>NC_139952.1:47421508-47825283 GCF_963454915.1 Gymnoscopelus microlampas
GAAATTGGAAATACTCTAGTAAAGTAGAAGTACCTCAAAATTGTACTTCAGTAAATATACTTAGTTACTTTACACCACTGATGACTAACATCCGCCTCCTTGCGTTTTAGACACAAAACCACACCAAATGACCTTTATGACCTCTTTGAAATAAATCCTCCCTGGAATGAATGTCTAATATATTAGAGCAGGGGTCTTCAACAGGGGGTCCGGGACCCCCAGGGGGTCCTCAGAGTTACTACAGGGGGTCCGCCAAATCTTTGTGTGAATTAACCACTTCAACCATGCGTCCCTATTCTGAGGAGAACCAGAGAGAGAGAGAGAGAGAGAGAGAGAGAGAGAGAGAGACAGACATAGATTTATTAATCCCACAGGGACATTTTTAGTTGTCAATGGCAGTTGCAGCCAGTATGGATAATGTCAGTAAAGATGTGTTTTTAACGTCATCAAATTCTATTAATTCAGTATCAAATGTTTCATAATGATTAATGTCCAAAAGGGCCTGTGCATGTGGTGAGTGTATTTTACTTTATTCACATACTTCATTCGTGGGTGGTTTGGACGCACGGACGCACGCACGCACGCACACGACAACCCTCCTCGGAGGAGGAGGGGTATGACCTCTGACCTCAGGGGACAGTGATTTCCATCACAGAAGGTGTTTAACACATTCAGGCCGGGAAATCATTTTTAGATTTCTTTGGCTATTTAAAAAAAATCGTGAACATTAATTTTGTGTAAATCTTTGAATATATATATATATATATATATTCAACAAACATTTTAACTCAAATCTTTGCTTCTGGGGGGTTCTACAAATGTCTTCTAAATCCTAACAGTTGTTTGAAAAGCATATGTTTATATATCAGTGGTTCTCCAACTTTTTCATGTCAAGGACCCCAAAAATGTATATGTATTTGTCTGCGGACCCCCATCTCAAAATGTTTTGTTCCAGGGACCCCCAGAAGCACATATTGGGTTACAAATGTTCGCTGTAAAAACAATATATAGCCTACTGTATATTCAAAGATTTGCACAAATATTCACAATTAAAAATAAATAAATAGCAGATACTGTATAGGCAGTGCTGCTCGAAGTGACACGCTGTGAGCTAGTGGATCTGATATTTTTGAATAGCCAACGCTATGAAATTTAAAATGACACAGAGATGCTTTCCCGGTTTGAATGGCTTAAACACCCCTTTCTGATGGAAATACACACTTAGTACACACACACACACACACACACACACACACACACACACACACACACACACACACACACACACACACACACACACACACACACACACACAGAGAGAGTGTGTACACAGGTCAGTGTTTCACGGATCTGAACAAGCACTTGATTGCTGGAGTGTTTGTTTTCTATCCCACACACACAATGGACTGCATGTGTTTTATTTAATCATGTCTTTATTAAATCATTCCTCGTACAATGGAGCGTCTGTTATTTAATCATGTTGCTGCTGTTGGTCAAATGCAAATGTTTGTGAACATGAGAGGTCCTGAGTGCTCGTCTAACTGCACTGGTTCTCAAGTTGATAGCTTGATCATCCAAGTCCTCTCTGTAGTATAACAACTATAGCAACCAGTCTATGAAAGAAACCAAATGCTTTTATGAGATTCTTTCCCCAGGCAATTTCCAATCCAAGAGGACAGATACATTTATCATTCATAAAGCTACAATCTGGGACTTATTTTAATGAATAAAACATCACTTTAACCAGTCACTATACAAGGTAAAGTATATAAATTCAAGACAAAATGTTTTGACTTTGTGCAGAGCAAAATAAGTTAGATCTGACTTCCACAGATGTCTTCCATCATCATGGAAAGTTGGTTACATAAAACTTTCAAAGCTGTGCTTAATAACATCAGAACAGACACACGGCAACATGAAAAATAAAGAAATAATATTTTCTTTCAATCTGCCAAGCCACAAAAAGTGTGTTTATTTTAATTACAGTATTGTTTCTAGCCTTGGCTCTACAGCCCACATGCAGTACATGTGTCTCATGCTGTTGGAACATGTTACTATGTTGTTTTCATGCGTTGTCCCTGACAAATAAATCCAATTAAAGTGGAATAAAACACTCCAGCTGATTGTATTACACACCCGGCTGGGACAGCAGCCACACAGGGCTTTGTCTCATGTTGTTTGTCTTAATTCTCTCCTAATAAATCAGCACTATTGTTTGATCTAATTATACATTAATCTTTCCTTTCAGCAACGCCTGTACCGCCTACTACAGCCTATGTGGTGGAAGAAGTACTCACATGCTGTACTTAAAGTAAAAGTACCCAATACGGTATTGGTACTTTTACTTAGGGTATTGGCAATACCCTATTGTAGAAACACTCTGTTACAAGTACAAGTTCGGTATTCAGAATTTACTTGAGTAAAAGTGCAAAAGTATTGGGATCTTAATGTATACTTAAACTATTGAAAGTAAAAGTACTCATTATGCAGAATGTCTTATTTCAAATATATAAAATGTACAAAAATCCTTTTAAAATAGCAGATCTACAAGCTTGTAGATCGGCTATTTTCTATAGCCAAAGTATATATAGGGTTGAAGTGGTTAATGTATGTTTTGTAATAATAATAATAACTAGAAAAAGTGCTCCTCGGAGCACAAGTCTCCGCCAGCAGACTTGTGTTGGGAATGTTGGGAATGTTCTACTTCTTATGTTCTAATTCTTACAAAAAATAGAACATGTTACTGTGTCATAGTAACATGACACAAGTGTCCTATCCGTCTGTATAACTGTCCTATCCATCCTGTCTGTATAAGTGTCCTATCCGTCCTGTCTGTATAAGTGTCCTATCCGTCCTGTCTGTGTAAGTGTCCTATCCGTCCTGTCTGTGTAAGTGTCCTATCTGTCCTGTCTGTGTAAGTGTCCTATCCAATTGTTACAGTATCCGCCATTTCTCAGCCATTTAGTGATTATTCCTGTCTTACCTCACTTTGAAAGAGGCAAAGACTATTTCAAAGTGACACATGTATTTATAGCCCATTATATGTCACTAGCCAATCAGATCACACTATTTCACCGTATTGTCAAGTGTCACGTGAGGCTCGACCAATGCAATGTTTGCTTGGCTGACGGAAAGTGAAAACAAACTCTCCTGGCGGAGACAATAAGTGTTTAAATAATTGTAGTGGAGTAAAAAGTACAATATTGGCCTCTGAGATGTAGTGGAGTGGAAGTAAAAGTATTGAAAATGGGACATACTCCAGTAAAGTAAAAGTACCCCAAAATTGTACATAAGTACAGTACTAGAGTACATGTGCTTAGTTACTCAGCATGGCCTGTACCTCCTACACAGCATTAGCTCCCTCACCTCTCACTTTCTCACCCCCCCCCCCCCTCCTCCCAGCGCGAACCCATCCACCAGTGTTGCCATGTCTGCTCATTATAAGCTTGTTTTTCTGTACAGTTGCTTGTGCATATTGGTAGTCGCGGTGTTTAAACCAGTGCTTCTCAAACATTTTCATTGTTCCCTCAAATAAATGAATGTGTATTTGTCCACGGACCCCCATCTGAAATTATAATTCGTGCCAGGGACCCCCGTATCAGGTTTGTGGTGTTAAAAACAAAAACATTCCATACATTTAGCACTTTTCTTTAAATTATTTTTGAAAATAGCAGATCTACAAGCTCACAGCGAACTCGGTTATTTTCAAATAGCCGATGTATATATATAGGCTTAAAGTGCTCCTATAGTGGCCTATAAGTCGCTTCTTTTGGGCGGTGTTTTCATAAACCAGGTTTCTTGTTTCTCTCGCAACATCTGGCAACGCTGCCACCCACCCTGCACCCCCACCCCACTCACCTCACACCCTCTCCTCTCTGTTAATTGGATGAGCGGTCTCAGGATTATTAATACGTTCCAGCCCCTAAGAGGCTGTGTAGCCGTGTCCCTCAAGTGTAAGTGATTATAATATGATTATAATTCATCTTTCTCTCTCTTCAGCTTCCCTAGAAGGACCCTCATTGTACAGTGCTACATGTCTTATGTACCACCCCCCCCCCCCCTTCCCCCAGCTTCTGGTTGCTGGCCAATGCAGTCAGGACTGCAGACTCACCCCCAATGTTCCACCTTACCCCCTAGCAACTCCCCTCTTCACACCCTAGCACTCACCTCTTGACTCCACCTTCAGTTTGGACCGTTGTGCCTTGTCTGTGGATGTGAACGGGTGATTCTTACCCGATCTCAGTAGCCTCGCCCAGTCGGCCCCTACTGGGCGGGGCTTCTTTCGCTCTACTTACTTTACTTTATTTGTTTATTTAGACAGGACAGAGCATATTAATGAACGTCGCATGAACGTAAATACACCGGATTTAGCAAAGATGCTAATTTTCATCTGCAGTCCTCACACAAAACATAAAATCAGAAAAACAGACAAACGGTGGAATACATTTACATAACATTACATAGCCTAAAAATAAACCTAAAACATGATCACAAATGGTTGCAGCTTTGGTTTTCAAGCAACCATATTTTTCACATTGAATGTAAAAGATGGAAATGTAGCACAATCCCTTATACGCAGAGGAAGGCCATTCAATGCTGCACAACCCTGTACTGAGAGGACATTTTGACCCAAAGTTGTTTGCCGGTGCGGCACTTCACGATCTCCTCGAGCAGTTGCTATGGTACTGGTTCCTCTTTCAGGCTTCCTTTTAATGAATTCACTTGGGGGGGCGGGCACAGACCATGTAGGGTCTTGTATATGACCCCAACCTGTTTGAAAAAAGTTTCGAAAGTTTTCGAAGCTAAAAAAGCTTCAGACTTTCAGTAAAGTAAAGTAAAGTGTGTGTGTGTGTGTGTGTGTGTGTGTGTGTGTGTGTGTGTGTGTGTGTGTGTGTGTGTGTGTGTGTGTGTGTGTGTGTGTGTGTGTGCGCATGATGATTTCATTCCATTATTAACAATGTGTAAATGATGAGTCATATTTCTGTATGTGAAGTATGTGAAGTGCATTAGAAGAGTTGTGAAAGGTGGGCGTGGTCACATACTAATAGAGCCCTAATACCTAATCTCAGCACCGGCCTCAGTGGCTTGCCTCGTTCGAATCACTAGACTCCCAACACCCACATCTCCAGGATTCGACTCCTGCTGTCGACGCTACTTTTTCCTATTAACCGTGGACTACTTTTTTTCGCCGATAAAGCATAGTTTCCGCGACGGAGGGGCGCGGTCTCAAGCGAACTTGAGCCACGAGAGGCACCGCCGAGCGAGCTAAAGTGCGCGAGTTGCCGTGCTTGAGCCGACTCAGCCCCCAGAACCACGGTAGAACAGTGAAGCGGCCAAGCCTGGTGGTCAAACCTGAGAATGCACTTTAAATGCTTCTGGGCGTGCAATCTCCCATTTGTGCGCATGCTCACGACGCGTCACGACCCATGGAACCAGTGGAATGGACCCATGGAACCAATATGGATCCAATATTTCTTACTTCCGGGTGCTTCAAAACGCCACTGAGCAATTGCGTGAAATGAATAGCTGGGGGCGGGGTAGTTATGTTATATCTCTATGACTCAGCCCCGTCCGAGTTATGTACCGATAGGCACAGAATGGTAAATTATCGCGCTCTACTGAGATCGGGTAGGAATCAACCCGTTCGAGTCTGTGATGATAGTTTGACAGTATTTATATACTTACTTATATCGTCAATGTCGGGCAGAAACCTTATCTCCATATTTCAACTTATGTGTTAACTATAATGTTTTAAAACATTAAGAGATCATAATAAAAACAATTCGGATAAAGGCTACATGGTTTCCTCCCAACAGCAACAATATGCTTATGTATAGTTTGTGGACAGAAAGAGGAAGTGATCAATCAGAATAAAAGTTGTTGTTATGAGATGTTGTTCATCTGTGATTAACCTCACTCACTATCTGACTGATGATGCCAGAACTAAACAATATACAGGATTATAATAACAGGTTAGTATTATAATTCAGGTTCATTCAATTCCATGTTTAAGCAAATACATTTTCTTCTTGTATTTAATATCTTTTTTATTAGAGAAGATTATATTACCTGATCACTATTATAGTTTTTGTGATGTGGTTTTAATTGAAGTGCTGATGTGATGCATGTGGTTTAATTTGTTATGGACTGTAGGAGTTGAGGCATTACATTTCGCTTGACTCGGTTTCACAGATAAATATTGTGAAAATAGCAGATCTACAAGCTTGTAGATCAGCTATTTATTCTTTTCTTTTCTTTTCTTTCTTATATTATTTGACAAATTGGCCAATGACAATTTTTAGGTATTAAAAGGCTTAAATTGTCACTTTTCTGTCATCTGGGGACCCCCCCAAAACACACAGTGGTTCTCAACCCACAGGATGAGAACCACTGTGTTAGAGGACATAGAAGGAGTCTAAGTCTAAGTCAACAGCCGGGATGCAAAAGAAATCGAACATCAAAGAACCGGATGGTTCCCGATTTGATCCCCAGCTCCTCCTGGCCTCGTGTAGAGGCTGAAATGATATGAGAAGATTTGATAACAATTGTCAAGATCTTTTTTGAAAATAGCTAATCTACAACGTCACAACGTGTTTAAACTGGAGCCTGGTCCCTGGAACCTACTAGAGGCGGTAGTGGCAGAGGGGTAGAGTGGCCGGAAGAGCGGCCGTATGGTGAACCGCAGGGTTTCAGTTCGATCCCGGGCTCCCCCAGAGTTAGTGTGGAAGTGTCCTTGAGCAAGACGCTGAACCCCTAATGGCTCCCTATGAGCAGGTTGGTGCCTTGCATGGTTTCCTCCTCCGTTGGTGTGTGAATGTGTGTGTGTGTGTGTGTGTGTGTGTGTGTGTGTGTGTGTGTGTGTGTGTGTGTGTGAATGTAATGCACAATCTATGTCAGTGGTTCTCAACCTTTTTACAACAAGTACCACCTCAGATTTTATCTGTCATTCCAAGTACCACTACCGCCAAACGTGCACGCACGTTTGGCTTCGTGCGCGCGCGAAGCGCGCGTGCGATATTTTGATTTTTTTTGCGGTTATGAGCGGTTATTGATGCTTTTTGGGCGGGTTTAGGATAGATTTAGGGCAGTGGTTTTCAACCTTTATCATGCCAAGGACCCCTAAATTGATAAACATTTGGCCGTGGACCCCCATTTGAAAATGTTTTGTGCCAGGGACCCCCAGAAGCAGAGATATCAGTTCATTTTCGCTTTAAAAAAAAAAAAATATTCAAAGATATGCAACACTTTTTCAAGGTTTTTCCAAAAATAGCAGATCTACAAGCTCATAGCGCGGTGCCGTGCCTGCTATTTTTGAATAGCCAAAGCTAAGTGGTTAAAAATGATTGTGACGCTATTAACTCGATCATGTCCAACTTGACCATACTGTACAATACCAAGTACATTTTCAAAAAGCCAAAGTTTAAATGGGGCTGAAGCGGTTTATTTATGTTTTGTCATAATAATTAAAATCCACAAAGTTACTAGTAGTAACTAAAGTTTTCAAATAATTGAGGTGGAGTAAAAGTATAATATTTGCCTCTGAGATGTATTGGAATAGAAATAAAAATATTGCAAATTGTAAATACTCCAGTCAAGTAAAATTACCTTAAAATTATACTCAAGTACAGTATTTGAGTACATGTACTTAGTTACTTTCCACCACTGTCAGCATTAGATAAGATGAATTACTCACCTTCTGAAAAGATGAAAGAAAACACACTTTTGTTCCATAGCCCCACATTGTCTTGGTTTCAGAAATCATGGTTGTAAATATGAACTTTTGCCACAAAGTCTTTATATTCCATAATGTCCCATGACCCACGTCCATGTTATTGACATTTTGACGATGCACGTTAGTCAAGTGGAGCTGTGTTCCGTGAGCAGAAAGCTGTCAAGTGGCCTCCAGAAAATAAATCTGGTTTCAAAACGATGTGCATTTCAGAATAAGAGGTTTTTTAAAACTCTATCCTTGTAATGTTACAATGCAACACACGTTTTATTTTGAAATCATACTACTGGAAGTAGAAGTACCCAGGTAGCCTAGTTGAAACTACTTAACTTCACGCGAAAGCAGCCGTTATGCGGAACGGGGGGAGAAGAAAAAAAAGTCAGACAAACAGTGGGGGGAAATCACGGATCTGTGAGAGTGTCCCGTCGTACGCACAAATTAATGAATGGTTGTGACGCCCTGTATGTTAATCTGACGTTAGTAGATTATGTTTTATTCTTGAACATGGCCATGGGTCTGTGGCAGGTTATTTAATATGGGATTTTCACAGCTGCCTTTGACTTTTTCTTAACGGAACGGCGTTCCGCCACCGAATCTTTTACCGGAACGCCGTTCCGGACCGTGCCGGCCCACTTTCACCCCTGCCCTTCACCGTGTTTGTTTTGATCGTGGCTACCAGTACCGGCGCATTCAAAGTAACAGCCAGGAAATGCGCTGTTCCCACGCTGACAAAATACAGCACTGAGCGCACTGGCCAATACAAACTAATAGGCGAGTGTGCTCCGGTGCGTAATTTCCGAACGCACCCAAAAGTGTTCAACAAAACCTATTTTAAATTAAATTTGAGTGATATTATGGTAATGTTATTTCCATTCAAAGTAGTATTTCGATAGTTTTATTATGTTTTCATATATATATATATATATATTTTTTTTCATTTCCCCCCCACTTTTTTCATTTTTGGGAAGATTCTTCCGCGTACCACCAGGGGGGGGGCTCAAGTACCACCGGTGGTACGCGTACCACAGGTTGAGAACCACTGATCTATGTAAAGCGCTTTGGACAAAAGTGCTACAGTATATAGATGCACCATTTACACTTTGAGAACCAGTGTCCCTGAAGGAAAGAATGTGAAAAGTGCTTCTGAACTTTGTCACCCACACACACACACACCCACACACACACACACACACACACACACAGTCTCTCACCTATTATTCACACCTAGATCATGTCCGCCTACAGATACACCTGGAGATCTATAAAGCAGTGGTGGAAGAAGTAGGCTTACTCAGATATTTTCTGAGTATATCTAAAGAAGAACATCTCTAAAGTGACACAGATGCGTTCAAAAAATACCCCTGCGTATTCCTGATGAGAATACCACCATGTAGAAATGTTCTGTTACAAGGCCTGTGTTCAAAATGTTACTTGAGTAAAAGTACACAAGTATTGGCATCAAAATATACTTAAAGTACCAAAAGTAAAAGGACTAAAAGGTTTGAAAATAGCCTACGTATAAAATAGAGCTAACGTGGTTAATGGGTGTTTTGCAATATAATAATTTATATCCGCAAAGTAACTAGTAACTTCAGTTTTCAAATAATTGTAGTGGAGTAAAAGTACAATATTTGCCTCTGAGATGTAGTGGAGTAGAAGTAAAAGTATTGAAAATTGGATATACTCCAGTAAAGTAAAAGTACCTCAAAATTGCACTTAGGGACAGTACTTAAGTAAATGTATTTAGTTACTTTACACCACTGCTATAAAGTGCAGAACCAATGCTGTCGCCGCCCCCAATATGCCCTAAAATACTAAAATGTAGAGTAGCCAGAGAGGAGCCCCCACCGAGAGGACTTACAACAGCACCTCCATATTCATCAGGTACTATTAGACCAAAAACAAAAATGGTGTCGGTATAGATTTTCATAATGTCGCTCATTCACAACACCTGGGGGTTTCACAAATTAAACGGCTGATTGAAAATATGCATAAAGTATTATTGCGTAGACGTCCGTTTGGTCATTAATGCAGACAAATTATCTTTAAGAATTTGATTGCATAATTAATTGCATGAATACATTATACCTGCAAGTCCTGCACCACTAATGTCAATCAACTCTGAGGTCTCCTGTTCTAACCCATTAAGACCTGGAACGCATCTGTGTCACTTAAGATTTCTTTGGCTATTCAAAAATAGCAGATATACTAGCTCATGGCGCGGCACCGAGTGCCGCACCATGAGCTTGTAGATCTGCTATTTTTTGAAAAATCGTGAAAAAATATTTTTTATATTTTTTGAAAAATCGTCGCCTTGCTAAACTAATGGCCTATGTGATTTTTTAAAGTTTTTCAGGAAAAATAAAAAACTGATCCAAAACAAAACTATATGATATTTATTAATCATTTCACCCACAATGTTTATAACAAATTATGACTATTTAAATAGAAATAACACTCTCTGTCAGTTATGTAACATAAGAGATTTAAATAGGTTTAAATAGGATTAAATCTGACTTAGGCCAAAACATTTTTTTCACTAAGTCACAAAACCATGTGACTTAGGCCAAAAAAAAGGTCTATTTTGGCCTAAATCACACTAGGGAGTTAGGCCATTATACTAAAAGGGGAGTTAACAGCATGATCCTTTTCAATTAGGAGATGACTGATTTTACCAGAGGTGGCGCAGTGTCATGAGGAGCTGACTTAGGCCAAAATATCATTTTCCTCAAAAAATGACTTAGACCATTAGTTTAGCAAGGTGACGACATGTTAGGATTTAGAAAACATTTTTAGAATCAGCTTCAGGTCTTAATGGCCTAATCTCCCAGTCCTAATTTGGTGTCTGTCAGGTGGAAACCTTGCATGTCCCAAACTGTTACTCTTCAGGAAGAATTACTTGTGTTTCAATGGAGACATAACTACCACGTTCATTTTTCAAAATTCTTCAAAAATAGTGGGAATACATGTAAGCAGATTTACAAGCTCCTGTGAGCTCTTGTGAGCTTGTACATCGTCTATTTTCCACAACCTTTATGTATGTGTGGCACTGTTGTAAGACGAAGTAGGACATTAATAAAAAAAATAACCTGAAAAAGTAGAAATAGGCTATGTCAGGGGTCTTCAACCTTTTCAGGCCAAGGACCCCCTAGCTGAGAGAGAGAGATGCAGCAGGGGCCCCCTACTCTATATTGTATAAAATTGTGTTTCAGGTGAAAGTTTTTTTTTAATACTTAGTCTGCTATTTTTTCCCTCTACACCTATAGCCTCTTTACCAAAAATAGCCGATCTACAAGCTCTCAACGCCTCGCAGCGCGAGGCGTTGAGAGCTTGTAGATCTGCTATTTTTGGCTAAAAAAAAGTTATTTTAGGGTTCAAGTGGTTAATGTAAAAAAAGTAAATCCTATATCACACAAAGATCCTATCTCACCCTCTATAGTAGCTCTGAGGACCCCCTAGGGGTCCCGGACCCCCTGTTGAAGACCCCTGGGCTATGTAGTTACAAGGTTTCTGTCCAGCAGAGACAATTTGGTCCTCAATGCCGTCACCATGCTGAGATAATTAATGCCCACAGCTGCCTATTATTATGTCCATACTTATCCTATTGTGTTACTGTTTACAGCCTGGCTTCACAATCTACTTCTGGTGAAAGAAGTGCTCAAATATTTTAAAGTAAATGTATCAATGTAACGGTGCAATGAGTTATGAGCTTGTAGATCTGCTATTAGAAAAATAATAAAAAAGTTAAATATTTTGAAACATTTTAAACACAAAAATCTTGTATGGGGGTCCCTGGCACAAAATATTTTCTGACGGGGGTCCCCGAACAATTATATATTAATTTGGGGGTCCTTGACATGAAAATGTTTGAGAGCCACTGGTTTAAACAACATTAGACAGTGAAGTTTGTCTGCCCTATTCACCTGTTTCCTAGATTGTGTGTTGATTTGATCCAATGAAATCCAATGAAACTGGTCAGATGATATCCAATGAAATCGACAGGAAGTGGAAAACACACAGCCTAGGAAACAGGTGAATAAGTTGCTTATTTTAGGCGTGTTTTCATAGACCTGGCTGGTTGCTTGTTTCTCTCGTACAATGTGGCAACGCTAGCCCAAAGTCGCTTATAATAAGCAGACATGGCAACGCTGGAAGCGGGGAGCGCGCGCTTTTAAACCTCCCTTAATTTCAAGGACCTCCATAACTCTGAGAGTGTACAAATGGAACCAAATGGACCCGTAGACAAACCATGCACAATATCAGCACCCTGTCCTGACTCTGTCTGACCAGAATGGAACATCATTAGTATCATTGGTAACACCTGTGCAGACAGTGCAGGTGTACTGCTGTTGCATAGAGCCTTTAGGCTATCACCTTAATGACAAACAAACTGTTGTTGGTCGTTTTGTTTACATCTGAGTGGATTGTCCATTGAGTCAGGGTTAGCTATAGGCTACACACCTACATTTAGCTGCCTAGCCTTCACTTATATATATATATTTTGCACAGCCACTTTAATGACAACAGGAGGCAATGCACTGAAAGTAAACTATAAATACCTGGGCTCTAAAGAAAGATGCAGGGGAGGAAAATAGTGGTGAGGCTATTATAGCCAGATGTATGGAGGATGGAGATGAGTGGAGGGCTCATCCCAGGATGAACTTAGAGAGAGAGGGGGTCTCTATCTCTCTGACCATGCATGGGTTCCAAAGGTTGACCCTGGACATCTCTACACAACAAATGAAGTTATGTAGAAGACGGCTCAAAGTAGGAACCTTTTTTTAATGTATTTATTTTTACTGCTGCTGCCTGTGTTGTATGCTGTATACTTACTAACGCAGGGGTCTTCAACGTTTTTCACGCCAAGGACCCCCTAGCTGAGAGAGAGATGAAGCAGGGACCCCCTTTATATTGTATAAAATTGTGCCCTTTTTCCCTCTACACATATACCTCTTTGCCAAAAATAGCCGATCTACAAGCTTGTAGATCGGCTATTTTTGGCTAAAGTTCTCTTCAGAAATGGGATGCTAGGGTTCAAGTGGTTTAAAATAAAGTGGTAAAAGAAAAAATCACATCACACAAAGATTTGGCGGACCCCCTGTTGTAACTCTGAGGACCCCCTAGGGCAGGGGTCTTCAACAGGGGGTCCGGGATACAGAGGGGGTCCCTGCTTCATCTCTCTCTCTCAGCTTGGCCTGAAAACGTTGACCCCTGGCCTAGGGGTCCCTGTACTAAGGTGTTTCAAACTGTTGCTGTTTGAAACACCTTGTTGCTCTGTTGCTGTCATTTGGGGGCCCAGTGTGTCATTTGGGGGGCCCAGTGTGTCATTTGGGGGCCCAGTGTGTCATTTGGGGGCCCAGTGTGTCGTTTGGGGGCCCAGTGTATGATTTTGGGGCCCAGTGTGTCATTTTGGGGCCCAGTGTGTCAATGAAACATGTTCACTGACTGTTTGTGGCTCTGGAATTGAACGCTGAATCTATGCTATGTCTGTTGTGTTGAGTTGTGGCTGTTGTTGAAGGTAGTGAGTTGTGACAGGTTACAATATGTTATCATTCTGTCTGTGCCGTGCTATGAGCTTGTAGATCTGCTATTTTTGAATAGCCCAAAGACCTGTAAAATGACACAGATGCGTTCCCGGTCTTAATGAATTAAGGAGCTTTCTGTCGGTGTCCACTGTCCTCGGCCCGCAGGAGTATCTATACCAGAGGGTGATGCAACTTTGATGATGCAGAGGACCAGTATATTTACACACTCACTCCAGAGGGACACATTGCATATACTGTACAGAAACCTCGTATCGCTGTATTTAAACTTTCTTTTCGTAAATGAATGCTGTACTTCGCCATTCTATGTCACACAAAAGTAGCAAAAATAGACGATCTACAAGCTCAAAACGCGTCGCAGCGCGACGCGTTTTGAGCTTGTAGATCGTCTATTTTTGCTACTTTTGAATTGAAATCCTGATTCTTTTTTTTGCTATTTTTCAATTGGAATCCTGAAAATTATCATTTTTATTTCATTTCAAATGCATTTAGTTATACTTATGTTAACTTTATGAACTTAAATACAAATACATTGGACATAAAAAAAAGACAACAGAATTTTAATACTAGTCATTAAGCTACTAATACAGACTGAAGTAATTAAAGCGGGTCATGTTTGCATGTATGGGGGGCCGCATGTGGCCCCCGGACCGCCAGTTGCCCATGTATGATCTATATACTGTACTTTGACTCAACCACTGCCTGGAGGTTGATGGGTGATTTGTACAACCACTGCTGTGTCAGACACACACACGTTTGACTGTCCACACAGTATGATCAGGATTAACAGCCCTTCACATCACTCGAGTGCCAACAACACAATGTGATTGAACAAGGATTGTAATTTCCGTTTCCCCGAAAGGCCATAAAAATATGAAATGAAGTTTTACGAGTGATATAATTACTGATGCGTCCAACCCTTCCCTTCATCCTACCATAATCATGTTGTTGGGAAATCATCATTATATCAATTATTACCTCCCAGACTTTAACGAGCTCAAACTGTTACAGTTGCAGTTACTTTACGGTTTCTTTGTTTTGTGGGCCTTGTGACCAGGAGGGCTTATCGTCTAGCCAGGAAATTAACGTTTTTATGTCAACAACGCTATACAGCACAGGGAAGTATAGGCCTATCACACCAACACTCAAATAGCACCATGTCTTCCCATCAGTGGTGTAAAGTAGCTAATTACATTTACTCAAGTACTGTACTTAAGTACAATTTTGAGGTATTCTTTTTACTTTACTTGAGTATTTCCAATTTCCAATACTTTTACTTGTACTCCCCTACATCTCAGAGGCATTTTTTTTTTACTTTTACTACACTACAATTATTTGGAATCTTAGACTTAGACTAACTAACTAAGTTACTTTTTAGATTTAGATTATTATTACAAAACATACATTAACCACTTCAGCCTTTATATACATTTTGGCCATTTGAAAATAGCCGATCTACAAGCTCACAATGCGTCGCATCGCGGCGCATTGTGAGCTTGTAGATCTGCTATTTTCAAAAGATGTTTATACATTTGAAAACTTGAAATGGGACATTCTGCAAAATGAGTTTTACATGAGTACATTTTGATGCCAATACTTTTGTACTTTTACTCAAGTACATTTAGAATTCTGGTCTTTTACTTGTAACGGAGTATTTCTACATTGCAGTATTGATACTTTTACTTAAGTAAGTAAAACATCTGAGTACTTTTTCCACCACTTCCTTCCCATCAGCACCAACTGCTGAAACTGCATTTCCTCGTAACATAAACAAACCGTTCCTTTTTAATGATAATTTTAAAGATGGTGAAAATAGCCGATCTACAAGCTCACAACGTGCCGCAATCAGCCCCTAGCCTTGACGACCTTGCAGGATTATGCAAAGGCTAACATGTAACTTAGATAGCATGTTATGTAGACAGATGTCAGGTCATTGTTGACCTGGCATCCTATAGTGTATAGTTTCAATGTACAGGCTGAGGATAGATTCTTGGTTTACTTATGTATTATGTTTTTAATTATTAGATGACTTTTATCCCTTGATTTTGTAACTCTTTTTTTCACCCGGTGCCAATTTTCTAAGTGATCCTGGGCACTACACTCCGCCTACCAGCCTAGGGAGCCCAGGGCCGAGCTCATGCCTCCTTCAATGCATGAGAGCCAACTTTCATTCTTGTCACCTGACAGGGGGGATAGATGACTATTTCTATGCATTTGATGTATTCTCTTGTGTTGTCCTTTGCTTACTGTAAATCGCTCTGGCTCTGTTAAATGCCTACATTGCAATCGCGACACGTTGTGAGCTTGTAGGTCGATTTTCTTTCACTGCTTTTCTGCGACGCTCTTCTTGTAAGAGGAATTTAAAAAAAGGTTAAATGTTCTGCCTGACAGCGACACGCGGCTCATTTGATCTCTTTGCATTCCAGAATGCATTTCATTTGTAGATCTGTTTTCTTCCCCCAATAGCCTACAGTATGTGTTGTATGATGAAGGATATTATGGCTTATTAAGTGGTTGAGAACATGTCCCCTACACCCCTCTGTTTTAACCCTTTAAGACCGGGAACGCATCTGTGTGTCATTTTAAGATTTCTTTGGGCTATTCAAAAATAGCAGATCTACAAGCTCATAGCGCGGCACCGAGTGCCGCGCTATGAGCTTGTAGATCTGCTATTTTTGAAAGCATTTGAGAGCATTTGTGCAAATCTTTGAATATATGTTCTACAAATGTCTTCTAAATCATATTTTTTTTGGAAAAAACTTATGTTGCTATAGTATCAGTGCTTCTCAAACCTTTTCATGTCAAGGACCCCCAAAATGATATGTATTTGGACCCCCATCTCAAATTATTTTGTTCCAGGGACCCCCCCAGAAGCAAAGATTTGAGTTACAAATGTTCGCTTTAAAAAATAATATATTCAAAGATTTGCACATTAATGTTCACAATTTTTTCAAAAATAGCAGATCTACAAGCTCATAGCGCTATGAGCTTGTAGATCTGCTATTTTTTAATAGCCCAAAGAAATCTAAAAATGACACAGATGCCTTCCCCGGTCTTAATGTGCTAATAGAACCCTGGGTTTGGTTCACAGTGTAGGACAGTCTAACAAGTGGTTGTCTGTTCTCTGTGGTGTTGGATATAATTGCTGGTACATGAGGAGACTAATAGTTATTTGAAGACGATGCACTGGCAGGGCCATCATGACCCATGTGTGTTGTTTGCTTTGTTGTTGTTTTCATTGTTTGTTTGGTTTGTTTTATTTTAGCTTTTTTTACCTCTTTTTCTCCTCAATTTTAGTCACTATACCAAATAATTCCTCCACCCACACACCTTCCCATTGATTAATTACCATATCTCTCTAAGAATAATATACACAATATTGTGGATGACGCGCAGAAATCAAAATTGTTCAAATTCAACAATAGCACCGTGAGCTTGTAGTTCAGATATTTTCGCAATCTTTTGTATTGTGGAATAATTTTGAATAATTTCTCCCTGGCACAGCATATTTTCAGATGGGGGTCCACGGCCAAATACATATACATTTGGGGTTCCTCATGTCCTGGACCACTGTTCTAAGGCCCACTCTGCACAGGGCGGTGCTTCTGACTACAAACCATATTCCTCTGGTAGCCTTTGTTTAGGTGAATAGTGGTGTTTTAATACAGGGAATATGTTGACATTTGGATTAAAGAGAGAAGCAACGTCTCCATCCAGAGCCCTAGAGAAGCTGTTCACTGGTATTCAAGGTTCAACACTCAGGAGAGAGGACGCTTCACCTGCTGAAAGGATGAAAGGAAAGGGCAAACCCAACAGGACAATCGAAATGTGTGGATATATCAGGATTCAGGTGGGAACGGCATGGCTCCGATGTGAATCTGCCTGTGACATCAGTTAACTATGACATCAGTTAACTATGACATTAGTTAACTATGACATTAGTTAACTATGACATCAGTTAACTATGACATCAGTTAACTATGACATCAGTTAACTATGACATTAGTTAACTATGACATCAGTTAACTATGACATCAGTTAACTATGACATTAGTTAACTATGACATTAGTTAACTACAGTATGACATCAGTTAACTATGACATCAGTTAACTATGACATCAGTTCACTGAGACATCAGTTAACTATGACATCATGACATCAGTTAACTATGACATCAGTTAACTATGACATCAGTTAACTAAGACATCAGTTAACTAAGACATCAGTTAACTATGACGTCAGTTATCTATGACATCAGTTAACTATGACATCAGTTAACTATGACATCAGTTAACTATGACTGACAGACAGACAGACAGACAGACAGACAGACAGACAGACAGACAGACAGTGTGCGTACACAGTTTGGTGCTGATCATTCGAGCGGTTTGTGAGGTTATCTCCAAGAAACCCCCCTCTCCAGCCCCACTTTGAGAAGCACTTGTGTAGAGGACATATCCACAGCTATATGAGTGCATGTCCTTCAAGACAAAGCACAGCCTTATTGTCATTTCAAATGAGTCAGCATACGCACACACACACACACACACACACACACACACACACACACACACACACACACACACACACACACACACACACACACACACACACACACACACACACACACACACACACACACACACACACACACCCATGATTCCTCTGATTTTCAATTAAATGCATGTGACAGGTTTCATTTGCATTAGACTGCTTTAACCGCAGCATATAATCATTTGTAATTAGTTTGTAAGAAATGTATGGACCTCTCCGGGACGATACTATACTGTACATCTGCATTTATAACTATTTATATTTTAAATGATGTCAGATGGCTGAAGCCAGCATGAAAAACTCACACAAGTTGACTTTTAGTTTTTAACCCTCTCATGGTGTCTCACATTTTGCTTTATAATGCAAGATTAATGGGTCCTGGGTCATATTTTGTACTTTTCAAAGATATCGTTCATATGAATATTGTTGTATAACTCATAACGACGACGTGCCCAAATTAGAGACGGCATGTGTAAAGCAGTGTTTATTTTGACAGCAAATTCTTATTTAGTTTTAGTCATATTTTAGTCATCTGAAAAGTTTTAGTCTAGTTTTAGTCAACTAAATATCATAAGATTATAGTCGACTAAATCTACAGTTGATTTAGTCGACTAAAATGTATTTTTCCTCGATGGCATCTTAATGGGTGATTTTACACTTGGTTGCATGCTGAAAATAGCAGATCTACAAGCTCACAACGCGTCGCAGCGCGACGCGTTGTGAGCTTGTAGATCGGCTATTTTCAGAGCGCAACACCCTACCGCAACCAAAGATAAAATGACTTGTATTTTAGTTCTACTGGATCTCTTCTCCACTAGAGTCCCTCACTAACATTTTAGTCTAGTTTGTATTTGTTGACGAAATTGTCAATATATTTACTCTTAGTTTTAGTCGTTGTAGCTTAGTTTTTATTTTGTTTTGATCTAGTTTTCGTCAATGGAAAAAGGTAATCGACAAAAACCTTTCGTCATAGTTTTAGTCGACGAAATCAACACTGGTGTAAAGTCATTAAAGGTAGGGTAAGTGATATTTTTTGTTTAAAACAAAGTATTTTGTTAAAAGGTTAAAGCACTATATTCTGATAGTAATCATTGCTATAGAGTGTTTGTTCAGTAACAGGAGTCTCTGCGTCTCTCCAGCTCTTTAATAAACAGAAAATACATTTTCCGGTAGGTGTCAAAATCTCAGCCAATCAGGAGAAAGTACCCATTTTTAAGCTTCATTTTTTATAGTGTTCCAGTTCCAATTTTGTCTGCTCATTTCTTAGTGTCATCACTTCCAAGGGCACTTGTTTAATCTGTATCCTGATTGAGTTCTCTATCCTGATTGGATAAAATTGGAAATGAAACTGAAACTGAAACGAAAATGCATTTTCTGTTTAATAAAGAGCTGGAGAGACATGGAGACTAATGTTACTGAACAAACACTCTATAGCAATGAGTACTATCAGAATATAGAGCTATTTAACACTTATTTTAACCAAAGAAAATCACTTACTCTACCTTTAATTATTAGGCAAAGGAAGGGGTTCAGTTTGGATCATTATTTGACAGCATCTTCTTGCTATGCAGCACACTGTTCAACCAACCCTGACCCCGGCCAAAACCTCTGACCCTGACCCTGGTCCTGACATTGACCCTGAGGGGAGGCAAGGTGATGACCATGCTGGCTAGCCGATCTGCAAGCTCACAACGCATTGCATCACGGCATGTTGTTGTGAGCTTGTAGATCGGCAAAAAAAAAAAAAAGAAAACACAATTTTGTGATTGAGATTCTTGTTGTCTCTAGGAGAAACATAATCTAATTTATTTTCTGAAGCTGCTTGCAGAAGGAGAAAAAAAATAAAAAATAAAGCAATCTTGATGTTGCTCACATAAAACATGATATGTGAGTCCTCAGTGCCCTGCAGCCACAGATCATCCTCTGATGACGCAAGACAGAGCGTCTTCCATTCATTCATACGCAATGCAGTCAGCGTTGCCAGACTCTGCGCGAGAAACAAGCAAGCAGGTCTATCAGTCAAACTTTATTGTCTAATGTGGTTTTAAGAGCAGTGGTTCTCAAACATTTTCATGTCAAGGAGGATGGACTTGGCCATGGACCCCCCGATCTGAAACAATCTTATGCCATTTTAAACATTCACAACACTTTTTCCCACAATTTCTTTTGAAAATAGTAGATATACAAGCTGCGACGTGTTGTGAGCTTGTAGATCGGCAATTTTCAAATAGCCGATGTATGAGTTATAAGTGGCTAAAGTGAAGCAAGCCCAAATCAGAAACTTACACTTTATAGAAGCTTAAAGCACTTCGAGCTTTTACTTCTCTCTGCCCGTTCTTCAACAACAGGCAGAGAGAAACACACACACACACACACACACACACACACACACACACACACACACACACACACACACACACACACACACACACACACACACACACACACACACACACACACACACACACACACACACACACACACACACACACACACACTACGCCAGCCGCAACTTCTAATATTTCCAAGCGGCATTACCGGAAAACAAGCCCAAAGTCAGACTTGGCAACACTGAATGCGGTCCCCACACAGCCAGACTGAATGAATGAAGCCCCCCCCCTCCCCCCTCCCCCCCTCCTCCCTGGACCACACCCATAATAGTACTGTAGTAATTTGCAGACGGTGTTCCCCTGTCTGCCTCTCTGTGTGATTTATACTGTCTGTCTGCTCCAGGACATGAAGCCTGGTGTCCTGCTGTCCTTGTGGCCATTACCCCCCCCCCCCCCCCGCCCCCCCCCCCCCCATTACCCGTAAGCACAGTGACATCACTGTGTACCACCCTGAATACTGATGACTCACACACACACACACACACACACACACACACACACACACACACACACACACACACACACACACACACACACACACACACACACACACACACACACACACACACACACACACACACACAGCCATGATGGGAGGTATGGGAAGACAGGACAAAAAAAGAGAGAAAAGGAGAAGAATAGAAAAAGAAAAGAAAAAAGAAGAGATCACTGTAAAAAAAAAAAAAACACAAAATAAGGATCAGAGAGACAAGATGAGACCTTTATTGGTCCCGCAAGTCAGGACAGTACAGCAGTTAAGATACAGATTACAGGGCAGAAAGGAAAGTACTGCATGATGGAAAGACATCACAGTCAAAGCAAACACCATGTTACTGATGGTGTTGCTTTGACCGAAGAACCATTTGAGTGGGTTGTCCACGATAGCCCCCCATCAGTCCAGTGTTTATTTTCACAGCATTTCTTTATTGAATCGGACGGTCGTCGGGAACCAGCGTTGATTTTGTCGACTAAAACTATGACGAAAAATGTTCGTCGACTACCTTTCTTCACAAAACTAAGCTATGATGACTAAGACTAAATATATAATTGGACCAAAATGGACTAGTGGAGAAGAGATCCAGTAGAACTAAAAGACAAGTCATTTTATGTTTGGTTGCGCTCGGTGTTGCGCTCTGAAAATAGCAGATCTACAAGCTCACAACGCGTCGCGCTGCGACGCGTTGTGAGCTTGTAGATCTGCTATTTTCAGCATGCAACCAAGTGTAAAATCAGCCATTACGACACCATCAAGGCACCGCCAATATGCAATTTAGTCGACTAAATCAACTGTAGATTTAGTCGACTAAAATCTTATATTTTGTCAGCTAAATCTAGACTAAAACTAAAACATTTCAGATGACTAAAATATGACTAAAACTAAATGGAATTTTATTCAAGAGACTATTTGCTGTCAAAATCAACACTGTCGGGATCGGGCTTCAAACCAGCGATGCGCTGTCAGGCTGCATTAGAGCCTATTATGTGGTATGTTCACTACAACACATCACAATGAGACGTGTTGATCTACTATTTTCACCGTTTGTTGTATGATGAAAAAATATATATAGGGGCTTAAGGGGTTAAGAGCAAACACACTGAAGTATGTCTGACCTGACCTGGGATCACATTCATCCTGATCTCTGACACTGCAAAAATCCTGACTGTTAATTTAATGGTGTTAATGACCAGCAGGCTGTTATTGGTTCATATACTCTGATCCTGGATGGATAAACTTTATTATCTTTATTATTCACACACATACAGCTGCTTCTGTTTGTTCTGAAGGAAAACGCTGAATTGCAGTCGCAGCCACACAATGAAACGACAGCGTTATATTAATGACAAATCTAATCAATATGTTGTTAAATTCAACACTTTACCAAGCATTTTGCTGTGTAATCTCATTCTATGAGCAGCAAACAGAGAAGAACAAACATTAAAAAAGAGTATTTTATTAGGACACAGGTTCCAGGGTGCTGCCTTAGGTTTTCATGGTTGTCCTGTAGGGCTGTCAAAAAAAATCGATTCATGAATAAATCGCGATTCTTAATGCCACGATTTTAAAAATCGATTCAAAATATTAAAATCGATTTTTAAATTTTTTTTTTAATTTTTTTTTTTTTTTTTTTTTTAATTTTTTTTTTTTTTTTTTATAAAATCGCAATAAATCGCAGAATCGAATATCAATTAATCGCAGAATCGCAATTTTAATCGAATCGGCACCCTAGAAAATCGCAATAAATCGCAGAATCGCAATTTTAATCGAATCGGCACCCTAGAAAATCGCAATAAATCGCAGAATCGAATCGAATATCAATTAATCGCAGAATCGCAATTTTAATCGAATCGGCACCCTAGGAATCGATTTTGAATCGAATCGTGAGGTAAGTGAATCGTGACACCCCTATTGTCCTGCTCAGCAGGTTTTCCAGATGAAAAGCTCAGAGACGGAGATCATTAAAGTCACGGAAATTAAAGTGATTAATAATCACTGCTGTCAGTCTAAAGCAGGGGTAGGCAACCTTAGGCACAGGGGCCAACATTTGCACAGGGGCCAACATTGGCACAGGGGCCAACATTGGCACAGGGGAGGGTGATCACTGACATAAGTGTGAGAGAGAGGATTTTTATTTAAACCCATTAAGACCTGGAACTGTGTCATTTTTTGATTTGAGCTAAAAAGTATTATTTTACACTGGGCTATTCAAAAATAGCAGATCTACAAGCTCGTAGCGCGGCACCGAGTGCCGCGCTACGAGCTTGTAGATCTGCTATTTTTGAAAAATCGTGAAAATGTGTGCAAATCCTCTGAATATATATATATATTTTTTAAGCGATTTTTTTTTTAACTCAAATCTTTGCTTCTGGGGGGTCCCTGGAACAAAATATGGGGGTCAGCGGCCAAATGCACATAATTTTGGTGGTCCTTGACATGAAAACGATTGAGCACCACTGATATAGAAACATACATTTTTCAGAAAACTGTTGGGATTTAGGAGACATGTAGAATCGGCTTCAGGTCTCAATGGGTTAAAAGTAAAACAAAATATTTGTAAAAATGCAGTCAATGAAATAAAGTCCCCTCAGATCTGTATGCAAATTACATCCTGAACATAATTCTACATCCATTCAAACTCTGAACTCTGACTGAGGAGTGAGTCTGGGAGATATGTGGGTTATTGTTCTAAAGATCATTACATCCTGATGTGAAAGAAAACGTTTCAAAAGAATAGAGAGAAGAAGAAACAAGGTTGTTGTGCTTATAATTCAACTTAATGTTGGTTTGGCACACTGACTATTAAGAACATCAAACCATTGCACTTAATGTCAAAAAGGTTGCTGACTCCTGCTCTAATGTCTACAGCCAGGCTACAGTACGCTAATCACTTAACCATTTTTGACCTACAGTATTTGGGTTAAAATGCATGCTGAACTGTGTGTGTGTGTGTGTGTGTGTGTGTGTGTGTGTGTGTGTGTGTGTGTGTGTGTGTGTGTGTGTGTGTGTGTGTGTGTGTGTGTGTGTGTGTGTGTGTGTGTGTGTGTGTGTGTGTGTGTGTGTGTGTGTGTGTGTGTGTGTGTGTGCGTGCGTGCGTGCGTGCGTGCGTGCGTGCGTGCTGTACATTTGACATTGCAGGAGAATCTAATGGAAGGAGAGAGTTAACATCATCTTGTGTGAGTTCACATCTAGGTTAGACTTTATCGACAAGCTAGAGGCCATTAGAATGATAGCACTGTCTAAAGTTCTAACACTTCTTCTCCAATGTTCATATCCAGCAGAAGGTACTAAGTGAAATGAACAACAAAACAGTGAGCGTATAGCTTATATTAGTACCTAAGTGGTTTGTCCTGAACACACACACAGCACATGAGATGATTTTTCCTCAGTGGGGGGAGGGCTGGGTGTATCCAACGCAGTGGTGGAAAAAGTACTCAGATTATTTACTTAAGTAAAAGTACCAATACGGCTATAGAGAAATACTCTGTTACAAGTAAAAGTCCAGAATTAAAAATGTACTTGAAGTAAAAAATGTACTTATAATAGCAGGCTCACAACACGTTGTGATACGACACGTTGTGAGCTTGTAGATGTTTAAAATAAGGCTAAAGTGGTTAATGTATGTTTCATAATATAATAATTTATATCTGAAAACTCCACTTCAAATATCTGTAGTGGAGTAAAATCTGTAGTGGAGTCAGAGCCCCACTTCCTTGGGTTCAAAAGGAAACCCAATTCTTTACAATCTCTTCTATCATTGGTGCCAACTATGGTGAAGATGCTGTTACTTTATATCGTGTGTGTGTGTGTGTGTGTGTGTGTGTGTGTGTGTGTGTGTGTGTGTGTGTGTGTGTGTGTGTGTGTGTGTGTGTGTGTGTGTGTGTGTGTGTGTGTGTGTGTGTGTGTGTGTGTGTGTGTGTGTGTGTGTGTGTGTGCGCCACAGTCTTGCTGTGTATCCATACATTGTGCAGAAGGACTTCAGGAACATGTGGGTTTACCACACCAAATAAGGTCGTTCCTGTTAATAGAAAATAAATCCTAGTTCTTCTGTGGTGCCTTCAAACATTACATACATTTATACTGCGTGCGACTGTGCGCATACGCACGCATGCATGCGCGCAAACACACACACACACACACACAGGTCAAGAGTCAATTTCTCCCCTGAGCAAGCGGGGAGGCTGTATTAGCTCAATGGTAAAACATTTCAGCAAATCCGGGCTAGAAGAGGAAAGTTACATATAGTGCAGCTTTAATATAAAGAAATGATGGTATTTATTTCTTTAAAAAATTGAGAAATAATACATTTTCTTTGTGATACTGATAAAGTATTACTACGTTAGTTCCATTGATCTAAGCCGAACACAATCGACTGATTGATCATTAGTAAACATTCCCCCGGGTCCACCCACCTGACCACTTAACAGGGCAGCCGAAAAAGCCACAAACACTTTAGAGATTTGTTGAGTGGGCCCTGATACAGACCCACTGTCCTGATATTAGTGTCAATACGGTACATCCACCTGTCTCTGCTACGTTTGAAATAAATAAAACATAACGCCATGAATAAAACATAAATAAAACATTAAAACCATATACTAGGTCCCTGACTACTGCTAACTATGTGTATAATAACCTGCTGGGCTACTGGCTGCAGCCAATGACATTATAGCAGTATGAATGTGTGTGTGGCTTTATTTATGTTAATTTTTAATTAAATCCGGGAAGGCATCTCTGTCATTTTAGATTTCTTTGGCTATTCAAAAATAGTAGATCTACAAGCTCATAGCGCGGCACTATGCCGCGCTATGAGCTTGTAGATCTGCTATTTTTTGAAAAACTGTGGAAAATGTGTGCAAATCTTTGAATATATATATTTGTTAACATTTGTAACTGTCAAATGTCTCAACAAATGCCTTCATTGTTCTGAAAAAAACTATTGTTGCTATATCAGTGGTCCTCAAACATTGTGTGTGTGTGTGTGTGTGTGTGTGTGTGTGTGTGTGTGTGTGTGTGTGTGTGTGTGTGTGTGTGTGTGTGTGTGTGTGTGTGTGTGTGTGTGTGTGTGTGTGTGTGTGTGTGTGTGTGTGTGTGTGTGTGTGTGTGTGTGTGTGTGTGTGTGTCTCTTCATGGCTTTATTTATGTTCAGTTTTAACCCATGGGGGAATTCCCGTCCTGAAAGGTATAGTTACAAATAGGGGCTCCCGCGCTATGAGCTTGTAGATCTGCTATTTTTGAATAGCCACATTTATAGCCAAAATAATGGTTAAAGTGGTTACACAGAGGCATTCCTGGATTGAATGGGTAATGTGTGTAGATACCTCCAGATCCTGTTCTGTATATTTATCTTATACATCTCTCTGGGAGTCCTGCATGGCCCCAAAGAGAAAGTAACAATGGGCAGTGGTGGAAAAAGTACTCAAATTCTTTACTTAAGTAAAAGTACCAATACTGCAATATGAAAATACTGTGTTACAAGTAAAAGTCCAGAATTAAAAATGTACTTGAGTATAAGTACAAAAGTATTGGCATCAAAATGTACTTAAAGTACCAAAAGTAAAAGTACTAAATATTTGAAAATAGCCGATCTACAAGCTCACAACGCGCCGCGATGCGACGCGTTGTGAGCTTGTAGATCTGCTATTTTCAAATGGCCTATGTATAAAATAGGGCTAAAGTGGTTAATGAATGTTTCATTATGTCATAGTTTATATCTGAAAAGTAACTGGTAACTAAAGTTTTCAAATAATTGTAGTGGAGTAAAAGTACAATATTTGCCTCTGAGATGTAGTGGAGTAGAAGTAAAAGTATTGGAAATTGGAAATACTCAAGTAAAGTAAAAATACCTCAAAATTGTACTTAAGTACAGTATTAAGTAAATGTACTTAGTTACTTTCCACCACTGACAATGGGTTTCAGTTTTTGTCTCTACTCTCTCTACCTGGCTCTGGCTAGCGGCCATTTAGTTAATGAATGAATTGTGCATCTCTCTCACGTCCGCTCTGACTTTAGCTGTACTGCACTTCCTTGCCAAAAACAAGACAACGAGACAGATAGATATATTATGTCTCCAGCAGATGCTTCTCTCTGGTGTCACAGATCTCCTGCCATCAGTATTCTGTGTGCCCACAAAGTGTGCCTTTTGTTACACGACGGGCCAGAAGGTCACAGAGGAAGCCTCTCAGTACAGTAGTGTGTTCTGTTGGTCATTAACCCTTTTAGACCGGGAGCGCATCTCTGTTCTCATTTTCAGATCTCTTTTGGCCATTCAAAAATAGCAGATCTACAAGCTTATAGTGCGGCGCTACCGAGTGATCTGCTATTTTTGGGGAAAAATCTTGGAAAATGTGTGCAAATCTTTGAATATATATTTTTTGTATATATATATATATATATAACAGTTTTTAGAAAAAAAAAAAGTATGCTACTATAATATCAGTGGTTATCAAAAATGATATTTATTTGGCCGTGGACCCCCATATCAAAGTGTTTTGTTCCAGAGACCCCCAGAAGTTGTAACAGTTAAACAATGTTTGCTTTAAAAAAATGTATATATTCAAAGATTTGCACAGATTTTCACGATTTTTCCCAAAAATTGCAGATCTACAAGCTCATAGCGCGGCACTCGGTGCCGCGCTATGAGCTTGTAGATCTGCTATTTTTGAATAGCCCAAAGAAATCTGAAAATGACACAGAGATGCGTTCCCGGTCTTAAAGGGCTAATGCAGAGAGACTCTCAAAGTCACTTTTCACATTCTCCTGCAGCTGTCCTGAGTCAACAGGATCTCGTTGTAAAACCTAATTGGCCGATACTGACGGTCAAAAAGGCTTTATTTAACGTGACGCGTTGTGAGCTTGTAGATCTGCAATTTTAAACATTAGTACTTTGACTTTTGGTACTTTAAGTCCATTTTGATACCAATACTTTTGTACTTTTACTCAAGTAAATTTTCCGAATTCCGGACTTTTACTTGTAACAGAGTACTTCTACATTGCAGTATTGATACGTTTATCAATACTGTTTTTAGTAAAAAAGAATATGAGTACTTTTTCCACCACTGGACACATGGTAGGCCTGGGTTAGGCAACCTGGCCAGGCTCCAAGGAGTGTCCTTTTCTAGTCTGTTTACTAAAGATGTAAAGGCATGTGTGGGGGGTGTATGACATTTCAGACAGAATACACAAGTTGTTAGAAAACAACTTGTGTATTCTGTCTGAAATGTCATACTGCAGCCCGGAACGCTGAATAATTAAATGCACGTTGTGAGTGCATTGATTGGCCATCAGCATGCAACCTTTAAACATTTTAGGAATTCTAATATGGCTTCATGGGCTGAGATAGATAGATAGATCAATAATGCTGTTCACTGCCCTGTGGGATTCTGTGGGATTTTCTGGATCTATGGTAAAATTATATCTATATGAACTGAACACCCAAGTGATCTCTCCCAAAGGCAGTGGTGAAAAGTAACTGAGTACATGCACTCCAGTACTGTACTTACGTCCAATGTTGAGGTACTTTTTTACTTTACTGGAGTATTTCCAATTTTCAATACTTGTACTTCTACATCTCAGAGGCAGATAGGGTACTTTTTACTCCACTACAATCATTTGAAAACTTTAGTTACTAGTTACTTTGTAGATTTGGATTATTATCACAAAACCTACATTAACCACTTCAGCTCTATCTTCAGCTATTTGAAAACAGCAGATCTACAAGCTTGTAGATCTGATTTTTTCAAAAGATTTTATACATTTGAAAGCTTGTCTAATGGGACATTCTGCACAATGACTGCTTCTACTTTTGGTCATCTAAGCATATTTTGATGCCAATACTTTCATACTTTTACTCAAGCAAATTATTTGATTACCACACTTTTACTTGTATTTTGGCATTGCAGTATTGATACTTTTACTCAAGTAAAAAATGTGTACTTTTTCCACCACTGCCCAAAGGCCTGTTTGCCACATTATCTGAATAGTGCATTTTAAATACTCTAAATCAGTGGTTCACAAAGGTCGGGACCCCCAGGGGGGTCCCCAGTTCCATTTAACACGTGATAATTCCAAAACTCTAAAAGACATTAATCCCATTAATCTACGTCTCATTAGCATTCAGTATCTAAAGGTTAGCAGGATGTGGAACACTGATCATCATGATCATGTGACCTCTTCTCTTCTTCTCCTGCATTAATTAAATCAGTGATTCTCAACCATTTTCATTTCAACAAGCTCCAGTTTTATAAGCATTAAAGGTAGGGTAAGTGATTTGCAATTATTCAAATAATTGCAAAATGGGTCTGTGTTCTGATAGTGCTTGTTACTATAGAGTGTCCTGTCCATATATAAGGAGTCTCCATGTCTCTCCAGCTCTTTATTAAACAGAACATGCATTTTCAGTGCTCTCTCCTGATTGGCTTAAGTGTTGTCACCTACCAGAAAATGTACTATATTCTGTTTACTAAAGAGCTGGAGAAACCCCTGTGACCGAACAAACGCTCTGTAGCAATGATTACTATCAGAATATAGTACTTTAACCTTTTTAACAAAAAAAATAAAAATCACTTACCCTACTTTGAAGGCCACGGACCCCCACTTGACACGAACAATATGTTTTTTATCCGGGACCCCCAATCTACAATGTAACGTCCTCCTCAGTGTTAATTTAACTCTGAGAGTGTACACAATGGAACCAAATGGACCCGTAAGGTCTATACGGTCACACCTAACTTTGTGTCTTTTTGCCATGGTTTTCAATGGGAACGGAGCGTTTTGTTAGCATCATGCATGTTTCTGTGTGTTGTACACCAGTGGTGGTCCTTGGGTGGTTCCTGGTGGTCCCCAGCTAAATGATGGAGCACCACTGATATAGCGACATACTGTTAGGATTTAGAACATTGGTTCTCAAATTGGGGTCCGGGGACCCCCAGGGGTACTTGAGGGGGTTCCAGGGGGTCCCCAGCTAAATGACAGGAACCAAATGGACCCTTATGGGTCTGTAACTCTGAGAGTGTACAAATGGAACCAAATGGACCCTAACGGGTCCATTTGGTTCCATTTGTACACTCTCAGAGTTAGATTAACATTGATTTTGCAATATGAATTGGAGTCCCAGAGATATAAATGCTATTAAATGGGGGTCTGTAGGCCTAATGCATGTCAAACTGGGGGTCCTTGAAATTAAAGTGGTTGAGAATCACTGCTAGAGAGCCGTAAAAATCTTCTCTTATGAGGGTCCCTGGCTTATCTTTTCAAATGGGGGTCCGCGGGCTGATAAGTGTCAATTTGGGGGTCCTTGACATGAAAAAGTTTGAGAACCACTGATTTAGAAAACATTTTTAGATTATGTATTTTGACAGCGTTGCAACCAGACCAGTCTGAAGAATGGAGTCTATAGTTGGTCGCACTAACAAAACTCTACTGACGTCAAAGTATACTGACATCATAGATGACTGTTAATGTCACGGGGACTACAGCACTAGAACATTACAAAATGATACATTCCTCTAATAAGCCTCTGTGAGTCTCCCTGAAACAAAGCTCTGACAGGGAAAAGTATGATGGAAAGAGGCTAAAAGCACAAACGCACATCCGTTTATTAGAAATAACAACAGTTGTGTGTGTGTGTGTGTGTGTGTGTGTGTGTGTGTGTGTGTGTGTGTGTGACTGACGCTTCAGACAGCCAGTGAGTCATCGTGGTTCATGGCCCAGGATGCATTAAACCCATTAAGACCTGGAACGCACCTGTGTAATTTTTTAGATTTGAGCTGAAAAAAACATTATTTTACACTTTGGCTATTCAAAAATAGCAGATCTACAAGCTCATAGCGCGGCACCGAGTGCCGCGCTATGAGCTTGTAGATCTGCTATTTTTTTTAAATCGAGAAAATTTGTGCAAATCTTTAATTTTTTAAAGCGAACATTTGTAACTCAAATCTTTGCTTCTGGGGGGTCCCTGGAACAACATATTTTGAGATGGGGGGTCTGTGTCCAAATACATATACATTTTGGGGTCCTTAACATGCAAAAGTTTCAGAACCACTGACATAGAAACATGAGTTCTTTCAAAAAAACCTGTTAGGATTTAGAAGACATTTTTGTGGAATCGGAAACCTCAGGCCTTAATGGGTTAAGTAATGACTTGAACCACGGTAAGGCTGTCTTATATCGTCTCTGTCTGGTGGAAACCGGATGTGTACAAAACTGTTGTCAGGAAATGTAAAAAAAAAGAACCATGTGTTCCAATGGATCGAAATATATTTATAATTTAGTCACAAGCTCGTGTTAATACTTTGCATTTGTTCAATATGTATTGAAACCCAAAGACAGACGTAACCAGCTCACTTCTCAAAATGTTTAAAACATTGTGAAAATAGCCGATCTACAAGCTCACAACGCATCGCATTGCGATGTGTTGCGTTGTGAGCTTGTACTGTACATGGGCTATTTTCGCAATTTTTGCACGACTCTGTTGTACGGCATAAATTACGAAAAGACAAAAAAGTTGAAATTATGGAGATACATGGTTTCTGCCCCGAAAGCAACGACATGTCAGTGAAGACATTAATGAACGGCGTTTAACATCAGAGGCATTAGTGTAAAGATGGGCTGGTTCCAAACACATCTCTGACAGCCTGAAGGAAACAAACAAATTATGATGACCGGCGGAGACTCAATTTGAGCTGCATTTAAGTCTAGTACTGGTAGATCTGCTACTTGTTCTATCTTTGACACCTTTATAGCAGTGGTTCTCAAACTTTTTCATGTCAAGGACCCCCAAATTGACACTTATTACCCCACGGACCCCCATTTGAAAAAATATGCCAGGGACCCCCCATAAGAGAAGATTTTTACAGCTCTCTAGCAGTGATTCTCAACCATTTTCATTTCAAGGACCCCCAGTTAAACATGCATTAGAGCTACGGACCCCCATTTAATGGCATTTATACCTCTGGGACCCCAATTTGTATTGTATAATCAATTGTAATTTAACTCTTAGAGTGTACAAATGGAACCAAATGGACCCGTTAGGGTCCATTTGGTTCCATTTGTACACTCTAAGAGTTACACACCCATAAGGGTCCATTTGGTTCCTGTCCATCATTTAGCTGGGGACCCCCTGGAACCCCCTCAAGTACCCCTGGGGGTCCCCGGACCCCACTTTGAGAACCAATGCTTTATAGTAAGTCTATACTGAAGATTAATGCATGGACACGTTTTTCTAAATCCTGTGGAGACATACGTCCTTTAATGCGTGGCGTGATACACTTTTAAGGTGATACAGTACAGCTGACTTTGTCATTGTGTTAATGTGTTAATGTGGCTGTTTAAATTCAGGTCTGATCCATGAACCAAGGTTTCTGGCTTGACGTGTACTTTTTAACATTACCCATTAAAGCTGTGTGCTGACTTTTAATCGGCCCTCCTCGGCTCCAAAAACAATTACTTAAGTTTTGTCTTTGTTTAATTAAAGAAAATCAATATGGAGGTGCTAACTGCTTGTGTAATTTCTTTGTGTAACATTTCTTCGGGGAAGAAGGGAATGTATTGCAGGCTCTGGTGGATAAAAGTTCAGAGGCTACTGACGGGATGGTATGTTAGCCTTTCAAAGCACGTGCATGATTCTTGTTTTTAGCTTTTCAACACTCTTTTCTGTTTCTACCAGTGTTACCAGTGTATCTCCACATGGAGATCTTTTCTTATGACCTCCACATTAGTGGCTGCAAATCAGTGGTGGAAATAGTACTCACATTTGTTACTGAAATAAAAGTATCAATACTGCAATGTAGAAATACTCTGTTACAAGCAAGAGTCCGGAATTCAACATTTATTTGAGTAAAAGTACAATTGTATTGGTTTCAAAATGTACTTAAAGTACCCAACGTAAAAAAAAGTCCTCATTATGCAGAATGCCATTTCACAAGTTTTCAAATGTATAAAATGTAGACTAATCTTTTGAAAATAGCAGATCTACAAGCTCACAACGCGTCGCGTTGTGAGCTTGTAGATCGGCTATTTTCAAATGCCCGATGTGTATATAGGGCTGAAGATGTTAATGTATGTTTTGTAATAATAATCAAAATCTACAAAGTAACTAGTAACTAAAGTTTTCAAATAAAAAAGTACAATATTTGCCTCTGAGGTGTAGTGGAGTAGAAGAATGTTGTTAGGTATGCCCATATGATGACCGCAGATATGCTCTAAACGTGTGAAAAACATATTTTTCATTTCACTAGACCTTTTAACACATCGGGTGCCAGCATTTTTTCATAACAACTTACCGTGGGTGCCAGCATTCTCCCCATTGACTGCGCTTTGCTGTTTAAAGCTTCCGCGTGCGTTACAAGCAAATCCACGCAAAAAAAAGCATCGATTCATGTTCTGCCATGAGCCTGGCTACAGCCTGGAACCATAACATCCCCTCGCGAGTTACAACGGGGGGGGATCGCGCATCACGCATGACCGGTTTTCCCCACAGGAAACAGATTCGGAGATATAGGCGTTTCAAAGTAGGAAATAGACAGGAAGCGGATGGGGGAAAAAAAATTGTTTCCGGTGAGCGATCTGGCACTTCCTTCGCAGGATTACAATGGGTGCTCCCAGAGCTGCTCTAGCCCCGCCCGCGCGGAGAAAAACGAAAAAAACAAAAAGACTAAACTCACGGTTCAGACCGTGTTCGGCACCGAAGCGCCACTATGTAAACACACGGTTCAGACCGTGTTCGGCACCCGATGTGTTAAGTAAAGTACGAAAACTCCAAAAATGTACCTAAGTGCATTCACTCATTACAATGTTACCATTCAGAGCCCGCTCACTGTGTGTCAGCTGAATGCTGGGTATTGTAGCCTACATGATGGAGCCATGTGTCCTTGACCTTCTAGCTGGATTGGAGGTGTAGTGTGTGTCCAGCACAAAGCAGCTGCTTTCCCTCTTATTTAGTCATACTTTAAGTGTGACTAAATCCTCTTCACTTTCCTCACCTTCACATCTCAGCCACTTGAACCCTAATTGAACGGGCCGGGGTCCCACAGGGCTCTATACTAGGGGTCAGCTCCTTTCTTTTCTCCCTCAACACCACATATTTATATATAGACCTTGACCATAACCTTGACCGATCTACATGTGGAAGAAGGATGAATGGTTGCAGTCTGTTCTTAGAACCCGCTGTTTACCCACAGCCTGATAATACCTGGAATTTATATAGCACTTTTCTCTCTCTCTATTACAGGCGTCTTCAACAGGGGGTCCGGGACCCCTAGGGGGTCCTCAGAGTTACACAGGGGGTCTGCCAAGTCTTTGTGTAATGTGATTTTTATTTTTTTTACCTTAACCACTTGAACCCTAGCATCCCTTTTCTGAGGAGAACTTTAGCCCAAAAAATAGCAGATCTACAAGCTCACAACGCCTCGCGCTGCGAGGCGTTGTGAGCTTGTAGATCGGCTATTTTTTTTTGGCAAAGAGGTGTTTGGTGTAGAGGGAAATAAAGAGCAGACCAAGTAAACAAAAAAAAGTTAAATCTGAAACATAATTTTGGGTCCCTGCTTCAGCTCTCTCTCAGCTAGGGGGTCCTTGGCCTGAAAACGTTGAAGACCCCTGCTCTAGTACTCAAAGATGCTTTGTGCGTGCGTGTGTGTGTGGTGTGTGTGTGTGTGTGTGTGTGTGTGTGTGTGTGTGTGTGTGTGTGTGTGTGTGTGTGTGTGTGTGTGTGTGTGTGTGTGTGTGTGTGTGTGTGTGTGTGTGTGTGTGTGTGTGTGTGTGTGTGCGTGCGTGCGTGCGTGCGTGCGTGCGTGCGTGCGTGCGTGCGTGCTCAAATAAGAAAGAATTAAAAAGTGATAAAACACCAAAAAATAACAAGAGTTGAAATCCAAAGCCAGGTTGTGGAGAGCCTTATATTGTTTTAAAGTGGATTCTTTGTTTAATCCATTCAATTCGGGAACGCATCTGTGTCATTTTAGATTTTAGCTATAACCATTATTTCTATACTTTGGGTATTCAAAAATAGCAGATCTACAAGCTCTATAGCTCATATAGCGAGCTTGTAGATCTGCTATTTTTGAAAAATCTTGAACATTTTCCCCCACAAATCCCCCCACTAGATATTGTTTAAAATTGTGTTTGCAGTAAACCTTTTCACAGATTTCAAAGATAGCCTCCACTTCTTAAACCCTCAATACTTAATAAAACTTGACCTGCGGCTCTGTACTTGGTACGCTCTTTTTCCCTTCACATCAAACCTCTTCGCCAAAAATAGCTGATCTACACGCTCACGCGTCACAGAGCCTGTAGATCTGCTATTCTTGGCGAATTTCCGCCCAGAAAATAGGGATGCTAGGGTTCAAGTGCTTATTGTAGTAACAAAAAAAAAAGGTTCCTATATCACACAAACATTTTGTAGTAACTTCCCCAGACCCCCTGTTGAAGACCCATGTGTGATCTCTAGACCCTCAATAAACTCCAATATGTAAAAAAAAAAAAACAGCTGCCCGCCTGCTCACCATAGAACCCGCTCCAGAGACCACATCACGCCAGTCCTCCACCACCAACAAATCTTTGAATATATATATATTTAAGCGAACATTTTTAACTCAACTCTTTGCTTCTGGGGGATTCTACAAATGTCTTCTAAATCCAGTTTAAAAACGTATGTCGCAATAATATAAATATCAATGGTTTCTCAAACCTTTTCATGTCAAGGACCACCCATAATGATATGTATTTGGCCGCGGACCCCCCCCCCCCTTCTCAAAATATTGTGTTCCAGTGACCCCCAGAAGCAAAGATTTGAGTTGAAAAATATAGATATTCAAAGATTTGCACAAACTTTACACGATTTTTCAAAAAAAATAGCAGATCTACAAGCTCATAGCGCGGCACTCGGTGCCGCGCTATGAGCTTGTATATCTGCTATTTTTGAATAGCCCAAAGAAATCTTAAAACGACACAGATGCGTTCCCGCATTTAATGGGTTAATAAACCTTTGTGCCGCCATTTTGCGGCAAACATATTCACCTCAGCTAAAGAGGCACGACCATTGTGTAGAAAACAATGCGTCGAGCGTTTCGTGACCACTTCACACCACAGGACATCAACACAAAGTCACCAGGACACGCTCACCCTCCTCTGCTATTCCATTGTCTTATCGTGGTGTTTACGTGTTATTGGATGATGTTGAAAAGTACAGTAATTAACAAACAACAGGGAACGTGTGGGAAGAGATTTGACAGGACGGTGAAGTGGGGTCACGATGCGGACACAACGTAGCAAAAAAAAACAATGACTAACAATAATACTCTAAGCAGAATAAGTACATTTACTCATGCATGTCCATTTTTCAATGCTTTATACTCGACTACATCTCGGAGGCAAATATTGTAGCCTAATAAAAAGATTTGAGTTCAAAATGTTGTTTAGAAAATATATATATTCAAAGATCTGCGCACATTTTCACGATCCCCCCCCCCCAAAAAAAAATCAGATCTACAATGTCGCCAGTTCACGGCCAGTTCATATTATGCTGTGTGTGTGTGGGGGGGGGGGGGGGGGGGGGGCTGGCGTAGGTGTAAAGACATGAAAGACAGGAATATCACGGCCACACTAACATTCCTACATGGAAGTGTGACCCGCTCTGCTCACTGGCTTTCACACTGTCTCTGAAAACATTCAGCCTTGAACCAGCAACCCCCATCTGAAAACTGAAAGCTGGATGCTTTGTTATGTTACTATATATTATGTTTTTAATCAATGTACAATTTAAAGGCATTTAGGAGACTCTTATCCAGAATGATTCAACCATTGCAAGAGGTTCTTGTAGGCATGTCAACAGAGTCAGAGGTCAAGCAATTATACAGTGCTGCTAGGAAACCAATTACAATGCTACTGTAGGATAGCAGCTATAAAACAAACCACATGTGTCCCTTCAGGATAAGGCCCGTGCAACAGGGCAAGTGAAGCTGTCGTTCTGTTACGCAGATTATTGCATTATTTGGTGTCAGCCCTGGTACCGTTTGCAGGCAGGTGTGTGCCAGTCACAGGTGTGTGACTGGCACCTGAGTATGGGTCCTGCAACTTTGACGTCTGTCTTTGGTACCGTTGTGCAAATCTTGCCTGTAAATCTATGGTTACTCAGTGAAGCAAGGGTGAGGAATCGGTCTTCTTGGGTTGTTGTCTTCCCTGTTGACTTCACCAGACTCACAGAACTTAGCCTCGATCTCCAGGCTTTTATTGTTTAGTTTTGCTAAAAAATAAAAGCCTGGACCAGCGCATCGGTGTACCCGGTATAGGAAGTGTTTCATTTCCCCAACCAACCAGAGTGAGGTGGGCGTCGCTCGTAATGTTGTGTTGACGGGGCAGGGGGCTGACGGACAGATCAGTGAACCAATGGGATCAGGCACAATCTCTCCGCGCCTCTATACACCCGCCCCTCTATACCCGAAAGCAGGAGCGCTAGATGCAGCCTACACAGAACTTGGTCGTAAGTTTTTAAATGGTACCAGGGCTGAAACCAAATAATGCTGTCACTGATCTGCATAACGGAACACCAGCCTAACTTGCGCTGTTGCACGGGTCTTATCCTGAAGGGACAAATGTGGCATCTTTCCATGGGGGGGCAGTGTTGCTGCTTGGAGCATCAACACAAACTCAACAAAGTTGCAGAACCCATGCTCAGGTGCCAGTCAGTAACACACCTGTGACTGGCACACACCTGCCAGCAGTCGTGTGCTGGCAGGTTGCTCAAAACAAGAGCGCTTACCAACAGAAGCACATTGGGGGATTTTGGCAAATCTTTGGGGGGCGCTATACCCACACATTTAACTGTGTTACTCATTCCACAAATGCCCGATCCTTACAAGATGTACCTTGTTGTAAAGGTGACTAATCAACGATAAAAAATGATATAAAACACTATACCAAATGGTATTATTAAAGGGGAGAAATAAAAGTTGTTGTGGGCAGTTTATTTGCAAAACTGTCCATCATTGACCAAATCTTACGATACTGCTGAGCCAGAAACCACACATGGCGATGTTAAGATGCCTCAATACAATTACGTTGTGTGCACATCGAAAAACCTGTCACTAGAAAACAACCTGTGATACACAAATCGGTACCTTTCTTCTTTTATATTCCTGAATCGATTAACTGACAAAGGTTTTCCACATGCTTTTTGTTTGTTCACAAGCTGGTCCAGCCACCACTCATTTCACCAAACCTCCGGATCCAGTTTACAGTTTGCCTCCCATGCGTGTGAACTGGCCCATGGCCTGATCGTACCGTCATCTATAAAATACCTTGGGGTTGGTATATGCTGAACAGTTTTCCAGGTACTAAACAGGTAGCTTCCCTGATTGGCCAACACAACACACTCAGGGATTGGCCAGGATTTGTGTGATGTTTGTGCTGCTGGATATCTAAGTGGTACTGTGCATTCATACTTAATTCTCTTACAGGGCAAGGCTCGACCGGTCCATTTTAAGCTATGGAGTCGCTGGTGTATAGAATGTTATTTTAATTTACTTGAATCTACAGAGTTGCTGGTGTACAGAATGTTCCACTGGGCGGTGCACCTGTGTCCTACTGGAGAACCAGCACGAGGACGTGAGCCTCGTTGTGACCCACGACCTCATGTGTTGGTGGGACACAGCGTTTACGCCTTTGAGGATGTCAAGCAAAGTGATGAAATTGTCGTGCACATCTTCAACACAGTGTCTTTACGTTGGACAACGTTGCCCCCAGTGAGAACAGGGAGAGAAGAATGTCCCTTTGAATTTAACCCCATTCGCGATGGCCACACAGCTGTGCTGATAGAAGATACTGTCTTCTTCTGGGGAGGCTATCCTCTCTCCAATGTACTCTATGCATTTGATGTGGACACCCGCACATGGTTCAAGGCCAAGCATTCTGGGACCGTTCAAGAAGGGAGGATGATGCACTCAGCCTGTGTCTTGGAGAAGGTCATGTATATCTGTGGAGGATACGACGCTGTGCTTTCTTCTGACCTTGTGCTCATTAATGACATGTGCAAGTTGGACACCACCACAATGGTCTGGGCTTTAATTAACACCAGAGGCACTCCACCATATATCAAACATGATCACTCTGCCACCATCATCGGGACAAAGATCTTTGTATTTGAGGGCCAGACACACTGGAGTGACAATAACGTTGGAGTGTTCGACACGGAGACCAACTGCTGGCTGAGAATGTCTTCCGCAGAACCTTTTCCAAAAATAATGTGTCATTCAGCCTTTGCCTACAATGGAGAGCTGTACATATTTTGTTGCAGAAGAGAGAAAGAGCCCTGCATTGCTCCGTACTTGGATGGAGAGCCGCACAGATTTCCTGCTGACCCGATTATCAGTGATCTGTGGAAATTCAATCCAGAGACCATCTCCTGGAAGAAGGTTGAGCCCAAGGGGGGCGGCCCGGGTCCAGGTTTTCATCAGATGTGCTGTTGTGTGGTGGGAGATCGTATCATCCTTTTTGAAGGATACGTAGAAGAGTCCGTAATCGCTGATGACCTGTACATCTTAGACTTTAATCCTAGTCTCAAGACATTATGTAAACTAGCAGTTATTCAGTACGGTCTGGAGCAGTCAGGACTAACTCACGACATCAGATGGGAACTGGCAACCATGATAAACAAACGGTGAGCCCATGAAGAACACAGCAAAACAACACTCAAATAAAGGTGTGAATGCTGAATGGGAGGAGTTGGCGCCACGTCCTCCCAGTGGGGGCTCCTCACTGGCAGGTGAGCCAGTAGGTTACAGCAGTACGTCCTCCCAGTGGGGGCTCCTCACTGGCAGGTGAGCCAGTAGGTTACAGCGGTACGTCCTCCCAGTGGGGGCTCCTCACTGGCAGGTGAGCCAGCGGTACGTCCTCCCAGTGGGGGCTCCTCACTGGGAGGTGAGCCAGTAGGATACAGCAGCAGTGGCGACACAGACATGTGTGGAGAGGGTTAATCAATTGGCAGAATGACTACTTTGGGGAGGAAAAAGGGAAACATACATACATACAACATACTGGCTACCCTGAATTGTAATTTAAGTATAAGCATAGCGCCATTTTTTTTCCATTTAAAGTGAAGAATATTTTTCAACGGGTAAACCGCCCCATTATTCTAACCCAGGAAATGTCTTTTACTAAATAAAATAAACATTCCTGGCTACATGTAGCTGCTCTCTCAACTCGATCAACTAGGTGCCAGACAAGCTCATACACAACACATGGTTCTTTGTAAACTGGCAGTAGGAAATAAGGAGGGCTAGAATCAAGTGCTTCTATGATAGACTGACTGACCAGGGATCAGGTTACTGCAAACATTTAAAATCTGTTCTTTATCCAGAGCTATAGTGCTTATAGTTAGTTTAATGACATTTCCGAGCAGTCCATTTGGTTACATTCACACATTCACACACACATTCATACAACGATGTTATGTTATGTTATGTTTTATTTATTTGATATGGACATCACAATTACATTGGACAAAACCAGATGCATTGTTTACAGTGTATATAGCACGAGTGCTAATTTTCAACACCTGTCCACAGGAAGCTTTTCTAAAATACAGTAATACCAATCTAAAACCCAACCAGGTACAAAAAATAAATAAATAATATATATATATATCTATCTATAAATAGATGCACATGCATATATGCACGTGCATCATGCACATGCATATACACATACACATACACATACACATACACATACACATACACATACATATACACATGCACACATACATACATGCACTGATGATTAGCATCATCAAAATCAATATTTAGACCCAATACATTAACCAAACAAAAGAAGACATAATCATTCAGATAACCAATCAGCAACTATACGTGTGAGCACATTTGATTTGATTTCAACCATATTTTGAGTTCTCTGTTAAACACATTACCATCCGACTCTAGTTTTAGAACCGTAGGCAAAGAGTTCCAGAGGTTTACCCCCTTTACTGAGAAGGCAGACTGCCCGAAGGTGTTTTTGCTTATAGGTACAATACAATCACCATGAGTTGATGCTCGTGTGGTTGCTCTACCAGAGCTCTGACGCCTTTCAACCAGTCCAGAAAACAGAGGTGAAACATGATTATGTAAGCATTTAAAAAACAATTTGATAGTACAAAAAAACACAAAAGTTTCAAAGGTAAAAATGTTGTGTTTTCTTAAAATACCACAGTGGTGCCATCTCATCGCTTTCTGATCCATGACTTTTATAGCCTGTTTGTATATTGATGTTATTGGTTTTAAGACAGTTTGAGAAGATTGTGACCATGATGTAATTTGCAGTATGACAAGTGTGAGAAAATCATAGCATGCATGTACAGCTGTGCAGTTTTACATGATAAGTCCCTTCTAATATGACGAAAACAGTTTAAGATGGAGGAGGAAACCATGCAAGGCACCAACCTGCTCATCGGGAGCAATTATGGCTTCAGCGTCTTGCTCAAGGACACTTCCACACTAACTCTGGGGGAGCCCCACAGCCCGGGATCGAACTGGGAACCCGGCCACTCTACCCCTGAGCCACTGCCGCCCAAATGTCCCCCCACCTTTCCCCTCACTACGGCGCTCTTGTATAATGTTACAAATCATTAACCGCCCAACCTCGGCTTCCTTTGTGGGTGCTGGGCTTCCTCTGTGGGTGCTGGGCTTCCTTTGTGGGTGCTGGGCTTCCTTTGTGGGTGCTGGGCTTCCTTTGTGGGTGCTGGGCTTTCTCCGTAGATCCCCGGGCTCCCTGGCACCCACGGCATGCGCGCCTATATGGATGTGATGATGACTGAAGCCTAATCAGAGTGACAGCTTCCATCACTGCCTGGTCAAATTACTTTGATTGACAGATCCCCCAGTGACTGACAAGACACTGCATGATTGACAGGACATTTATACATTGAAGCGTAACGAGGGGATTAGCATTCAGTCAGACAGCCAATAGGAGCACAGGACATTAAATGAGACGGACATATGGTGCTGTAGTGTGACTTGGATATTATACACTCTCATCACTTACTGTAATGTGGTGTTTTTACACAACATTACAGTAACAATGCAAATGCGTGGATTCTTGGTCTTGCGGAGTGACCGGATGGGAACAGAGAAGTTCCCATAGTTCGATCCCGGGCTCCACCAGATTTAGTGTCGAAGTGTCTTTGAGCAAGACACTGAACCCCTAAATGCTCCCGATGAGCAGGTTGGTGCCTTGTATGGTTTCCTCCACTATCGGTGTGTGAATGTGTGTGTGTGAATGGGTGAATGTAATGCACAATCTATGAAAAGCGCTTTGGATAAAAGCGCTATATAAATGCACCATTTCTCTTGGTGACGTGAGTGTTTATTAAAGGTAGGGTAAGTGATATTTTTTGGTTAAAACAAAAAGTATTTTGTTAAAAGGTTAAAATACTATATTCTGAAAGTAATCATTGCTATAGAGTGTTTTTTCAGTAACAGATGTCTCCCTGTCTCTCCAGATCTTTAATACACAGAAAATACATTTTTCGGTAGGTGTCAAAATCTCAGCCAATCAGGAGAAAGTACCCATTTTTAAGCTTCATTTGTATAGTGTTCCAGTTCCAATTTTGTCTGCTCATTTCTTAGTGTCATCACTTCCAATTTCACTTGTTTAATCTGTATCCTGATTGAGTTCTCTGTCCTGGTTGGATAAAATAGGAAATGAAACTGAAACTGAAACGAAAATGCATTTTCTGTTTAATGAAGAGGTGGAGAGACAAGGAGACTCCTAGTACTGAACAAACACTCTATAGCACTGAGTACTATCACAATATAGAGCTATTTAACACTTATTTTAACCAAAGCAAATCACTTACCCTACCTTTAACCATGAAAAAAAGAATAGTGTTTTTAGTTAATCATCAAATAATTAAATATTTTGTAACATGATTTCCATGGAATAAATTTCAAACTTCAAAACGGTAAACGGAATAATTGAAGCTTGACTAAAAAAAAAAAAGACAATTGGGAATCGCAATTGGCAATAGTGTAGTCTAAAAAAATCATCGCAATTAGATATTTTCTCCCCAATGGTTCATCAGCCCCAAACCCAATGTATTCCTGGGACAAAAGGGCGACAGGGTAATTGTAGGATATCTGCCCCCCTGCCTCCTGTAGAAAAGAACCTCAGAGAAGAAACAGGCTGGGGGGCCGTTTAGTCCCCAGTGTGTGGCTTTTAACCTTTCAAGACCCGGAAACGCATCTGTGTCATTTAAAGAAAAAGCATTACACTCTTGCCATTAAAAAAAATAGCAGATCTACAAGCTCGTAGATCTGCTATTTTCGGGAAGAAAAAAAAAAGTGCAAATCTTTGAATATAATGTATTCTTTTAAAGCGAAAATTTTTAACTCCAATCTTTGCTTCTTGAGATGGGGGGGGGGTCCGCGGCCAAATACATATCATTTTGGGGGTCCTTGACAATTATGAAAACGTTTAAGAACCACTGATATAGTGACATATATATATATTTTTGAAAACTGTTGGGATTTAGAAGACATTATTGTGGAATCAAACCTTTTTATGAAAAACATACAGTATGTATGTTACTATGAATATCAGTGGTTCTCAAACTTTATCATGTCAAGGACCACCCAAAATTATATGTATGTGGCCACGGACCCCCATCTCAAAAAATATGGTGTTCCAGGGACCCCCCCAGAAGCAAAGCTTTGAGTTTAAAATGTTCGCTTTAAAGAAACGTATATAATATGTTCAAAGATTTTCACACATTTTCAAGATAAAAAAAAAAAAGAGATCTACAATCTCATTGAGCTTGTAGATCTGCTCTTTTACACAGATGTTTCCCCGTATTGAATGAGTTAAGGTCTTCATTGAGATGTGTTCTCTCCTGTTGGGTTTCAGATGAACGGCTTCACACTGACAGCGTGACAACATGATTACAGACACACAGCACCGTGTGGGCGGCTGGCTGCTTAGCATTCTGCTTTCTGCACTGTCCCTCGTGACATGCAAAATGTACCCCCACCACCTACCCACCCAACCCCCCCCCTGTCCACATAACACACACACACACACACACACACACACACACACACACACACACACACACACACACACACACACACACACACACACACACACACACACACACACACACACACACACACACACACCCTATCCATACACCGCACGCGCGCGCACACACACACACACACACACACACACACACACACACACACACACACACACACACACACACACACACACACACACACACACACACACACACACACACACACACACACACACACACACACACACACACCCTATCCATACACCGCACGCGCGCGCGCACACACACACACACACACACACACACACACACACACACACACACACACACACACACACACACACACACCCTCAAAAGTGACATGCTGCATCTCATTGTAAAGCTCATGTATACATAATGTTAGGATAGATATGCTATGTGTAAATATGTACCTTATTGTCTCTTTTTATATTCGTTATTTTGACCTTTTTTAGGGGGACGGTTTTAATAACCGTAATGTGTCGGTTTGGTTGTAATATGAGGAATGACTCTGGGTGATGATTGTGTTATATTTTATACAGTAGGTAAAAATAGTAATCTTGATATCAGATCCGGTGCTCCTATAAAGGGATATTTCACTTTCAAACATGTTGGGGGTCATTTTAACGTCTACTCAGGCTTCTGTGTTTCACTCCAGACACTTTTTAAGTTGTTTGATTCAGTATTTAGACATGTGATATTCATTTTATCAGACACGCCCCCTTCCTATATAAACCCATTGTAACTTCACACTCTATCTGGTTCTGGTTGACTCATCTTCTAATATGTGAGGGGGCCGTGTTTTTTCTAGGGATGTCTATTATCGGCCTTCCGATATTATCGGCTGATATTGGCATAAAAAAAAGGATGTCGGAAAATATCGGTATTGGTTTTTGAAAATGTATAGTGTGACAGATATGAAATGTGAGCTTACCATAATCACAGTAATCCTTAATCATATTCCATCATACTCAAGGGCTTTTGGAGAGAAATCAGTTTCAGTTTAGAGCACTGCAGAGGGCAGGTGTGTCTGTGTCCAGCTTCATTGAAAACCTAACAACATCACTGTATTTCATTAGATATTATATTGATATTATAGCTATTTAAATTTATTAGATATGTGATGTTGTTACCTGACAATTAGTTGACTTTTGGTGAAAAAGCCTGCATATATCGGTATCGGAAATTAGTAGTTGGACAATATCGGAATATCGGATATCGGTAAAAAAGTCAATATGGAACATCCTTAGTTTTTCTATTGTATTTTAGTTAATTAATTAATGAATAAAGTAATTGAAAAAAGCACGGCCCCCTCACGTTTCCTACCTAACAACGATGTCATGCTAACATGAACTACGCTGCCTCTTTCATGAGGCAGCGTAGGGGCGGCAGTGGCTCAGGGGTAGAGTGAACCGGAAACCCAGTTCGATCCCGGGTTCCCCCAGAGCAGTGGTGGAAAGTAACTAAGTACATTTACTTAAGTACTGTACTTAAGTACAATTTTGAGGTATTTGTACTTTATTTGAGTATTTCCAATTTCCAATACTTTTACTTCTACTCCACTACATCTCAGAGGCACATATTGTACTTTTACTCCACTACATTTACTTGAAAACTTTAGTTACTAGTTACTTTTCAGATATAAATTATGATATAATGAAACATACACTTTACACTTTACAACATACACTTTTACCACTTTAGCCCTATTTTATGCCTAGGCTATTTGAAAATAGCAGATCTACAAGCTCAAAACGCGTCGCATCGCGACGCGTTGTGAGCTTGTAGATCTGCTATTTTCAAATGTTTAGTACTTTTACTTTTGGCACTTCAAGTACATATTGTGATGCCAATACTTTTGTACTTTTACTCAAGTACATGTTTAATTCCGGACTTTTACTTGTAACAGAGTATTTTTATATTGCAGTATTGGTACTTTTACTTAAGTAAAGAATTTGAGTACTTTTTCCACCACTGCCCCAGTGTTGAAGTGTCCTTGACCAAGACACTGAACCCCTAATTGCTCCCGATGAGCAGGTTGGTGCCTTGCACGGTTTCCTCCGCCATCAATGTGTGTGTGAATGGGTGAATGTAATGCACAATCGTTTGGATAAAAGCTCTGTATAAATGCACCATTTACCATTTTACACACCAGACTCCTTCTGCATCCTGAATGTCAGTTCCGTCATCTGAAAGGTTGAAAGTGGCATGAATGAAGTGAAAAGGACCATCGGTCCCACGCTGTCAATTCTCGGGGCGCATATTGTGTTCCTGAAAAGGCCTCCAATAAAGAGGGAGAACATGGTGTTTCTTTCGGGGGGGGGAGTTTCTTTCTTTGCGAGACACTTTGAGCGTCAGATTGACGTATAGCGTACGGCGCTGTAACCCGCTGTGCCTTCTGCAAATAATTTTTTTTGCAGTGTTAACCGATTAAGACCGGGAACGCATCTGTGTCATTTTTTAGATGTCTTTGGCTATTCAAAAATAGCAGATCTACAAGCTCATAGCGCGGCACCCGGTGCCGCGCTATGAGCTTGTAGATCTGCTATTTTGGAAAAATAGTGAAAATATGTGCAAATATTTGAATACATGTATTTTTAAAGCAAATATTTGTAACTCAAATCTTTGCTTCTGGGGGGGGTCCCTGGAACAAAACATTTTGAGATGGGGGGGGGGGGGGGTCCGCGGGCCAAATACATATCTAAAAATGTTTGCTAAATCCTAACAGTATGTTTCTATATCAGTGGTGCTCCAACTTTTCCACGTCAAGGACCCCCAAAATGATATGTATTAGGCCGCGGACCCCATCTCAAAATATGATGTTCCAGGGACCCCAAGTTTAAAAAAAAATCACTTTAAAACACAATTAATTAATGTTCACAATTTTTGTAATTGCCAAAGAAATGTAAAATGACACAGGCGCTTTCCCGGTCTGAATGGGTTAACCTCTGTTGTGTTTTTTTTTTACAGGCAAAGTGAATGCATTGAAGACCCAAAGTCAGTCATTTCTAGTTTCTGTGCAAAGAATGCTAAACCACTTGTGAGGCCTGAGGTTCAGATTCTGCAAAATGTCTTCTAAATCCTAACGGTTTTCTGAAAAACGTATGTTTCTATATCAATTGTTCTCAAACTTTTTAATGTCAAGGACCCCCATAATGATATGTATTTGGCCGCCGACCCCCATCTCAAAATAATTTGTTCCAGAGACCCCCCAGCAGCAAAGATTTGAGTTACAAATGTTCGCTTTAAAACAATATATATTCAAAGATTTGCACACATTTTCACAATTTTTCAAAAATAGCAGATATACAAGCTCATAGCGCGGCACTCGGTGCCGCGCTATGAGCTTGTAGATCTGCTATTTTTGAATAGCCCAAAGTGTAAAATAATGCTTTTTAGCTCAAATGAAAAAGTGACACAGATGCATTCCAGGTCTTAATGGGTTAAAGTGCTTATCTCGTCTGCTATCGGCCGGGAACAGGTTAACCGCTTAAAGAAGCCCATTTATTTTCAACCTTTATCATCATCATGTAATTGGTGCTCAGCATAATGCTCATAATAACATTCCACTCTGACTCACTTTGTGTCTCACTGCAGAACTATGGACTGTTCAGTAAACCCGCCTACCAATGACATCATCGGTGCAATTGTCCTCCATTTTCCCATCCTAATGGTGGAGGTGTTGATTTAACCCTAACGGGTATATGTTTTACAGCACACTCTCAGAGTTAACCAGTTAAAACCTTTAGACTTTGTTGACCCCGGATTCCCCCAGGGGTCTATACTAGGCCCCCTCCTTTTTTTTTTACACTAAATCTCTTTGCTGAAGATCTACAATCTTGATACTTATTGTGAGCTTTGTGTAGAGTATAGTGACGCTAAGGGTCCACGTGTTATCTCCATGAATTCAATGCTTCATGGGTACAAACCCTGTACTGGCCAGTTCTACATCCACTGAGTAGTAGGCTACTACCTAACGCGTGTGTGTGTGTGTGTGTGTGTGTGTGTGTGTCAGACAGTTACGCAATGAGTAGTCGACCCCATAGATTTATAAATTCTCCTCTGCTGTGTGTGTGTGCGTGCGCACGCCTCGACTTACTTAATGTCAAGGAATACCAAAACGCTCGCCCCAAAACACAGTCACCCATGATATATGCCCATAAAACAGACAAGGAATGACAGATAGAGATCTCCATATATGGCCGTATCAGTTGGATCACTGGTGCAACATAGCTGTGTGGTGGATGTGAGGTGGATGTGAGGTGGATGTGAGGTGGATGTGAGGTGGATGCGGCCCGAACGTCTAGTCTTTACTACCAGAGAGCCTAATAATACACGTTCCTGTGCCAATACACGGGGAAAAAAGGCAAAGATTAGAAAATGATTTTCTTTTTTTTTGCCTGTAAGGATTTCCGATGCCTTGTGGGCCAGAGGGTCAGCTCTGACCTTTAGACAGAAGCATCTCATCAGGCCTTCAAATGCTAATGCATTGAGTTAGAAGAACCTGTGGGAGATGAATAATTATCATAGTGACGGTGGGTGAGGGTCTCTGTTCCCTTTGAAACAATATACTTTAAGACTTAATATTAACCCTTTAAGACAATGGTTCTCAAACCTTTTCATGTCAAAGACCCCCAAAATGATATGTATTTGGCTGAGGATCCCCCCCATCTCAACACAAATATATATATATATAAATATATATAAAATCACGAGTTCTCACACAAGATTTTTCAAAAATGTTCAAAAATAGCAGATCTATAAGCTCACAGAGATGCACTCGGTGCCTATATGTGGTATATGCCTTAACCACAAGGCCTTTAGCGCCCCCGAAAATCACTATTTCTGAAATGATGCGTCTGTCTGAGAACATGGACCCCCACACAGCAGATGGAAAGACAGACAGACAGACAGACTGTCTGTTTGGGGGAAGCAGTGGCTCAGGAGGTCCCTGGTTCCAATCCACCCCCATGGGCCATGGAGGGGGCGGGGCTCTGAGGTGTTGAACCACATCTGCCACTTTAGATAGAATTGATACATTATGTATATAAATTGATACATTCTGCAGAGCGTCACTTTCTGTTGGGGGGGGGGGGGGTAGGGGGGGCGGCAGGAAGTGCTGAATAAGATAACTGCCGTGACATTTGTCAAACTACACAGGGATCAGAACCATGTCTGGTTGCCGGGTAGATAATTAGTCTCAGTGGGATTTGGGGCTGGGGGTGGGGCTGGTCCAGATCAGACCAGGATGTCTCTTTGATGTCTTCCATGTCCCACAGAGAGCTGACCTTTTATTAGTCTGCACAATGTCTCACTGCATGCTGGTCAGTGTAAAGTAACTAAGTACATTTACTCAAGTACTGTACTTATGTACAATTTTGAGGTATCTTTTTTTTACTTTACCGGAGTATTTCAAATTTTCAGTACTTTTACTTCTACTCCACTACATCTCAGAGGCAAAGATTGTATTTTTACTCCCACTACATTTATTTGAAAGCTTGAGTTACTAGTTACTTTGTAGATTTAGATTATTATTACAAAACATAGGCTACATTAACCACTTCAGCCCTACAGTATATACATTTCGGCCCACAGCTCACACAGCGTCTGTTCGCACCACGTAGTGAGCTTGTAGATCTGCCGTTTTCGGCAACGATAGACTGAGAAGACGGCGCACATTGAATATGTCACGCTAGGCGACACTAGTCGCCTAGCGTTTTGAGGGGCAGGTGCTCAAGTAAATTATACTTTTTTTTGTTTACTTGGTCTGCTCTTTTTTCCCTCTACACCTATACCTCTTTGCCAAAAATAGCCGATCTACAAGCCCACAACGCCTCGCAGCGCGAGGCGTTGTGAGCTTGTAGATCTGCTATTTTTGGCTAAAGTTCTCCTCAGAAAAGGGATGCTAGGTTTCGAGTGGTTATGGTAAAAAGAAAAATCATATCACATAAAGAATTGGCGGACCCCCTGTAGTAACTCTGAGGACCCCCTAGGGGTCCCGGACCCCCTGTTGAAGACCCCTGCTGTAAACTGGAAAAAAAAGTACTCTTGTACTTTTGGACAAAAAAAACTGCCCTTGTTTTCAGGCCAAGGACCCCCTAGCCGAGAGAGAGATGAAGCAGGGACCCCCTCTATATTGTATAAAATTGTGTTTCAGACTTTTGCTGCTCTTTTTTCCCTCTACACCTCTATAACTCTTTGCCAAAAATAGCAGATCTACAAGCTCACAACGCCTCGCAGCGCGAGGCGTTGTGAGCTTGTAGATCTGCTATTTCCGGCTAAAGTGTTCCTCAGAAAAGGAATGCTAGGGTTCAAGTGGTTAATGTAAAAAAATATATATATCACACAAAGATTTGGCGGACCCCCTGTAGTAACTCTGAGGACCCCCTGTCTGTCTGTCTCTGTCGGTCCCGGACCCCCTGTTGAAGACCCCTGCTGTAAACTGGGAAAAAAAAGTACTCTTGTACTTTTGGACCAAAAAAAAACTTCTGGTCAAGAGGGCAAAGGGCAGGTGCTCTAGCACCACCTAGAGTCTATCTGTGCACGTCCCTGGAGCCAATAAAATTCCTCGTCCTTGTTTCCCTGGGCAGCGCTGGTTAGCAGGGATCAATACACTTTTAGACTGACATGTTTGTGCCAGCGTGGGTGATTAGATGTATTTCTTGTCTTGATTGTTTAGACATGACTTGGCCATTGTTCTCACAGAACAAGTTTGGCCACTATTACACCTCCGCAGTCAGAGGCAAGGGGGGGGGGGGGGTTGGGGGGGTTAACTGCCTGCCGGCGCCGCCGTTTTTTTTGGCCGCCGTCGTTTTTCTCCATTAGAGCTAGTATGAAAAGGTGTTTTTTCTAATCACTTCGCGGGGCCGCCATGGACCTTTCCAAGGGCCGCCAAACGCCCGCGGGCCGCCACTTTGACACCCGTGTTATAGATGCTTAAAGTGTTTTTAAAATAACAATAAAAATGTAAGGTTTTAAGACCTACAGTACAGGTTTTCCAGGCGACTGTGATGACATACAGTGGTATAAAGCTCCCGTCTTTAGAGTGATCCTAAGCTAAGGTCAACCTTTTGTTGAGATGTCAGAGCTGGAGGATTCCTTTCATTGGAAACAACATAATGCTATAAAATCAACAACCTTGGCTTTAACCCATTGAGATCTGGAACTGTGTCATTTTTAGATTTGAGCTAAAAAGCATTATTTTACACTTTTGGGCTATTCAAAAATAGCAGATCTACAAGCTCATAGCGCGGCACCGAGTGCCGCGCTATGAGCTTGCTATTTTTTTAAATAGCCGTGCTATTTTTGAAAATTCGTGAAAATGTGTGCAAATCTTTGAATATATATATTTTTAAAGCGAACATTTTTAACTCAATTTTTTTTTTCTGGGGGGTCCCTGGAACAACATATTTTGATGGGGGTCCGCGGCCAAATACATATAATTTTGGGGGTCCTTGACATGAAAAAGATTGAGCACCACTGATATAGAAACATACGTTTTTCAGAAAACTGTTGGGATTTAGGAGACATGTAGAATCGGCTTCAGGTCTCAATGGGCTAACACTGTGGTGGGTTGTTGTTTAGCAGAGAACCCTGGATGTTTTCCTGGTAGAAAAGAAAGTTCCGACACACACACGAACACGGCTTATATTCTTCACTTTCACCCAAACCTGACCTCAACGCTATGTGGTGGGTTTGTTTAGCTGTAGACCCTGGATGTTTCCTGTCAGAAAATAAAGTTCCAAACATTTTGTTTGCTTTCACCAAACCTGAGGTCAACAGGAACTTGGACAGACAAAGGCTGTACATAGAAACGCTCATCATTACAAAGTGTAAGAAGTAGAATAAACTTTGTGTCAGCTTGGGTTGCTGAGGTTTGTGGGTGAAAACTAGAAGAAAACATACATTTAGCCCATTCAATACGCATCTCTGTCATTTTATAGATTTCTTAGGCTATTAAAAGATAGCAGATATACAAGCTCATGGCGCGGCACTCGGTGCTGCGCTATGAGCTTGTAGATCTGCTATTTTAAAAAAAAGATTGTGCAAAATTAGATTTTTTTTTAAAGCAAGCATTTGTAAAATGTTTTGTTCCAGAGACCCTCAGAGGAAAAGATTTGAGTTACAAAATGTTCGCTTTAAAAATATATATATTCAAACAGATTTGCTCAAATGTTCACGATTTTTCAAAAATAGCAGATCTACAAGCTCATTTTTGAATATATATATATTTTCAAAGCGAATATTTAGAACTCAAATCTTTGCTTCTGGGGGTCCCTGGAACAAAACATTTTACAAATGTTAGCTTTAGAATAATAATGATATTCAAAGATGTGCACACATTTTCAAAAATAGCAGATCTACAAGCTCATAGCGCGGCACTCGGTGCCGCGCTATGAGCTTGTAGATCTGCTATTTTTGAATAGCCTAAGACATCTAAAATTGGGTTTGAATGGTTTAAGCCCTGATAAACTGAAACCAGCTCTGTGTTAGTGCTGGGTGTATGTGGGGGCAGACAGACCATATCGACCCACTGAATGGATTGAATACTAAACAGATGTAAATGTAGGGCATGGCTATACAGCTATCTATCATCTTCCTAATGATTATTACGATCGATTACTTTTCCACTTAATTGAATTATGTAGAAGTGTGTTTTTTGGGATATTTTTTAATTTTGTATAGCATTGGCAGAATCCGCCCTCATAGGAACTTCGGTGTGACCGCGCCCTGTCCACACACAAACATGATTTTGGTGTGGTTCAGTGGGTCTTTAACCACTATATAAACATTAATCTTCTGCAGGGGCGGATTTAAGGATCTGGAGGCCCTAGGCGAACCATAGAATGAGGCCCCCCGGGGGGGGAACTTCTGCGAAATGTTTGGTTTCTTTTTCCTTCGTTTTCCTCTAAATATTAAGACGGGAGATGGCTGTGACTTTGCCAGCATGGATACAAAGTACATTTTCCATTCACTTGTCCGGGCACACTTTTTAATTTATTTTTCATGAGGCCCCCTAACTCTTGAGGCCCCCGGTGGTCGCCTATAACCTTGCCTACAGTTAAGCCACTGATCTTCTGTCCCCATGGATGCAATGTTTAAAGGGATAGTTCACCCCCAAATTTTTTTTTTTTTCTCTATATATATATTTATATATTTTTTGTCCTCAATCTACTTCACTATCAAATGCTCTGTCTGTCTGTCTGTCTGTCTGTCTGTCTGTCTGTCTGTCTGTCTGTCTGAGCCATTGTCAGATGTCATTGTTATTAGAACAGCTGTGTGAAAAACCCAATCAAGTAGGAATGATGTGTAAAGTGTGTGTCAGGTCCCTGGGGACGGGGGACAGTGTTGATTGATTGTATGTGTGCTGTCTGTCACTGGTGGAAAGTACACTGGGGACCCCCCCCCCCCCCCCCTCCAAGGACCCCTGGGGGTCCCCGGTCCCCGGGGTTCCTTGACACGAAAACGTTGGAGAACCACTGATATAGAAAAGTGATCCTACAAAAGAAGACATTTGTAGGTCTTAACCCACTGATTTCTTTGGCTATTCAAAAATAGCAGATCTACAAGCTCATAGCGCGGCACTCGGTGCCGCGCTATGAGCTTGTAGATCTGCTATTTTTGCAAATCTTTGAATATATGTTTTTGGAAGCGAACAATTGTAAAATATTTTGTTCCAGGGACCCCCAGAAGCAAAGATTTAAGTAAAAAATGTTCGCTTTTAAAGATGTATACTCAAAGATTTGCCAAACTATTCACGATTTTTCAAAAATAGCAGATCTACAAGCTCGCTATGAGCTTGTAGATCTGCTATTTTAGAATAGCTAAAGAAATCTAAAATGACAGAGATGTGTTCCTGGACTGAATGGGTTAATGGGTCACTAAAGGTTGTCCTATACTGCAGTAAAAAGCTGACATGCTGCTGTCAGACAGAGGAACAATGTGTATAATTGTTCCAAAGACAGACAGTGTCACACAGTGTTTGACATCCTATAATAATAAGTGTGTGTGTGTGTGTGTGTGTGTGTGTGTGTGTGTGTGTGTGTGTGTGTGTGTGTGTGTGCGTGTGCGTGTGCGTGTGTGCACCCCGGACACTTTTTAACCTATTGAGACCGGGAAAGCATCTTTTAGATTTCTTTGGCTATTCAAAAATAGCAGATCTACAAGCTCATAGCGCGGCACCGAGTGCCGCGCTATGAGCTTGTAGATCTGCTATTTATTTTTTTTAAACTGTGAACATTTGTGTTTTGAGGCGAATATTTTTGACTCCGATCTGTGCTTCTGGGGGGTCCCTGGAACAACATATTTTGAGGTGGGGGTCCGCAACCAAATACATATGATTTTGGGGGTCCTTGACATGAAAAAGTTGGCGCACCACTGATATAGCAACATACTGTTAGGATTTAGAAAACCTTTATAGATATGTATTTGGCCCGCGGACCCCCATCTCAAAATGTTTTGTTCCAGGGACCCCCCCCCTCATGAAGCAAAGATTTGAGTTACAAATGTTTGCTTTAAAAAAAAATATATATATATATTCAAAGATTTGCACACATTTTCACGATTTTTCAAAAACAGCAGATCTACAAGCTCAAGCTCATGCACTCGGTGCAGCGCTATGAGCTTGTAGATCTGCTGTTTTTTGAATAGCCCAAAAAAATGTAAAAATGACACACAGATGCGTTCCCGGTCTTAATCTGTTAAGTGGCTCCAATAGCAGAGACACATCAGTCACTCAGAAGCAGAGACGTCTGTTACAAAGGGATGATCACAATGAATAGCAAAACGTCTAATTATTGAAATCAAGCGACTTTAACCCATTAAGACCAGGAACGCATCTGTGTCAAAAATAGCAGATCTACAAGCTCATAGCGCGGCACTGAGTGCCACGCTATGAGCTTGTAGATCTGCTTTTTTTTTTTGTTGAAAAATAGTGAAGATTTGTGCACATCTTTGAATATATATATTTTTAAAGCGAACATTTTTAACTCTGTTACAACTTCTGGGGGTCCCTGGAACAACATATTTTGAGATGGGGGGTCCACGGCCAAATACAAAAAAAAAAAAACTGTTAGGATTTTGAAGACATTTGTAGAATCCCCCAGAAGCAAAGATTTGAGTTAAAAATGTTATAAATATATATTCAAAGATTTGCACACATTTTCGCTATTTTTGAATAGCCAAAGACTATCTAAAATGGCACAGATACTTTCCTGGTCTAAATGGCTTAAAAACCGTCTGGTGGTGCTCACACAAAAAGCCAGATTAGAAAGTCAAGATGACCCCAGAAAGTGTTTGAAAGTGAAATATAGCACTTTAACCGTCCTCATTATTCAACTGACATCCTATAATAATACGTGTCTCATTCTGTCTAAATACAAACGTGTCCTCATTCTTGGTATATCTTCATTTAACCACTCTAACCCAACATGAACCCTGCACATGCCTATTCTGGTAGGAACAAATTGACCCAAAAAATTGTCTAGAAGCTTGAATTCATGGATATTTGATGACCAGCAGCGGTTCCGGTATAGGAGACACAAAGAGTCTCCTTTGTGTCTCCTACTGTATACCAGAATCGCTACCTACCTTGTCATCAAATTATTGGCTTAGGAATCAGGGGCGTAGCCACGGGTGGGCATAGGTAGGCCTGGGCCCACCCATTTGTTTTTTCTGCCCACCCAAAACAAAACAAAAAAAAGATAACTTTAAAAAAAAAAAAAGTTAATGTCATATTCAGCCATTTTGATAACAGTGTATATATAGGTACGTGAAATCCGTCACAAACCCGCAAAAAAAAGCATAAAAAAACGCTAATAACCGCAAATGTGCCACGGTCCGGGTACGAATGCACGCGCGCTGCGCGCATGTGTACCCACCCACGACTCCCTAGGCCCAGCCTCGGCTAGCGTTCTGGCTATGCCACTGTTAGGAATGTCACAAAAACTATAAAATATCCATGAATTCAAGTCCTATTTTTTTGGGTGAACTATCCCGGTCATTATTCAACTGTCTACTGGTGGCAATGAGGCAGATCTGAGAGACTTTATGTCTAGTCAGATGAGACAAGGTTAAAAAACATGAACAGATGTTGTGTCTCTGATGGAGTGTGTCTCTGTTCTCTGAACATCTAACAGGAGATGGAGAGCTTCTCCTCACAAACACCACCCTGCATCTGACTATACTGACAGAGATTAAGACATGAGGTACTGAGGAGTGAACTATACTTACATGTAATGACAGTTTATGTGACAAACCATACGTCACAGTGAACAGCATAAACACCTCACATAAATGATGATCACATCGTGTAGAAGACATGTTGAATAATTGATGCTCCTCCTCTAGCTATATTCATTTTCCTGAAAGCTAAAGGTGCATTCTCTCTAGTGTGTGTGTGTGTGTGTGTGTGTGTGTGTGTGTGTGTGTGTGTGTGTGTGTGTGTGTGTGTGTGTGTGTGTGTGTGTGTGTGTGTGTGTGTGTGTGTGTGTGTGTGTGTGTGTGTGTGTGTGTGTGTGTGCGCGCGCGCGCCACTGCAAATAATGCTCTTTTTGATTATTATTTAGATTAATAATTAGATTAGTTATATTTTGGCGAGGTTAGGAAGCACTCTGTCTAGAAGAGAACTCTATATGTGTTCTGTGTCTCCTTTAAATGTAATATTATGCATTCGGCTGGCAACACACACACACACACACACACACACACACCTGTGTGAGCACGCACGCACACACACACAAGTGCGCGCGCACACACACACACACACACACACACACACACACACACACACACACACACACACACACACACACACACACACACACACACACACACACACACACACACACACACAGTAGAATGATGTGTGTGTGTAGATGAAGGGAGGTACAGTAGACAGGCCATTCTCTATAAGATAGATGTATTTTTATTAGTTAGATGATATAAAGCTCTGAATACACAAACACACAGAATGTGTGTGTTCTGCTTCAGGGACACATTATATTACATATAGGGCTGGGACTCGATTAAAAAAATTAATCTAATTAATTAGAGGCTTTGTAATTAATTAATCAAAATTAATCGCATGTTTAATCGCATATCAATATTTGACCTGAGAAGCAATTTCTTTTCAGTTAATACAGATTTTGGTATATGAGTGAATCAATGAGTGAATACATAAGTTTAAGCAACAAAAAATAGTTCTGCACACAAGCGTGTTTTTATCCACGCTTCCATCAGAGAGTTTTTTAAATCTAAATGTCCCATCCACTGGGCCAAGCAAAGCAGTCTGATCGGCTTCTTGTCCCATTGCGTGCACTGGGGTGTGTTGGCTGTTGGTTGGTGCACTGGTATGATCAGTACGCCTGAAACTCGTCCAGTGAGAAGTTCTGTGGTGCATAAACTAAGTGCGATTAAAATGCGATTAATTTTTTTAATCGCGTTAATTTTCTGTAATTAATTAATCTAAATTAATCAGTTAAAGTCCCAGCCCTAATTACATAATATATATTATATGATACATTCCTCGTAAACTCAATATATTAAATATTAAAAGGATAGTTCACCCCCATAGGATAGTTCCTTTGTGTCTCCTACCGGAACCGCTGCCTACCGTTCCGCTGGTCATCAAATTGTTGTCTTAGGAATGAGAGAAACACTAAAAAACTATAAAAAGTGCTCCTCGGAGCACAGGTCTCCGCCAGGTCAGGTAGGTTATATTGGCCTCCTGGTGGCTCTATAATAGACCAAAGTGAAAAGGGTGCCAATTATTCATAGGCCGCGCACGGCAATCAGACGCTGCGTTCATGATTTGCAGTGGTGGAAAGTAACCAAGTACATTTACTTAAGTACATTTTTGAGGTATTTGTACTTTACTTGAGTATTTCCAATTTCCAATACTTTTACTTCTACTCCACTACATTTCAGAGGCAAATATTGTACTTTTACTCCACTACAATTATTTGAAAACTTTAGTTACTAGTTACTTTTCAGATATAATTGATTACATTATAAAACATACATTAACCCCTTTAGCCCTATTCTATACCTAGGCTATTTGAAAATAGCCTATCTACAAGCTCACAACGCGTCGCATTGCGACGCGTTGTGAGCTGCTATTTTCAAATATTTTAGTACTTTTAATTTTTGTACTTTAAGTATATTTTGATGCCAATACTTTTGTACTTTTACTCAAGTCCATTTTGAATTCTGGTATTTTACTTGTAACTGAATATTTTTATATTGCAGTATTGGTACTTTTACTTAAGTAAAACGTTTGAGTACTTTTTCCACCACTGATGATTTGCGGCATTTTGTTCAAAACGGGCTACTCTTGCAAACTTTAGATGTCAATGTTAGCCAATCAGGATGGAATATGGAAAATCAGACAGATCCGTGTTGATCACAAGACTATAGAGATACTGTGTACCGATTTGTGTGATATTTGGATAAAATCTGTAGGAGTACTGTCAAAAAATATGTTTTTGCACAAATCGGCCTCCTGGTGGCGCTATAACAGGCCCATGGGAAAACATTGGGGCAGAGGTTCTGAATTGGCATCCAGGGAGTGTGTGTGCACAGTTTCGGAGCGAGCGGGCCAACGGTGTCGGAGATTAGCTGTTCACAGACGGACGGACACACACGGACACACACACGGACGGACGGAGGGTAAAACATACTCTCTCGCCATGCCTTCGGCCTGGCGGAGACAAATATCCATGAATTCTAGTCTCTATGGGGTGACTAATCCATAGAAAAAAAAGTCATTTTGGGGGGTGAACTATCCTTTTAACAAGAGCTTGTGGCTAAATAATAACTACATTGTACAGTAATAACCACATAATGACTACATTGGATCCATTATGGAACACAAGGTTATTTTTTTCTCCATTCACTGAACAGTCAGGACATATAAAGCATTCTGCTGTACAGTGACCCGTACCGTTAATATTACATTCCTCATAACTCCCAGAGAAGAAAAGCAAACCCTTTGTTCTATTGTATTCTGTGACCTCATCATGTTTGTGTTCAGAAGGGAAGATTTCTCTCCTCTCTTTAAAGGACATGATGAGTCAAGGTGTAAACACGCTGCTGTGTGGGTTTATAACAGCTTTAAACCATTCAGTACGGGGACGTATTTGTGTCATTTTTTTAGATTACTTTGGGCTATTCAAAAATAGCAGATCTACAAGCTCATAGCGCGGCACCGAGTGCCGCGCTATGAGCTTGTAGATCTGCTATTTTTAGAAAGAAAACCTTGAAAATGTGTGAACATCTTTGAATCTATCTATCTATCTATCTATCTATCTATCTATCTATCTATCTATCTATCTATCTATCTATCTATCTATCTATCTATCTAATCTTTGCTTCTGGGTCCCTGGAATAAAATATTTTGAGATGGGGGTCCGCGGACAAATACATATCATTTTGGGAGGTCCTTGACATGAAAAACGTTTGAGAACCACTGATTATATAGTATTAAAAAAAAACTAAACTGTTAGGATTTAGAAGACATTTGTAGAATCCCCCAGAAGCAAAGATTTGAGTTACACATTTTCGCTTTAAAAATATAAACTCTATATATTATCCAGCGATTTGCACAAATGTTCATGATTTTTCAAAACAATAGCAGATCTACAAGCTCATGGCGCTATGAGCTTGTAGATCTGCTATTTTTGAAAAGCCCAAAGTATAAAATAATGGTTATATCTGAATAAATGTAAAATGACACAGAGTGGTTCCCGTGTTGAATGGATTAATAAGGATGACAAAGCTGGTGAATAGTGTGGTGTGTAACAGGTCTTCACCCCCAGGGCAAGTGGTTCTCAAACTTTTTAGAGTCAAGGACCCCCACATTTATATGTATTTGGCCACGTACCCTACCCCCCCCCCCCCCCCCCCCCCCATCTCTTTGGGGCAGGGACCCCTGGAAGAGAACATTTGCGTTAAAACATTCTTAAACCCATTAAGACCTGAGGCGATTCTTAAAAATGTTTTCTAAATCCTAACAGTTTTTTGAAAAAAAATAAAATATATATACATCAAGATTCTTTGCTATGAGCTTGTAGATCTGCTATTTTTGAATAGCCAAAGAAATCTAAAGTGACACAGATGCGTTCCAGGTCTTAATGGGTTAATACTTTCAAGATTAAAACTAAATAAAAGTTGTGGGTCTGCTATTTTTGATTAGCCAACATATAAATGGATACAGTGGTTAAAATGATTGTGATGCTATATTAACCATCTGGAAAATCTTCATTAAACTTTATAGTCCATATATACATCGCTATTTTGACCCATTAAGATCTGAGGCTGATCCTACGAATGCCTTCTAAATCAGTAGTTCGAAACACTTTTGAGACGTTTCTAAAAATGTTCAAAAATAGCAGATGTACCAGCACGCTGCGAGCTTGTACATCTGCTATTTCTGAACAGCCAACGCTAAAATCCGATGCTCTCCCGGTTTTAAAAGGTGACTTGGATGCTTGTCATCCTCATCTCACACATAATGCTTTGCGGAGGTATTTCTGTATTTTCTTTTAAAATATTGATGCGTTCATTTAGTCTCTAACAGTGGTAAACACTTCCATGTTTTCATTGCTCTGTATTCCACTGTGAGCTTCAGGAAATTACTGTTTGCCTTGGGGAGTGAAAAGCAGCCTTCTGTCTGTCTGTCTGTCTGTCTGCCTGTCTGTCTGTCTGTCTGTCTGTCTGTCTGTCTGTCTGCTGCCATATTTTGTCGATGTCTACTCTGGGCTTTTGTGTGTAGTGCACCTCCAGACCCCCAACCCTACCCTAACCCCCAGACAGGTTTTAACAAACATGACGATCTACTCTCTTCACGCATTAGAAGGACAATATCAGTCACTAGAAGCAGAGACGTGCGTTTTAATGAGTCTAACATTCATTAGAAGGACAATATCAGTCACCAGAAGCAGAGACGTGTGTTTTAATGAGTCTAACATTCATTAGAAGGACAATATCAGTCACTAGAAGCAGAGACGTGTGTTTTAATGAGTCTAACATTCAATAGAAGGACAATATCAGTCACTAGAAGCAGAGACGTGTGTTTTAATGAGTCTAACATTCATTAGAAGGACAATATCAGTCACCAGAAGCAGAGACGTGTGTTTTAATGAGTCTAACATTCAATAGAAGGACAATATCAGTCACTAGAAGCAGAGACGTGTGTTTTAATGAGTCTAACATTCATTAGAAGGACAATATCAGTCACTAGAAGCAGAGACGTGTGTTTTAATGAGTCTAACATTCATTAGAAGGACAATATCAGTCACCAGAAGCAGAGACGTGTGTTTTAATGAGTCTAACATTCATTAGAAGGACAATATCAGTCACTAGAAGCAGAGACGTGTGTTTTAATGAGTCTAACATTCATTAGAAGGACAATATCAGTCACTAGAAGCAGAGACGTGTGTTTTAATGAGTCTAACGTTCATTAGAAGGACAATATCAGTCACTAGAAGCAGAGACGTGTGTTTTAATGAGTCTAACGTTCATTAGAAGGACAATATCAGTCACTAGAAGCAGAGACGTGTGTTTTAATGAGTCTAACGTTCATTAGAAGGACAATATCAGTCACTAGAAGCAGAGACGTGTGTTTTAATGAGTCTAACGTTCATTAGAAGGACAATATCAGTCACTAGAAGCAGAGACGTGTGTTTTAATGAGTCTAACGTTCATTAGAAGGACAATATCAGTCACTAGAAGCAGAGACGTGTTTTAATGAGTCTAACATTCAATAGAAGGACAATATCAGTCACTAGAAGCAGAGACGTGTGTTTTCAATGAGCCACAGTTAACATAAAGTAGAAGTTGAATGGGTAATGAACATCAAATATCTAAATGTTGAATCAAGCAATTTAAAAACTGTCTTAAAAAGACCAAAGGAAGTGTTTTAAAGTGGAATGACCCTTTAACCCTACAATATAGTCATTACTGAATTGTACGACAGCAGAGAGCCACTGGCCATGAGACAGGACGGTCTGGAGAGAACAGCAGATCTACAAGCTCACAACGGGCGTTGTGAGCTTGTAGATCTGCTGTTGAGAATAAATTAGGCATACATTAGGTGTTATCACATTACATTGTGTATAGACTATAGATGTACAAAGGAAAAACGGCAGCAGTGAATGACACCTCCTTTCGATGTGAATTTAATTTCTCCTCCCGTTGTGGTCTCCTGATTTTTTTCAGGCCAGTTATGAAAGAAACCAATGATACACATTAGAGCAGTGGTTCTCAAACCTTTTTGGCTCAGGTCACCCCTGTAAATAACTTTTTCATCCACGGCACCCCTGAATTACATTGTTACTTACTTACTTATAGGACCCTCCATTTATGTCATATTACGGTACTTAAAAATGTAAATATTTCCGCCTAAGACACAGTTTGTCATGAGGAAAACTTGAGAGAATATCAATTTCCATTAGGACAGGTTGAAAATAATTCTATACTTGACTTTTAACCACTCTGGGTGGAACATTCGTCGAGAATAGCAGATCTACAAGCTCACAACGCATCGCGTTGCGATGCGTTGTGAGCTTGTAGATCGGCTATTTTTGACAAAGAGACTTGGTGAAGGTCCAAAAGTGATATGGATCAATTCCAAATATCATCAAAACATTCTGAGGCACCCCTGGACTGGTGTCACGGCACCCACTTTAAGAAACCCTGCATTAGAGCATAATGATCTGTTGCGATAACCACCTGACCCATATCTAGGCACACTGTAAAGAATGGCAGAATTTAAACCATTTTTTTAAAGATGTTTGACCTCGATTTTCAACTAAATTATATTGACATGGCCAAAAAGATGGAGGCCGGGTGGAAGCGGTAAATATTTTGTTGTGTAAAAAAGCACTTAGAATTGCTTTATTGTTGACATAATGTGTTGTACAAAGAAACGTGCCCCTGTCCTGTCTAGACTCCCCGTGGCTTATATGTCTTTAATTTCCCTCCACACTTTAAGGTGGCAAATTCATTCATTCATTCAAACTCTGTGGTTCCCGCTGTGTTATTTTAACACATTCAATCCGGGAACGCATCTGTGCCATTTTAAGATTTCTTTGTGCTATTCAAAAATAGCAGATCTACAAGCTCATAGCGCGGCACCGAGTGCCGCGCTACGAGCTTGTAGATCTGCTATTTTTTTGAAAAATCCTGAACATTTGGTGCAAATCTTTGAATATATACTGCTCAAAGAAATGTAGGGAACAAATTTGATCCCTTAATTATTTAGAGTTTTCATGAACTGTGTACATACATACTGCTAACAAAAACTGCTCAAAAAAATGAAGGGATCAAAGTGTTCCCGTAATTATTGTGAGCAGTGTATATTCTGTTAAAGCAAACATTTTTAACTCAAATCTTTGCTTCTGGGGGGTCCCTGGAACTAAATATTTTGAGATATTTTTTGGTCTGCGGCCAAATACATATAATTGTTGTTGTTGTTTGGTCGCTATATCAGTGGTGCTCCAACTTTTTCCATGTGAAGGATCCCCAAAATTATATGTATTTGGCTGCGGACCCCCATCTCAAAATATGTTGTTCCAGGGACCCCCATGAAGCAAATATTGGAGTTAAAAATGTTCACTTTAGATATTGCACAAATTGTCAAGATTTCTTTTTAAATAGCAGATCTACAAGCTCATAGCGCGGCACTCGGTGCCGCGCTATGAGCTTGTAGATCTGCTATTTTTTAATAGCCAATTAAAGAAATCTGAAATGACACAGATCCCGGTCTTAAAGGGTTAAAGAATGTGGGTTGAGCTGTAGTGTTACGTGTAGAGAGGGGGAGGGCACACACACACACACACACACACACACACACACACACACACACACACACACACACACACACACACACACACTCTCTGAACAGTGTTGCAGAATGACTCATAAAGCGACCACGTTGTCGTCTGATCCTCTATAAAGTCAACAATCTCTTGAACGTTCCCGTCCGTTACGTTGTGTCCTGAACTATAAACAATGGTCTATGTCCGTGATGATGACACACAATCCTTCACCAATTAACTGGAGATGTTCTTTATACAATTCACTGAGTGTCTCTTTACACAACATGTGAACAACCTGCACTCAACCAGGCTGTGAGAGCAGGTGGCCCTCATCATCAAACTGGACCGTATTGCAGTGGTTCTCAAACGTTTCCATGGTGAAGGACCCCCCTTCTCAAAATATGTTGTTCCAGGGACCCCCCAGAAGCAAAGATTTGAGTTACAAATGTTTGCTTTAAAAATATATATATATTCAAAGATTAAAATGATTAAAAAAAAATAGCAGTTCTACAAGCTCATAGTGCGGCACTCAGTGCCGCACTATGAGCTTGTAGATCTACACATGTCAGGACAGCAGAGTCACTGCCCATCTTTCGCCACAGACTGAAAACCCACCTCTTCAGGAAACACTACCCTTCCTCTCCGCCTGGCTTACTTGTTGTTAACTAGTTGTACGAACTCTTGTTTTATTGTTGTATTGTTTTATTGGATCTTGTTTAGTCGATACACTTATTTGTTGTAGCTCGTGCTCATTTGATTTTGCCATTTGTCTCATCTGTTTAATAAAGTAGGTAGCTGATATATAGCACTTTTACCTTAGCGCTAGGTATACTCTTGGTTGCTTGTTTTAGCAGAAAATGCACTTCTGGTGATTAGTAGTTTCGTTCCCTACCTATGTTGAATGCACTTATTGTAAGTCGCTTTGGATAAAAGCGTCTGCTAAATGACTGTAATGTAATGACTGCAGCCCCTCCATGCGGAGGCCAACCACAGAGCTGGCCTTCTTTATGATTTTGTTAAGCTTGTTCAGCTCCCCGGCCTTGATGCCCCCACCCCACCCAGCATACCACTGCATAGAACAGAATGCTGGCTACAACAGACTGGTAGAACATTGATAATAGCCGTACTGAACACATTGAAGGACTTGAGCCTCCTCATGGAGGTACAGTCTATTCTGTCCTTTTTTTGTAGACAGCCTCTGTGTTCCTCCAGTTCAGATCTACAGTATAAGCTCACAAAGCGCACAAAGTTGCCCAAAGACGAAGGTAAATCGATGCAGATATGAACGTAGCCAGTGAGCAAAAATAGCAGATCTACAAGCTCATAAACGCGCTGCTTCGCACCGCGTTTCGAGCTTAACCCATTAAGACCTGAGGCGATTCTTAAAAAAAAGTTTTTTGGAAAAAAAATCTAAACATTCTTTTTTCAAGATTTTTCAAAAATAGCAGATCTATTGAGCTATGAGCTTGTAGATCTGCTATTTTTAAATAGCCAAAGAAATCTAAAGTGACACAGATGCGTTCCAGGTCTTAATGGGATTGAGATATACATAGATATACAGTCAATTGTATTAATTTGCACATGATCGTGGGACTCCCATGCAGCTTTCATGCACTGAGCGTGAGGCCCTGGGTTACACATACTCACTATCCCTGGAATAATGAACCACTTGAACCCTAGCAGTGTGAGCTTATATAGGTCGGCTATTTATGGTGAAGAGATTTGGTGTAGTGTCCAAGAGCCACCTCTGTCCTGTTGTCACCATCTCCATATTCAAACGTTTTGTGTTTTTTACACAAAGTACAACAAGTGTAGATCTGCTGCTTTTGCTGCTTTTGAATTTGTATCCTGAAAAGTAGCAGTGTTATAACATGTATAATATGATATAACATTCTAACCACTAACACAGTGGTTCTCAAGCAGTGGTCCTTGAGAGGGTTCCAGGTGGTCCCCAGCTAAATGATGGAGAGTTGGTAACCAACCTTATAGATCTGTAACTCTTGAGAGCGTAAAATGAATGGCCCTTACGTCCATTTGGTTTCATTTTACACTCTCAAGAGTTAAATTATTGTTAAACATCTGCAGTACTTGATTAAAGAATTGTTATTTTGATCAACGTTTGCCTGTTATCTCTCCTATTGGAACCAACATCAACACAGCATGAAATTGTGGACAGAATCTTATACAACGACAACAAAACATTCTTAACTTTTGGGGTCTGAGACTGAGGCTAAATCTCATTAAACGGTGGCTCCGTCCGTGGCTCAAATTCCAAATAAATAATGGACCTTGATATGAAACAGATTGATATAGTAGCTCTCTGTTTGTTGTCATCTCTTTGGTCCTGCTTTTCAGTATTTAATTCATCTGTAGCTCCCGCCATAGTGTTTTCTCTCTCTGCTGGCTGTTAGTTCACTAAGACTCCAATTTCATAAATAACACACCGTGGCCACACATAATAATTGATTCATCAACAATAAGTTCACGGCTGTGTATCTGCTTCTTTTTAGATAATATGAGCCTCATTGTTCTTTATAACACTCTGCTTTCAACTGGTGGATGATTCTCTTTGAAATGAAAGCCCTATTATGTAACTAACTTGTGTTTGTGTGAATGAAATGTTTGTTTTGTCCAATCTGTATGGTTAGAGTATGTTAACACAACATAACTTATACAACTGGAGTGGTTGTTGTACTTGATCTCAGGGGCGGCAGTGGCTCAGGGGTAGAGTGGCCGGGTAGAGTGAACTGGAAACCGCAAGGTTCCCAGTTCGATCCCGGGCTGGGGGTTCTCCCCCAGAGTTAGTGTTGAAGTGTCCTTGAGCAAGACACTGAACCCCTAATTGCCTTGCATGGTTTCCTCCGCCATCGGTGGTGTATGAATGTGTGTGTGAATGGGTGAATGTAATGCACAATCTATGTAAAGCACTTTGGATAAAAGCGCTATAAAAATGCACCATTTAATTCAACATAACTTATACAATTGGAGTGGTTTTATTTGATCTCCTTGCTCTTCTATTGAGACATTTAGATTCTGTGTCTAGTTTGGACACACTTCTGTTTCTGGTTTGTCACGAATTTTGACCTGAAGGTCAAAATTCTATTTCTCCCCAGAGCAAGCAGGCAGGCTCTATTACGTCAGTGGCAAAAAACAAACAAATTATCTCCAGCTCTTTAGCAAACAGAAAATGCATTTTCAGGTCAGGATACCAATTATATCCACTACCTAATAGTGTCCTTAACTCCCACAGTGGTGGAATGAACTTCCTACTGAAGTCAGGACAGCAGAGTCACTGCCCATCTTTCGCCGCAGGCTGAAAACCCACCTCTTCAGGAAACACTACCCTTCCTCTTTGTCTGGCTTACTTGTTGTTAACTAGTTGTACGAACTCTTGTTTTATTGTTGTACTGTTTTATTGGATCTTGTTTAGTTGATACACTTTTTATATTAGCTCCTGCTCATTTGATTTTGCTATTTTGTCTCATCTGTTTAAGAAAGTAGGTAGCTGATATATTGCACTTTTACCTTGGCGCTAGGTATACTCTTGGTTGCTTGTTTTTGCAGGAAATGCACTTAAGACTTCTAGTGATTAGTAGTTCCGTTCCCTACCTATGTTGAATACACTTATTGTAAGTCGCTTTGGATAAAAGCGTCTGCTAAATGACTGTAATGTAATGTAATAATGTAACTCATCATGAGATATTCAACAAAATACAAAGCCTAAAGAACCCGCAGTTCTATATTTCCCTTCCCCAGAGCTCTGTATGTTATGCTGACATTTAGAACATGATTCACTTTTGCTGTTACTCCTCTGACAATATGGAGTGCAGATGTAAAGCACTTTATACTGTCCACAGATTACTATTGATCAGTGAGTGGTTTGTGGGCATAGTCTTTAAAGTTCACTTCAAAGATACCTCACACTTCAGCTCAAAGCTGTTACGGAACCATTGATTTCTTCCTGGGTTCGACCTCCCTGTGGCTCTGGTACAGCTCAAGGGACTAGCATTCGGCTCTGTATTGATGGTGTCTCCAATCTGCATGGAAACCCATTTGGTTAGATCGGTGTCTTCCAAACCTCATCATAACCCGGCCACTTGTTTCTGGCCACTTGTTTCTCTCACAACACCTGGCAACCCCTGACACGCACTTATGGAACATACTGTAGGACAGTGGTTCTCAAACTTGTTCAGGTCAAGTACTGTACCCCTAAATGAGTGTGTATTTGGCCAGACGGACCCCCATCTGAAAAGATTTTGTGCCAAGGACCCCCATCCAAGATTAAAGTTAAAAATGTAAAAAATATTCAAACATTTTCGAAGAACGTCAAGATTTTTTTTTTAAATAGCTGATGTATGTAGGGCCCTGGTGGTCCCCGGACCCCACTTTGAGAACCCCTGCATTAGACCACGGACCACGATAACTCTGAGAGCGCACAAATGGAACCAAATGGACCCGTAAGGGTCCATTTGGTTCCATTTGTGCGCTCTCAGAGTTACAGTCAGCAACATAAGGTTCCATTTGGTTCCTAACTATCCAGCATTTATCTGGGTACCCCCTGGAAACCGCTCAAGGACCCCTGGGGGTCCCCGTACCCCCCACTTTGAGAACCATGGCTGTAGGACATGCAGATAGGGGCAGCTATCCGTTCTAATACTTCTTATGCATCCCTCTGTGGCAGTCAGAGGAATTAGTAAGGAGTGACCGTCTAAAAAGGTCATAATTAGTAGCATGTCATAGAATAGCATCTAAAAAGGTCATATTATAGCATGGTTGGAAAAGCACCTGAAAAGGTCATCCTACTAAATGAACAGGTATCAATATAGATCATATAGATTGTAGTCAGCTGTGTGGATATTCTATCCCCTGTGGTATAGATAATTATGTGCAGTCCATCCACAGTGGATGATTAAAAACTACACTAGAATGGAAAAACATCCCAATTCTGTCCATCATCATTGATCAGAGAGAGAGAGAGCTACCTCTGTGACACAGAGACGTTTATCCGGGACCCAAGCTGTTGAAAATAGCAGATCTAGAAGCTCACAACGGGTTGCAAGCTTGCAGATCTGCTATTTTCACTGCTTCTTAAAATTTTGTTTTCTAATTTAGAATTTCTTTGATTTTTTTTTTTTTTTTCATTCATGAAATTCTTTTAGAAAAATGTTTTTGTGGAAATCTTTGGAAAATCCCACAAACGGGTCCCGACCCACTGTTTGGGAAACAGTGCTTTAAAAGGTTGTTACACCCTGTGTTTATTTTTGCGAGTAATTAATGTAAACTGCTGTTTGTGTCATGATTAAAAATGAGGTTGATTTGTTTTTATCCACTGCAAATAAAAGCAACCTGCATGAACGAGGCAGACATCACCACATGAATAGTCTGAGGTGAAATATTTCCCTGACAGAAATGACAGAGAGAGATGCGTTCCCGGTCTTCATGCGTTAAGAACCCGCTTTACCCGACTTAAAGAGGAAAACCACAGCTATGAATGATCAATAGCCCACCTTTTGAAGAATATATCATTACAAATGAGACATTGACTGAAAGACTTGCACTTAGTGCGTGCCTCCTCTTCAGATTTATTTTTAACAGTGGCCATAATAACATTTCAGTAAGTCCAGTTTTGATGTCAATATGTTCAAAAATAAAACCGCATAACAGTAAATAAGGATTGCTTTCTATTCAACGATAGTTGTGCCGGTCAAGTTTTTTTTATTTAACTTCTTTACAGAACAGCCGGTTCACACAAGCTATGTCAATGTTTTATCATTACACACAACGGTAAAATAAATATTTCCATTTCCCACTACCGTCACGTACCCCCTGTCATGTACCCCCTGTTGTACAAAGACATGACACCCCCATATCTCCACAGCCTGATCCAACCCTACAACAAACCCCCTCCCACTCACTCAGATCAGCTAACACAGGGAAGCTGGCAGAACCTTCGCTAAAACATCCGGGACAACGCTCCACACGTCCCAGACTCTTCTCCCTTCTGGCTCTCAAACTGTGGAACGAACTCCCCCATTGCAGTTTGAACTGCAGACTCACTCCCAATCTTCTGCCGTAATCTGAAGACTCACCTCTTCAGACTCCATCTCAGCCCGTAGCACTTTCCCCTAGCCTGGACTACCTTGCAGGATTATGCAACGGCTAAACTGTAACTTAGATAGCATGTTATGTAGATAGCTGATAGCATGTTTATGTGTATTTTCACTTCAGAGAGTTAACTTTTTAAACCCTCAATAGTTAGTCAACTTGACCGTTGGCTCTGTATTTGGTCAGCTCTTTTTACCCTCTACACCGACTTGACAAAAATAGCAGATCTACAAGCTCACAACGCCTCGCAGCGAGAGGCGTTGTGAGCTTGTAGATCTTCTATTTTCGACTTATGTTCCCCACCACACAAAGATTTGCCGGACCCCTGTTGAAGACCCCTGCTATAGTGTATATATAGTTTCAATGTACAGATCATTGATTGTTTTTTGGGATATTCTACTGTTAGACTGATGATAGGTTAGGTTTACCTATAATCCTTGTGTTGTCCTTGCTTACTGTAAATCGCTCTGGATTAAGAGCATCTGCTAAATAAATTGTACATCTGCAAACCCCTAGGGGTACACTTTTACCCCCCTTTGAGAAACACTGTCCTGTCTCCTCTGACACAGAGGACACCTATAGCCTAGCACTGGGTCGTCCTGATCATGTGAGTCCTCAAAACGTCGTCCCCACGAGATCTCTGATTCACGGTGGGAGAACGTTTGTGAACCCACGTTGATCAGGACGGCCAATGGCAGGCTCGGGGGGGAATCCTCTTAAATCGTCACTAAAAACCCAGCGGGCAAAGAGAGACAAAGAAAAGGAACACTGAGGTATTATTAGGCACCGCTTTTAATCTAATGATCAAATATCCTTGAAAGCCGCCTCTTTTCTGGCATGAGGTATTATTAGGTATAAGTGTTTTATATCACCGCTGTCGGTTGGAAACCTTGTGAGAACTGTTCCTTTTGATGAATGTTATTGTCACTACTTTTGTGCAACACCCTTGCATGATGAAGTATAGGGCATTAATCTACGGAAATAACATGAAAAGCTGCAAATATGGAGATACAAGGTTTCTGCCCGACAACAGCGATGATGCAGGCACCCATTTCGGATGATGCTGTCGATGCTCTGAATGGACATTATCACGTTTAATCAGACTATTCATTGGTCTAAGTACTGTAGGTGAGATACTGACCTACCAACGGAGGGGTTTTATATAAAGTATAGTTTTGGACCGCGTCTGAGGCCGCGCCGTCTCAAGCGAACTGGAGCCACTAGAGGTACCACTGAGCGAGATAAAGCAAGCGAGTCACCGTGCCGAACGTTGCGACGTTCCCTTTGAGCCGACTCAGCGCCGTCCGAGTTATGTACCGATCGCAGTGGTGTAAAGTACTGTACTTAGGTACAATTTTGAGTTCTTTTTACTTTACTAAAGTGTTTCCAATTGTCAATACTTTTCCTTCTACTCCACTACATCTCAGAGACAAATATTGTACTTTTTACTCCACTGAAATTATTTGAAACCTTTAGTTACTAGTTACTTTGCAGATATAAATTATTACATTTTAAAACATACATTAACCACTTTAGCCCTATTTTATACCTAGGCTATTTTCAAACATTTTTAGTACTTTGACTTTTGGTATTTTAAGTACAGTTTGATACCAATACTTTTGTACTTTCACTCAAGTGAATTTTGAATTCCGGACTTTTACTCGTAACGGAGTATTTCTACATTGCATTATTGATGCTTTTTTACTTAAGTAAAACATTTGAGTACTTTTTCCCACCACTGCAGAATGAATAAATCATGTTTTGGGGTGAGCTCTGCCCCCGGGTACTGTAGGTCAGTATCTCACCAATCAAATAGTCTGATTAAACGTGATAATAATGTCCCATTCAGAGCATTGATGGCATCCTGAGCCTCTCTCTCTCTCTCTCTCTCTCTCTCCTTCACTTGTCCTGGATGTCAAACTGTCTGTTAGGTTTGGTGGACTCCAGCATGAGCTCGTACAGCTGACCCATCTGTTCCTCCTGGAACTCTTTCAGCTTGTGCTCCGGCAGGTCGGCCCCGAAGCCTTCCCTCTGGCCCCTCTGGGCCCCCGCCGACTCCAACACCTGGGTCTGCAGAGTGTCCTTGTAGTTCTGGAGAAAAAAATAAACCAGACCAAACACAACAATACATTTAAACCAACTTAAAAGTCATACGGTGTAACGTCCATGTTATGTTAGTAAGTCTTTTTTGCCGACACCGCTCCGGTAGCTCCGTTTGTCTGTTAGAACTGTGGTTCTCAACCAGTGGGTTGGGACCCCCACATGATTTTTTTGGGGGGTCCCCAGATGATAGTGAAGTGACAGTTTAAGGACTTTTAGGAGCGTGTGAGCTTGTAGATCGGCTATTTTCAAATGGCTGAAATGTATATACTGTAGACAGTACAGGACTAGGGCTGAAGTGGTTAATGTATGTTTTGTAATAATAATCAAAATCTGCAAAGTAACTTGTAACTAAAGTTTTCAAATAATCGTAGTGGAGTAAGAAGTAAAAGTATTGGAAATGGGAAATATTCCAGTAAAGTAAAAATTCCTCAAAAGTTTATTTGGCCGCCGACCCCCATCTCAAAATATATTGCTCCAGGGACCCCCCAGAAGCAAAGATTTTTTGTTAGAAATGTTCGCTTTAAAACAATATATATTCAAAGATTTGCACACATTTTCATAGTTTTTCAAAAATAGCAGATCTACAAGCTCATAGCGCGGCACTCGGTGCCGCGCTATGAGCTTGTAGATCTGCTATTTTTGAATAGCCAAAGTATAAAACAATGCTTTTTTAGCTCAAATCAAAAAGTGACACAGATGCGTTCCAGGTCCTAATGGGTTTAAGTACAGTACTTGAGTAAATGTACTTAGTTACTTTTACACCACTGTTCATAACAATATGAGTAAGCAAATCTGTAGCTGCAGAATGTCCCAGAGAGAGTGTAAATGTATGGTGATGGCAGCAGCAGGTGGTAAATGACAACAATCAATATGAGAAGAAGTGTAAATCACCAGCTGGAAGGATCAATACATTTAAGACGCCACTTAGCCAGCAATTATGCACCAAACGCTTTCATTAAAAGTACGATCAATAAACCAAAGGCCTGCAGGGGGCCGTGCCATTAGTTGTTCAGACATCACGCCTTATAACTAACTATAAGCCCCATAACCTCACACTGAGTGTTGGGACGTCTGGATAATGGGTGGTGGGACTAATAGCCAGCCCCGCCACATGCCCGGTCAGAGGGTTGTCTTCAACCCAGTGACTATTTTGCCCGCCCCCCCCCCTCTTCTTCTTCCCCTTCTTCTCTTTTTTTTATGGAAATAACAGTACGATGGGAACCATGCACAAAAATGAATTTCACACACTGTTTTACTTAACCTGTAAACCTGTAATCTCTCAAGAACAGATTCTGCTCTGCGTTTGAGTCTGTCGGTAGCCGTGTTGACAACCCGTGCACATTGGCTTGGCATGGGCGTGCCTTCAGATCAGGAAGCAGCCCGCGCTTTACCCAATCAAATGCAGTGGGCGGGATTTACGTTTGTGCCGTTCGTTCCCCACTGGAAACAAACCCAAACTCATTTAACACATTGGCTGCCATTGACGCAGATCTGCGTTCATTTGCGCAAAAGCCCGTTGGCTGCCATTGACGCAGATCTGCGTTCTTTCAAAAAAAAATTTTTTTCAAAATAAAAGTTTTTTTTTTTTTTTTTTTTTTTTTTTTTTAATTTTTCAAAAAAAACCAATGACCAAGGAGATATGATTTTCCGAAGAGTTTTGCTCCCAGACACTTCCTTATAACTGAAAACTTAAAAATTATGTATCTCGGCTCCTAAGTGCTTTTTTTTTCTCATTGAAAAAGTCTGGCAGCCAGCTGTAGGTAAAAATTCAAAAAGCTGGCAGCCAATGAGTTAACAATAGCGTCCTCGAAGCCGACGAAACCACGGAAACTTAGTAACATTTTAACTTGCTCTTTCATCATAGAAACAAGTGGGCTTATAACCAAAACCATCCATGTTCTTTGGGAGAAGTGGTGTTAGTGTTCCGTGGAGAAATATTGTTAGTGGGAATGAAAACATAGTCGCACCACCGGAAGTGAAAGGCTGAAGGCACTCAAGGCAGACCTAAACCCTGGTTTCCCTGAGCACGGGTCGTCCGTTCAGCTCCACCCAGAGCCAAATGAATAAACAAAAAACAGCAGAGGGCGCTGTTTTTCCTTTTTATTTGGCGATGGGTTCCCAGATTGGTAAACCTGTGATGTAACAATAAAGCTGATTCTGATTCTAGTGATCCCCGGGGGCAGACGGGACTCCCTCTTTCCCAGGTGTTTCGCCCAGGTGGGCGTGGTTTTGAGGTTAGGTTAAGGCAGTGATTCCCAAGCAGTGGGTCGGGACCCATTTGTGGGTTTTTTTAATAAAAGAAGTGATGCATGGTGGTAACATCTGTACCTTTAATACAAGAAGTGATGCATGATGGGTAACGTCTGTACCTTTTAACCTCTGAGTGCTAGAGCATAACTCTGCTTCCTCGGGGGAAATAGAATAATGACATTATGCACGTCGGCAGAGCCAGCAGCCTCTCAGACAAATGGCAGTTTGTCATTTATACTGAGTCTGAAACGCTTCCAAAAGCACAACAAGAGGCTTATTTTCTGAATGGACAGAGACACAACAAAGCCATTAAGAGATTCTGTTCTCTGTTCGACCCACTGGTTGTTTTTAATGAATGAATATGAATATGAATATGTCACGATATACGATCTTATGCCATATTATATAGATCATTCTATAAGTGACCGTGACAGGCTCCACCTTCAGCCTGTAGCTCTTGACCTAGTTCTGACCACCATACAGTCTCATGCAAAGGTTAAGATGTAATTTAGATAAAACATGTTATTTAGATCCTAGATCCTATAGGTTAATTGTTTACCTGTGATCCTAAAGTTTACTGAGACACTACACGGTTCTGTACTACATTCTATGTGTGTCTCTCTGGATAAAGAGTGTCTGCATCTTATCATGTATGAGTTGGGTGTGTGTGTGTTGAATTATTCAGTGTGTTTAATTGGATGAAATGGTCCGCTGGTGTAATTACCCCTGAACAACGGCCCATTTAGGCCCATGTTTACTCTCAGAGAGCTGCGATAAATGTTGCTCTACTGGTTTCACTATCTATCCTCCTGTTACAACTCCTCTTAGATGCTTAAATGTCTGATGTCCTGTACATCTATATGCCAGATGTTTAAATGTCTGATGTCCTGTACATCTATGCCAGATGTTCTCAAAATCCAGGTGTCTTTGAGGGGGTTCCAGGGGCTCCCCAGCTAAATGACTGATAGTTAGGAACCAAATGGACCAGTCTGTAAGTCCATTACAGGGTCCATGTGGTTCCATTTGTACACTCTCAGGAGTTATGGGGATCCATGGCCTAATCAATGCATACCAAACTGGGGTTCCTTGGAATTAAAAAGTTTGAGCAGCACCCGTTATTCAGACATCCTGAGCGGACATACAGTAGGTTTAACTGGATTGAAGTGGCAGCGTTTCCCGCATAGCAGTTTCATCACCAAGTCATTTCCTTTGACGCAATACAGAGAAAAGTAGACCACTCCCTTGATCTAATACAGGGGTCTTCAACAGCTAGGGGGTCCTCAGAGCTACTATAGGGGGTCCGCCACATCTTTGTGTAATAGGATTTCGTTTTTTTACATTAACCACTTGAACCCTAGAATTCTTTTTCTGAGGGGAACATTAGCCGAAAATAGCAGATCTACAAGCTCTCAACGCCTCGCGCTGCGAGGCATTGAGAGCTTGTAGATCTGCTATTTTTGGCAAAGAGGCTTATAGGTGTAGAGGGAAAAAAGAGCAGACTAAGTAAAAAAAAAAACTTTAATCTGAAACACAATTTTATACAATAGAGTAGGGGGTCCCTGCTTCATCTCTCTCTCAGCTAGGGGGTCCTTGGCCTGAAAACGTTGAAGACCCCTGCGCTAATAAGATCAGAGAGATAAGATAAGGTAGACCACTCCCTTGATCTGATAAGATGATGCTAGGAGTCAGGGGTCAAGACCACCCAAGGATTCCGTTGGTCTACTTTGCTCTCAACACCAGCAGTGTGACGGCGCTCTGTCCATCATCAGACTAATGCACTGAGGTTTCCCACCTTTATTTCCTGGAAATCTGAAAGACCTGTTTAGTTTAATGACTATAGAGATACTGTGTACCGATTTGTGTGATGTTTGGATACAATCTGTAAAAAAAAGCGGCCTCCTGGTGGCGCTATAAAAAGCCCATGTGAAAGATCTGGGGCAGAGGTTCTGAATTGGCATCCAGGTAGTGTGTGTGCACAGTTTCGCTGCGATCAAGCCAACAGTGCGAAAGATTAGCTGTCCACAGACAGAATGACACACGGACAGACGGACGGACAGACAGGGTGCAAAACATACTCTTGCCAGGCCGAAACAAGGGATAAAAACCCATAAAACTGCTTGGGAATTACTGCCTTAACCTAACCTCAAAACCACGCCCACCTGGGCGAAACACCTGGGGAAAAAGGGAGTGCCGATTGCTCACCCTGGCCTATTATAAAAAGGCCAGAGCCTTCGTTCTGTCTCTCCACCTCGTTCGGTTTGGTTGCTTTGTGTTGATTTCTGGTTTGTTTTCTCACACATTCATACACTTACATATACGCTTTATTAAGTTCATGTGAACGACGTTACCTACTTTTTCTCAATCTAAATACATCTACTTCTTATGTCTACAAGTCATGTGTGATTGACTTTGTCCGCCTTTGGGCCAACAAGTCGTACTCGAACTTCAACAGTTTTACAGTCAGACCTCCGTCCGTCCGTCCGTCCATGATGTCTCTCTGTCCTTCATGCAGGAACATCTCATAATGGGCAAATCCTCAACCCCATTGCTCTCTCTCTCTCTCTCTCTCTCTCTCTCTCTCTCTCTCTCTCTCTCTCCTAACCCATTAAGACCTGGAACGCATCTGTGTCTCTTTCGATTTCTTTGGCTATTCAAAAATAGCAGATATACAAGCTCATAGCGCGGCACCGAGTGCCGCGCTATGAGCTTGTAGATCTGCTATTTTTGAAAAATCTTGAAACTTTTTTTTCCAGATTTTTTTTCAAAAAACTGTTAACTCCCTGAGTGCCAGGATTGCCAGAATTATTTCAGAATTGATTCTGAAAAGTGCCAGACTTTTTTTTTCACAGAAAACAAAAAGTGCTTAGGAAGCGAGATACAGCCTTTTTCAGTTCTAAGTTAAACAAGGAGTGGATGGAGCTGCACATCTTCAGATGATGATATCTTGGGTTCTGAACATGTTTTTTTGTTTGTTTTACAATTTTTTCAAAAACACGTGAAACACGTTAATGGCACTCAGTGAGTTAAGATTTAGAAAACATTTTTAAGAATCGTCTCAGGTCTTAATGGGTTCTAAACTCTACCCTGAAACTTCTCCCCTGAAATACTTTGTCGCACGACGACGGATGGGCGATGTGGCTCACTGCAGAGATTCATTAAGGGTCAGAGACCCTCGTCCCCGTGGGACCCCCCTCCCCCTCCCCCCCTCCACCGCTAACTGGATTAGACTGAAACGCTCGCTCACTGCTGCTGCCTTAATCACATTTGGGGGTCTCTCTCTCTCTCGCGCTCTTCGTCTGTTCCTCCAGAGCCCCTCCCTCCTGACCCCCCCTCCCTAGTCGCCCACCCACTGCCCAGCACCCAAGAGACAGAGCAATGATTCACCACCACCCCTTAGAGAGAGAGAGAGAGAGAGGGAGAGAGGGAGAGGGAGATATGGGGAAAGAGTTACAGAGAGAGAGAGTATGGAGAAAGATGAAGAGAGTGAGCGAGTGAGAGAGTCAGAGAGCTGATGGGGACGGGTTCATTTATAGTAAAAGTCACAGTAAAAACACTGTTAATTGAATTGTTTTAATGAATAAAATGTTACTTTAAACTATCCGTGTGGTAGAGTATGTTAATACGATATAACTTCTACAATCTGTATGGTAGAGTACGCCGGACGCCACCCTTGCCCGGCCCACGGGGGTTGGAGCCGACTCTGCGCCGTGCGGCTGCCTGTGGCCCCCGTGTCTCTAGCTGCGTGTCGCGGCCGGCGGACTCCGGGCCGACCACGGGGGGCCTCGCCACGTCCGTGAGCCTCCTGCCCTTCCTGGTGGGAGCTTTACGACCACCAGCAACCCGCTGCTTTACGACCTCAGATCAGACGAGACGACCCGCTGAATTTAAGCATAATTATTACTAAGTGGAGGAAAAGAAACTTAACAAGGTTTCCTCAGTAGCGGCGAGCGAAGAGGGAAGAGCCCAGCGCCGAATCCCCGCCCGCTGGTGGGCGCGGGAAATGTGGCGTACATCGGGCTGTCGCCCGGGTGTCGATCGGGGGCCCCAATTCTACGAGACTCGGATACGTCTTTTAACCCATTAAGACCTGAAGCCGATTCGACAACCCTCTAAATCCCAAAAGTATATCAGTGGTGCTCAACTTTTTCATGTCAAGGACCCCCAAAATGTATTTGGCAAATAGCCAAAGTGTAAAATAATGCTTTTTTAGCTCAAATCAAAAAATGACTGGTGTCAAAAAATTATGCGTTCCAGGTCTTAAAGGGTCAAAGCGCTTGGCGGGTGGATCGTTGTGAAGAATAATATTCTATGATTTTTCAAAGATTAGTGAAAACGCTCGCTGGCAAGGTCGGCTATAGACGATGTTTTACTCTGGCATTTAGTTAATTAATACAATATAACTAGTACATGTGCAGTGGTTAGAGGCGTAGGTGTCCCTACTCTTTTCTTTGAGACATTTGAACGTATAAAGTTATTTTACCTAACTAACTCATTTTGCCTGAACTTAGAAGATCCACTGAGTCACTGTCAGTGAGGAGCTGCTGTTTGGATGTGGGAGGGGCACGCTGCTTCCTTTCTATTGGATTCTGGATGCCACTGAGGGAGGGGACATAAAAGACCCCCTCCCCACACACACACACACACACAAAAAGGGTTCCAAGCTGTAATCACCATCCACTTCATTAGAGAAATGACCTGCAGCTGGGTGATTTACTGCCCCTTCCCTCTGTGATTTATAATTGCATGCAGAGTAAACATTGGCCGTGACTACGATCCCCTATTGTCACATAAAATGGCTCTGGCTGTGGCTACTATCCCCTATTGTCACATAAAATGGGTCTGGCTGGCAGGCGGTTCTGGTGGCGTTTTATTTTTGGGACACAATTAATTAGTGGTTCTATGGAACGTGTGGTGTCACATTGTGTCCAAGCATGGCCTGTCTGTCGGCTGCTAACCTCGCATCGCCAGCTCTTTCCACCTCGGAGAAAAGCTTTATCCCCTATTGTCACATAAAATGGGTCTGGCTGGCAGGCGGTTCTGGTGGCGTTTTATTTTTGGGACACAATTAATTAGTGGTTCTATGGAACGTGTGGTGTCACATTGTGTCCAAGCATGGCCTGTCTGTCGGCTGCTAACCTCGCATCGCCAGCTCTTTCCACCTCGGAGAAAAGCTTAGTATTCGTTATTAAATTGCCTGTGTGATCCGGTCTCGACTCAAAAAGAAATTGAAAAAAACACTTTCTGGTTTCCGGGTGTTGCGTCCGGTTTTGCGTCCGGTTTTGCGGAGCCACTTTGTTTTGGTTCCCCCCTGTTTGTTTCCCCCAATCCCTATTTAAATGGAATAGAACAGCGGTCTTCAACAGGGGGTCCGGGACCCCTAGGGGGTCCTCAGAGTTAATACAGGGGGTCCGCCAAATTTTCGTGTGATGTTTTTTTTTTTTTTACCTTAATCACTTGAACCCTAGCATCCCTTTTCTGAGGAGAACTTTTCCCCCAAAAAAAGCAGATCTACAAGCTCACAACGCCTCGCGCTGCGAGGCGTTGTGAGCTTGTAGATCGGCTATTTTTGGCAAAGAGTTATAGGTGTAGAGGGAAAAAAATGAGCAGCAAATGTTTATCTGAAACACAATTTTATACAATATAGAGGGGGGTCCCTGCTTCATCTCTCTCTCAGCTAGGGGGTCCTTGGGCTGAAAACGTTGAAGACCCCTGGAATAGCATTTCAAAAGTAGACAGACGCTAAATAGTCACCGGAAAGTACACTCACATTTATACTTATTTTGTATTTTAAAAATCACACCTGTGTGAAGGTAGCGGCGCCTTTGATACATTTTGTCATAGATATGTGTTTCAATATTAATATCTAATATATAATATCAATATTAGTTTATACCCCAGTTAATATGGGAAGTTTTAACTGAACCTTGACGGGCCTGACCAATCAGAACCTTGACGGGCCTGACCAATCAGAACCTTGACGGGCCTGACCAATCAGAACGTTGACGGACCTGACTAATCAGAACCTCGACAGGCCTGACCAATCAGAACGTTGACAGACCTGACCAATCAGAACCTCGACGGGCCTGACCAATCAGAACGTTGACGGACCTGACCAATCAGAACCTTGGCGGGCCTGACCAATCAGAACGATGACAGACCTGACCAATCAGAACGTTGACGGAAAAGCCAGGTATAGAGCAGGACCGCTCTATACTATGTATAGAGCGGCGCCAGCGCCGCTAAAAATAAGCTAAACCACACGGCATCAAGGATTTTATCAGGTAGGCCCTATTACAATGCCCTTGATCGCGGCCGGAGTGACCGGAGAGTGAGGCTTGTGGGTTCCGGCCGCCTGACGCGCCTGGTGACGTAGGGGTTTCTTCCGCTCCCGACCGGATCATAAACCCGAAAAAATTGACCCCCAGGCTAGTCAGCTGCAAAGTGGGGGAGGGACACAGCTGGCGTCATGATCAGGAGCCTCGACCGATGCCCGATTTATGGGTCTGATGGCGAGTCCTTGACTAGTAAGCCAATCTCTGAATGCCATGTAAATATATGGTACAATTGTAAATGGTGCATTTATAAAGCGCTTTTATCCAAAGCGCTTTACATAGATTGTGCATTACATTCACCCATTCACACACACATTCATACACACATTCACACACACATTCACACACACACAGGGACGTGCACAGATAGACTCTAGGACTAGGTGGTGCTAGAGCACCTGCCCTTTGCCCTCTTGACCAGAAGTGCCCTTTTGAAAAAAAGGGAAAAAAAAGTTGTTGTTTTTTCAGTTTTCAGCAGGGGTCTTCAACAGGGGGTCCGGGACCCCTAGGGGGTCCTCAGAGTTACTACAGGGGGTCCGCCAAATCTTTATGTGATTACCATAACCACTCGAAACCTAGCATCCCTTTTCTGAGGAAGGGCTTGTAGATCGGCTATTTTTGGCAAAGAGGTATAGGTGTAGAGGGAAAAAAGATCAGACCAAGTAAACAAAAAAAAGTATAATTTACTTGAGCACCTGCCCCTCAAAATGTCTGTGCACGCCACTGCACACACACATTCACACACACATTCACACACCGATGGAGGAGGAAACCATGCAAGGCACCAACCTGCTCATCGGGAGCAATTAGGGGTTCAGTGTCTTGCTCAAGGACACTTCCACACTAACTCTGGGGCAGCCCGGGATCGAACTCCGGCCACTCTACCGCTCTACCCCTGAGCCACTGCCGCCACAATTAAATTGTTAATCGCAATTATTTCACTGACAATTAATTGTCAACTTAAATTTGTAATCGTGACAACCTGGAACATCTGGGACTACACCTCTCCAAAGTATAATATTCAGCAGCAAGCTATATCCACCTGTTTCCTAGGCTTTTCACTGTGTTCCACTTCCTGTCTTTTGATCCAATGAAACCGGTCAGATGACTAATGATATCCAATGAAATCCGACAGGAAGTGGAAAACACACAGCCAAGAAACAGGCGAATAGGGCATCGCAGTTGCAGCCACTTCCGGGTTCCACGGCAAAATAGTCAATGCATTTTTCCCATTGACATTTCCAAAAATATTTATATCAATTAATTTAAGCCTAGAATCAAGCCATCCAGGGTCCTGGTGAATCATGACCATTAAACATTTTTTCCTGTGATTTATTTTATTTCATATTTAATTATATGATTATATGATATACTATATTTAATAAATACCCTTTGTTTTGCCGTTTTCAAAAAAGTTTTTTCACAGAATCAAACGTTTTATGGTCATGATTCACCAGGACCCTGGATAGCTTGATTCTAGGCTTAAAATAATTGATTTATTAATAATTGAAAATAAATATTTTTGGAAATGTCAATGGGAAAAATGCATTGAGTATTTTGCAGTGGAACCAGGAAGTGGGCGGGAACTGCGATGCCCTATAGGCTTCGATTAGTTAGATTTATATTGGGGACAAATTTGCGCGACTGTCAAGACAAAACGGAATCTGGGAGAAGTCACGTCCGCTTTATCAATGGATGGTTTTCAGAGCTTCCGTTGCTCCAGACTGGATGATGGAAGCATTTGAACATTGTGGGAGGAAACTATCTGGCTGCACCTGATTACCCATGTCTTCACCAGTGGTGGAAAAAGTACTAATTATTTTTACTTAAGTAAAAGTATCAATACTGCAATGTAGACGTACTCTTTTGCAAGTAAAAGTCCAGAATTCAAAATGTACTTGAGTAATAGTACAAAAGTATTGACATCAAAATGTACTTTAAGTACCAGAAGTAAAACTACTCATTATGCAGAATGTCCCATTTCAAGTTTTCAAATATCTTTTGAAAATAGCAGATGTACAGTACATGCACTTGTAGATCGGCTATTTTCAAATGGCCCAAATGGTAGATGTATGTTTTGTAAAAATAATCAAAATCTACAAAATAACTTGTTCGTTTTTCAAATAATTGTAGTGGAGTAAAAGCACAATATTTGGATCCGAGATGTAGTGGAGTAGAAGTAAAAGTATTGGAAATTGGAAATACTCAAGTAAAGTACAAACACCTCAAAATGGTAAGTACTGTACAGGGAGTAGTTCCCCCAAAAGGTTACTTATTTTCTATCAATTACACAATCCATAAATCCTTGAATTCATGGATTTGTATTTTTTTTTGTTACACTCCTACGCCAATAATTTGATTACTGGCGGAAAGATGCTAATGTATGCGGTAGGAGACACAAAGTAGACTCTTTGTGTCTCCTACCGGAAATACACCCGGCCATCAAATTATTGGCTTAGGAATGCGACAAAAATGTAAAGAAATCCATGAATGCAAGGCTTCATGCAGTGTGTAATTGAGCTGGGTGAACTACTCCTTTAAGTAAATGTCACTTTGAAAAGGTTAGAATTGATAGAAGTTACCATTAGAGAACATTTAACTTTAACATTTAACTTTAAGCTAAAATAATGAATAAAAACAAACACAAATAACTTTTTTTGGGTGGATACAAACTTCAATATGAAAAATAACATTTAACTTTAATCATACAATGAACAAGCAAACAAGTTAATATGAAATAAAGTAGCCTCACGTCCATCATCTGCAGAGAAATTCAGATCGTTCCACCACTAATGCATTTTTAAGTGGATTTAATTAGCTTGTTGTTTTTGTCATTAGGAATTTAACCCATTGAGACCTGAAGACGATTCTACATGTCTCCTAAATCTCAACAGTTTTCTGAAAAACGTATGTTTCCATATCAGTGGTGCTCAATCTTTTTCATGTCAAGGACTCCCAAAATGTATATGTATTTGGCCGCGGACCCCCATCAAAACATTTTGTTCCAGGGACCCCCCAGAAGCAAAGATTTGAGTTTAAAATGTTCGCTTTAAAACAATATATATTCAAAGATTTGCACACATTTTCACGATTTTTCAAAAATAGCAGATCTACAAGCTTGTAGCGCGGCACTCGGTGCCGCGCTATGAGCTTGTATATCTGCTATTTTTGAATAGCCCAAAGTGTAAAATAATGCCTTTTAGCTCAAATCTAAAAATGGCACAGTTCCAGGTCTTAATTGGTTAAAAGCACAACAAAAAAAGATTGTGTCATGGTGACGTTCCTTCACAGGGGAAAGCACTTAAAATCATTACCGAAAATACTTCTTTCCAAAGTGGGTCCTCGGCAGATAGAAAAAAATAATACATGGAAATAAACTAATCTTTGTAAACAAAACTACCGGTAATTACATGTTAACCCATTCAGTCCAGGAACGCATACTGTGTCATTTTAGATGTTTAGCTATAACTATCATTTCATACTTTGGGCTATTCCAAAAAATTGCAGATCTACAGATGTGCCACTTCAAAACTTCACACGTTACTGTTCTTTCCCTGAAACTGCCCTGAAAATGCATTTTTTTCCTCCCTTTTCTGCCCTTGAAATGCACTGTTTTGCCCCTGAAAAGAAGTTGTCACTACACACCCCCGTTTTTCCCTTCAACAGACATCCATATACATGAGAACAAAAGAATGTTTGTTGAAGTAGGTGTCAGACTCATTATTAGGCGAAAGGTGATTTGACCAGTTGCTCAAATTAATTAGCATCATAAAAGCAGTGATCATCAAAATAATTCAGCATTTTAAATGCCCTTCTTTGTCCCTCTTATTGCCCTGGGAATCCCCTGAAAATTTACTGTCTTGGCGATGGCAGGACATGTGAAGTTTTGAAGTGGCACATCTGTACAAGCTCATAGCGCTATGAGCTTGTAGATCTGCTATTTTTGAAAAATCTTGCACATTTTTGCAAATCTTTGAATATATATATATATATATTTTTTCAAGTGAATATCTTTAACTCAAATCTTTGCTTTTGGTGGGGGGTCCCTGGAACAATATATTTTCAGGTCAGGGGGTTCCGCGGCCATATACATATAATGTTGGGGGTCCTTGACATGGAAAAAGGTTTTGAGCACCACTTTTTTTTTTCAGAAAACAGTTAGGATTTAGAAGACATTTGTAGAATCCCCCAGAAGCAAAGAGTTAAAAAAAAAATCGCTTTAAAAATATATATATATTCAAAGATTTGCAAAAAAAAAATTCTTCAAAAATAGCAGATCTACAAGCTCATAGCGCGGCACTCAATGAGATTTACGGAGGGAGGGTTTACCAGGCTATTTAACCCCCACTTAAACCCTATAATATGAGTGACCGGACAGTCCCTGTTGTCTGTTATTGTGGGGAAAGCTTTCGCTGAAAGCCAAAGAAATCTAAATAATAAACTAGAAAATGTGCTCCTCGGAGCACAGGTCTCCGCCAGTACTGTTCCTGATTAATCCTGTCTTAAGTGTTACTTGATTAATCCTGTCTTAAAGGCATTGTAGGGAGTTCAGACATAATCAAAGAAAAAAACTGTTGTCAAACACCGCCCCTCCAGCAGTTCTTTTCCCCGACCACCAGGGGGTGACGCAGGGGGGACTTTTTAAATGAGTCATGCCCAAAATAGGTTGCCTTATGCGGATACAATTCGCGGAAATGCCCGACCCTACGGTTCTCTGAATTTATATTTTTAAATAGGCTCTTTCATGATAAATTGACCACATATATGAAGCTAAACAACTAAATTCTATCCAAACGATTTTATAAAAGTAAATTATGTGCCTCAAAAAAGAAGTTTGAGAGCGTTTTAAAACCGAAAGTAAAAAGTTGATACGGGCACGGACGCGCGCGGACACGCACATGCGTGCGTTAATTTACGACCCGGACATAAACAACATGAACATAAACATTAGGGAAAATACGGATTTCAGACAGAGGACTGTTTCAATGAAGGAAAACACCCCAGCATCATTATATAGTGGCTGATAGAGGGGAGAAAATGCAAAAAATATATATATACATATTTTTTAAATTTAGGCTTAATGTTCCCTACAATCCCTTTAAGTGTTACTCCGCCATTTCTCAGCCATTTCGTGATTACTCCTGTCTTACCTCACTTTGAAAGAGACACAGACTCTTTCAAAGTGACACATCTACAGTATTTATCGGCCGCTAATACATCATGCGTCTCACTAGCCAATCAGAGCACACTCTTTCAACGTATTGTCACGTGTCACGTGAGGCTTGACCAATGTTAGCTTGGCCGAGGGGGGGGGGGGCGGAAAGTGAAAACATAAAGAACACAGCTGCTTTCCCGGTTCTAATGGATTGAGTGGTTAAAGTGTTTCATCTGGCCGGCCTAATAGGCAGGAGCATCATCATTGGGGGGTCTATGGGGGACGCCAATCGCCACCCCCTAGTGTTCACATTTTACCTCAAATTCAGTATTTTTTTTAACCCATGAAGACCTGAGGCCGATTCTACAAAATGTCTTCTAAATCCCAACAGTATTATGAAAAACATCTATATCAGTGGTGCTCTAGTCTGGGAGGCATTGCGTCGGAGCTTGGACAGCAGGGGCGCGGCCACTGCGTTGTGATTCAAATCAACAGCCAATGAAGAAAAAGGGGGCGGGATCCACATGCAGTGGGTGTTGCATGTAAATAGGAGCGACAGGAAGCAATTTCCCCTTGAGAAATTGCGGCCGCCATTGTTGTGTACTGCTGTTTGCCTCTCGGCGGACTGTTTAGACGAGTTGCACAGCTCTCAGACCGGTAAGAGGCGTGTCCGCTCAGATTCTGAGCGTTAGTTACATCCCGCCCACAAATACCAGGGTTCTGGCCCAGAAGTTCCTCGCCAGAGCTGGCGAAAACTTCTGGGAACTCAGATTAGTGGTGCTCAAACGTTTTCATATCAAGGACCCCCAAAACGATATGTATTTGGCCCGCGGACCTCCATCTGAAAATAAGTTGTTCCAGGGACCCCCCAGAAGCAAAGATTTGAGTTAAAAAAATGTTCGCTTTAAAACAATATATAATCAAAGATTTGCACACATTTTCACGATTTTTCAAAAAATAGCAGATCTACAAGCTCATAGCGCGGCACTCGGTGCCGCGTTATGAGCTTGTAGATCTGCTATTTTTGAATAGCCAAAGTGTAAAATAATGCTTTTTTAGCTCAAATGAAAATGTGACACAGATGCTTCTTCAGTTTTAAGCAGAACCATTGTAATTGGGGGGGTATATGTAGGGCGTATAGCGGCATAGCTGCATGGTTAGAGAGCCGGCCTGGGGGAGCAGGAGTCCCCCAGTTGCAAAGTGTCGGATATGAGCGGTCACAGTGTCCATTTTTTACGGGGTAAATTCAATGGTCAATGGCAGTTACAGCTTCCCTTTTCTGATTTTTTTGTTGATTTTTCACTTGCTTTTGCCATCGTTTATATCTTATCTGCATCTTCTAACCCCAGGGATCTTCAACAGGGGGTCCTCAGAGCTACTATAGGGGGTCTGCCAAATCTTTTTTTGATAGGATTTCGTTTTTACATGTTTTACATTAACCACTTGAACCCTAGAATTGCTTTTCTGAGGGGAACATTAGCCGAAAATAGCAGATCTACAAGCTCTCAACGCCTCGCGCTGCGAGGCGTTGAGAGCTTGTAGATCTGCTATTTTTGGCAAAGAGGCTATAGGTGTAGAGGGGGAAAAAGAGCTGACTAAGTAAAAAAAAAAACTTTTTTTGAAAAAAACTTGATTGATAATCTGAAACACAATTTTATACAATATAGAGTAGGGGGTCCCTGCTTCATCTCTCTCTCAGCTAGGGGGTCCTTCGCCTGAAAACGTTGAAGACCCCTGTTCTAACCTGTCAGAATAGTGACACGCCCAGTTTAGGGCAAAAAAAAAAAAAAAAGTATTTTTTTGTTCCAGTTCCGAACCGACTTTTAGGGTTCTGAACCATTTCATTTTCAGAAACGCTCTGAACCAGTCTGAACTGGTTCAAAATGTAATTATGTAGCCTTACGGGTCCATTTGGTTTGATTTGTACACTCTCAGAATTAAGTTAACACACAAGATGTACAAAGTAGATCGGGGTCTCAGAGATAATAAAAATCACACCCAGTGTGAAGTGAGCGGTGATATTTATGAGTTATTAATTTCATCATGCATCTCGGTAGCCAATCACAACACGTCCTGCGAAGTTTGAAGTTAATTTCATCATGTGTCTCGCTAGCCAATCACAGCACATCACACTGGGTGTGATTTTATTTTTTGCCTATGGGCGTGTTTTTCACAGCATGGCATCACAGCGAAAGACAAATTTTCACAACGGAAAGAAAAACTTTCACCACGGATGGGTCCTAAACCCTCTTATAGGAGCGGTTGCACCGCTCAAAAATAAGAAAATGGCATCAAATCAAATGGGGGGGGGGGGGGTGGGCTCCTTCACTGAGAGGCCTAAAGCAGCAGCTCGCACAGTGGGGTCCAGGGAACCCTATTGGTTCCTTGAGGGGGTTCCAAATGGCCCCGTACATACAGGTCTGTAACTCATGGAATCAAATGGACCCGTAAGGTAAGGTTCCATGAGTACAATGTCAGAGTTATGGGGGTCCTTTAAAACATTGGTTGTCAAAGTGGGGTCTGGGGACCCCCAGGGGTCCTTGAGGGAGTTCCAGGGGGTCCCCAGCTAAATGATAGTTAGAAACCAAATGGACCCTTATGGGTCTGTAACTCTGAGAGTGTACAAATGGAACCAAATGGACCCTAATGGGTCCATTTGGTTCCATTTGTACACTCTCAGAGTTAAATTAACATTGATTTTACAATATAAATTGGGGTCCCAGAGATATAAATGCCATTAAATGGGGGTCCGTTGCCCTAATGCATGTCAAACTGGGGGTCCTTGAAATTAAAATGGTTTAAAATCACTGCTAGAGCCGTAAAATCTTCTCGTATGGGGGTCCTTGGCATATCTTTTCAAATGGGGGTCCGCAGGCTAATAAGTGTCAATTTGGGGGTCCTTGACGTGAAAAGTATTTGAGAACCACTGGCCTGTAAAGTACATCAAAACTTGAAATTAAAAAAGAAAATGTGCGGTTAAGTAAACCCACACTGCCACCGTGTGGCGAGAAAGGACATGTGCAGCTTTCAAATTATGGCAACAACTCACTCACTCTTGGCTTGATGGCAGCTGAACTGTGCACACACACTCCCTGGATGCCAGAGCAGCCCCAAATGTTTCACGTGGGCCCGTTATAGCGCCACCAGGAGGCTGATTTGTGCAAAACACATTTTTGGACAACTCCTACAGATTTTGTCCAAACATCACCCAAATCGGTACTCAGTATCTCTATAGTCATTAAACCAAACGGGTCTTTCAGATTTTTCATATTCCATCCTGATTGGCTATGATTGGCTTCCAAAGTTTGCAGGAGTGCTCCGTTTTGAACAAAATGCCTCAAATCATGAACACGGCGTGTGATTTCCATGACATTTTGCACACACATTCCCACTAGGCAGAGGAACAAATGCCACTTCAAATTTTTCAAATCAGCTGATTCGTGGTTTTACCAACAACTGCACCGATCTGTGTAAAACGTTGTATGCACACTCCCTAGAGGCCAAGGAAAAACCTTTGCCCTGCATGTTTCACATCTGCCTTTTATACCTCCCACCTCTTCATAAATCCATCCATCCATTCACTCATTCATTCATTCATTCACTCATACATATATTTATCCATTCATCCATTTATAAATTCATCCATTCATATATAACATGGTCATCACCTCCCATTCCTTCACAAAGCCCACATCACCATACATTCACACACACACACACACACACACACACACACACACACACACACACACACACACACACACACACGAATATATATATGAATAGATCATGTTCCTCACCTCCCATTCCTTCATAAAGCCCACCACCTCAGTATAGATAGATAGATAGATAGATAGGCAGACAGACATATAGATATATAGATAGATAGATAGATAGATAGATAGATAGATAGATAGATAGATAGATAGGCAGACAGACATATAGATAGATAGATAGATAGATAGATAGATAGATAGATAGATAGATAGATAGATGGTCATTACCTCCCACTCCTTCATAAAGCTCACCACCTCAGTAGCAGCAGCTGTCTTGTTTCTCCTGAACTCATCCTTCACATACTGATCACCTAGAGCTTGTAGATCTAGTGGCATGAACCTGTGGAGCAGCAGGATCCTCTTATTAATATATAATATATATAATACAAATAATATATATATAATATAGATCTAACCTGTGGAGCAGTAGGATCCTCTTATACATATATAATAATATATAATAGATCTATAGTAACCTGTGCAGCAGTAGGATCCTCTTATACATATATAATAGAATAGATCTATAGTAACCTGTGAAGCAGTAGGATCCTCTTATAAAGGGCTCGAACCCTGGACACATGAGCTGCAGCAGGAGCCGCCATACCGTCCGTCCATGCACTGTAAGGGGAATGCCAAAACACTCGCCCCAAAACACAGTCACCCCCTCAAGTTCATACTAGTCACTTTCCACTTTAACCCTAACCTTCATTCCCTAACGTAACCTCATACATACAATGGGGGGCGTGCGTGTTTTGGGGCGAGACTTCCGGTTCACCCTTTTAAAGGACGTTTAGATAAACATTCATAATAAATCACTACAGATGTTAATAATAACTAGATGTTTGACAGGCCTAATGCATGTGTTTACACAGCTGTGTGTGTTAGAAGTGTTTTAAACGAAACAACACAGGAATACAGTTAAGTAATAATACATAATATTGTGTGTAATAATAATGTCCTTGTTTATCCAGGAAGTGATACTTTGCCCCGCTGGGCTTACATATGAGTCCGTTTGTTTGCCTATGCTGACCTCTAGTGGCGAGATGGACTATCTGTCTATAGTATTAGACCAGTGGTTCTCAAACTTTTTCATGTCAAGGACCCCCAAATTGACACTTATTACCCACCACGGACCCCCATTTGAAAAGATATGCCAGGGACCCCCATAAGAGAAGGTTTTTTACAGCTCTCTAGCAGTGATTCTCAACCATTTTAATTTCAAGAACCCCCAGTTTAACATGCATTTAGGCTACGGACCCCCATTTAATGGCATTTATACCTCTGGGACCCCAATTTGTATTGTATAATCAATGTTAATTTAACTCTGAGAGTGTACAAATGGAACCAAATTCCATTTGTACACTCTCAGAGTTACAGACCCATAAGGTTCCATTTGGTGCCTAATCTATGGGACCCCCTGGAACTCTTTCAAGTACCCCTGGGGGTTCCCGGACCCCACTTTGAGAACCAATGGTATAGACAGATACTAATATTCCTAGATTAGTATGATAGCTTGACTGCAAGTGGTGGAAAGTAACATTAACATGTTACAACAAGTACATTTACTCAAGTGCTGTACAATTTCTATGTCTTTTTTTTTACTTTTAGTGGAGTATTTCCAATTTTCTATACTTTTACTTCTACTCTGTTACATCTCTGAGGCAAATATTGTACTGCAATTATTTGAAAACTTAAGTTACCTGTAATTACTTTGTAGATGTTGATTATTATTATACAATACATATACATTAACCACTTCAGCCCTACCTATACTTTGGCTACTTGTGAGCTTGTAGATCTGCTATTTTCAAAAGTTGTACACAAAATGTGGAGGGGAAAAAAATCACAGAAAAAAAGAATATCACATAATGTGAGAAATATTCACATTAATTATTATTTGTATTATTATTTTCCAGAAAATGTGGCGTTAACAACATTATCCACAGACACACAGTTAGAGATTAAAAAAAAATAAGGCAGGGTCTGATTAGGGCGTGGCTTCATGGTGATTTTCAACTTTTTTTTAATATTCCAAGGACCCTCAGTTTGACATGCATTAGGCCACGCCCACGGACCCCCATTCGATACACATGTTTATCTCTGGGACCCCAAATCTACACTGTAAAAATTCCCAGTGTTCATTTAACTCTGAGAGTGTACAAATGGAACCAAATGGACCCGTAAGGGTCCATTTGGTTCTATTTGTACACACTCAGAGTTACAGACCTGTAAGGGTCCATTTGGTTCCATTTGTACACTCTCAGAGTTACAGACCTGTAAGGGTCCATTTGGTTCCATTTGTACACTCTCAGAGTTAGAGACCCATAAGGGTCCATTTGGTTCCATTTGTACACTCTCAGAGTTACAGACCTGTATAAAAACTAAGCTATGATGACTAAAACTAAGACAATTTAGTCAACAAATACAAACTAGACTTATAACTAAATGTTAGTGAGGGACTAGTGGAGAAGAGATCCAGTGGAACTAAAAGACAAGTCATTTTATGTTTGGTTGTGCTCGGGGGTGTTGCACTCTGAAAATAGCAGATCTACAAGCTCACAACGTGAGCTTGTAGATCGGCTATTTTCAGCATGCAACCAAGTGTAAAATCAGCCAATACGACGCCATCAAGGCACCGCCAAAATACATTTTAGTCGACTAAATCAACTGTAGATTTAGTCGACTAAAATCTTATGATATTTAGTATGAATAAAGAAATATGACTAAAATTAAATGGAATTTTATTCAAAAGACTATGACTAAAACTAAATCAAAATGTGCTGTCAAAATCAACGCTGGAACAGTGTGAGGTTATAGGGCTTTTTAGGCATAGTTCGTGTGAGGTTAAGGTTAGGGTGAGGGCGAGGCTTATAGGCGTGGCTATAATGCGTGCCGTGCGACGACCAATGGGAACAATGGAGCGTTGGACTGATGCCACTGACTGATGGCACCTTGTATCAGTAGAGAGATAGTCATGGGGACTAGATCCAGACGGTGATTGTTCTTCCTCCTGCTGTCTAATAAATGGACTTAATGCAACGAACGGCACACCATGCAACAAGTGTCGTCCTGTCCTGGACTGGCCATCCTGTTCAACGACTTCTGAAGCCCTATCCCTCCCCGGCGGACAGAGTGAGTGTTTTAGAGATACTGTACTGTAACTGTAACAGCCTTCACAGTATGTAAACTATATGTCCTGTTATCAACAGTTATTTTAACAGTATGTGAACTACCTGTTATTAACGCTGTGTCAACGATGTCCTGTTTTTAACGCTGTGTAAACGATGTCCTGTTTTTAACGCTGTGTAAACGATGTCCTGTTGTTAACGCTGTGCCATTGGGGGATAATGGTTGCAAGTAAACTGCCCACAAAAAAAGTTTGGAAACTTAACTTTGGTCGATTATTTCGGCCCTTTAATAATACCAATTGGTTCAGTATTTTGTATCATTTTTATCGTTGATTACGATTACTCACCTTTACAACGAGGTACAGCTTGTAAGGATTGTCACAATCCTTACAAGGTGTCACTATTGCAATGTTTGCACGACAAACGTGGCATCTTTCCATGGGGGCGGTGTTGCTGCTCGGAGTGTACACAAACAAAGTGTCAGGAGGACGCGTGCTCAGGTGCCAGTCACACACCTGTGACTGGCACCTGAGTCACTGCAGGTCACTCAAAACAAGAGCGATTATCAACAGAAGCATATTGGGGGATTTTTGCCACATTTATTGGGGGGCGTAGGGCGCTACCGACACGTTTAGCTGTGTCTAATTAGATAGATAGATACTGTAGATAGATAGATAGATAGATAGATAGATAGATAGATAGATAGATATCGATTACATCTGTATTGATCTGACAAGATGGGATCTGCAAAAGTATTTGAAATATTTGGGGTGGAGGTTCTTCCTTGGCCTATACTGGGAGTGTGCGTGTAAAAAAGGGGATATTTACTTTTGACCCATAAAAATTGGTTGGACGTGCTCAGTCCCGGACTCAGCCCCGGACATAAAAGGTTTTTATGTCCTATAATCAAACAACAAGGTTCAAAGTTCAATGCCAATGATGCCAAGACAAACTTTCTAGCAACCAAAAGAAGCAGACTTAAATATTCCCCCTTGGGATCAGCTCTGAAGATTGCTGAATAACTTCATAATAATTTGCTGAATAACCGCTCTGATTCACACATGTTTCTTTCTTGTTAAGTTCCAGGTCCGAGTGTGAACCACATCTCAGGGAGATGCAGAGGCCAGCATCGTATGTGTTCTTCTCTGTTGGAGTGGTGGTAGGGTTCCTCTGGATGCAGTTGTTTCTGTTGGCGACGGGACGCGTGTTCTTTAACACGGCTCCACGTCAACAACAGGTTATCAAATATGTTCACCACCACAGTCTGCTCCACTCAGGTAAACGTAACATGTACTTACTTTATTTACGTGGCTCTCTCCATAAAGCTGTCACCAGTGGTGTAAAGTAACTAAGTACATGTACTCAAGTACTGTTCTTAAGTGGACTTTTGAGGTATTTTTTGTTTTGTTTACTGGAGTATTTCCAATATGCAGTTAAATGGTAAAGTTAAATGGTAAATGGTAAACAAAACATTTTTTGTTTTGTTTACTGGAGTATTTACAATATGCAGTTCTACTCCACTACATCTCAGAGGCAAATATTATACTTTTACTCCACTATAATTATTTGAAAACTTTAGTTTACTTTGTAGGTTTTGATTATTTATACAAAACATACATTAATCACTTCAGCCATACATTTGAAAACTTGTGAAATGGGACATTCTGCATAATGAGTACTTACTCATTACACTACACTACACTAACACTACACTTACTTTTGGTACTTTAAGTATATTTTGATGCCGATACTTTTCATTACATTTTCATTACCAGACTTTTACTTGTAACAGAGTGTTTCTACATTGCAGTATTGATACTTTTACTTAAGTAAAAAATGGGAGTACTTTTTCCACCACTGGCTGTCACTCAACTTGTACGTTGTACCATGATTACCTGCTGTCATAGGCAACACTTCTAAAAGACACACACACACACACACACACACACACACACACACACACACACACACACACACACACACACACACACACACACACACACACACACACACACACACACACACACACACTTTGACCACAGTTTTTTTTAAATGGCCAAAGTATAAAATGGGGCTTAAAGGAGTAGTTCACACAAAAAAAATGACTTTATCTTTTATCAATTATACACCCAAGCCTTGAATTCATGGAGATGTTTTTGTTTTTGTTGCATTCCTGAGACAATAATTGTCATCAAAGGTATTGGCTTAGGAATGCCACAAAAACTAAAAAGAAATGCTGCTCTTATAGCCTAATTATACCTGGAAAGCATACAGTATGTGTCATTTTAGATTGTAGCTATACATACAGTAGTAACATAGGTTTTTTTCAGAAAACTGTATTTAGAAGGTATTTCATTTCTATCGGGCAGAAACCTCTTCTCTCCATTTCCTAACTTTTTGTGTTTTTTTGGAAATTAGTTTCCTACTTGATCATACTACATACTACATACTAAAAGCATCAAAAGTCGTTTTGAGCTTGTACTAGATCTGCTACTCTTGATGCTATTGAATTAGAATCCTGAATCCTTGGACATATGAGGTTTTCCACCCGACAGAGATGACGTGTAGACTCTACCTCTGGGTCTAAATGGGTTAAATAAAGCCTAATAATTAAAGAGAGGTTTATAATATTTCATGTCTAGATGTGGACAGCAGTGTGGCAGCCAGTCTGTCCCAGACCACACGCATCTTATGTTGGATCATGACTGGACCCAAGAACCTGGAGACCAGAACCAGACACCTGAAAGCCACGTGGGCCGCACGCTGCAACAAGGTAGAGCTGCACTTATCCTTTATCTTCTTTAGACATTATTCTATACAATACCTTTTTAAACGATTAATTTAACCCATTAAGACTGGGAAAGCATCTGTCATTAACCATTATCTTGTACTTTGGCTATTCAAAAATAGCAGATATACAAGCTCATAGCGCAGCACCGAGTGCCACACTATGAGCTTGTAGATCTGCTATTTTTAGAAAAATCATGAAAATGTGTGCAAATCTTTGAATATATATTTGTTTTAAGATTTCTTTTTAACTCAACTCTTTGCTCTGGTGATTCTACAAATGTCTTCTAAATCCTAACAGTTTTTTGAAAACTATTATCAGTGGTTCTCAAACTTGTTCATGTCGAGGTTCCCCAAAATGATATGTATTTGGCCACGGACCCCCCATCTCAAAATATGTTGTTCCATGGACCCCCAGGACCTCCGCGGACAAATACATGACTTGTAAAGTATTGGGATGACATGCTAACAATATGTTGCAGGAGATGTGTGGTATTGTACATGAGTGCATCAGGTGAGGACAAGACAGCTAGAAGTAAGGTTTGATAATAGCCTTAATTCCCTGAAAATAGCAAAATATGTGTTTAATCCATTGTTGGAGAAACCTTTTATTTTTTAAGACAATGGATTCATATGTGGTGCATGTGGTCAGACAGTTAGACTGAAGGAAAAGATTAAAAACAGATCTGTTCAGAAGGATCCATTTGCTACAAAAGCAAAGGAGAGCAGAACTGGACAAAAAAAAGATTTTCACCGTTGACAGAAAGTGTTTGAAAGTGTCCAAAAAAACCCCAATATGTAACTATAATAACGCACACTCCACAATCATAATCAGTGGAAACCCTTGATCCACAGCCTGGGGTCCACAATCACCATCAGACCTCCAGCTTATACATTTGCTCACCTCTGATCAAAGTTAGGAGCCCATGAAAGTAGTTGTGACACTGCATTCCTTTAAATCCTGTCATAGGGTTATTATTTATCAATATCTAATCACTCATCATGTGCGTACAGGTACATGATGGTTTTGACTCTGACCTTTCCTTTTCCATTGTTACACATTATCTTACATCACAACTATGCAAGTTCTAAGACTTCCTCATCATGATAGAAGATTTCTCATCAAGATATCTAGACTATCTAATTATCAAAGCTACCATACCAAAATAGTTTTGGTTTGGTAAGGTAGAACTGGTAGAACTTGATCTTCTCCTGACCTCAAGTAACACTGTCCTCTAAAAAGCCAGCAATCTCTATAACAGGGGTCTTCAACGTTTTCAGGCCAAGGACCCCCTAGCTGAGAGAGAGATGAAGCAGGGACCCCCTACTCTATATTGTATAAATTGTTTCAGATTAAAGTTTTTTTTTAACTTAGTCTGCTCTTTTTCCCCCTCTACACCTATAGCCTCTTTGCCAAAAATAGCAGATCTACAAGCTCTCAACGCCTCGCAGCGCGAGGCGTTGAGAGCTTGTAGATCTGCTATTTTCGGCTAATGTTCCCCTCAGAAAAGGAATTTTAGGGTTCAAGTGGTTAATGTAAAAAAAACGAAATCCTATCACACAAAGATTTGGCGGACCCCCTATAGTAGCTCTGAGGACCCCCTAGGGGTCCCGGACCCCCTGTTGAAGACCCCTGCTCTATAATAACCATATGACACGCACACACCCTCCTCTGCTCCTAAATGGCCCTTTGCTCATGTAATGTGCGATGGAAGCAAGTACTGATTCGACCCAATTATTGAAATCCCAAATACAGAATAGACTTCCATCATGCCACATGTAATGCCTGTCTTAGCCTCCTGGCAGTCTTAAGGTTTTCTCCAGAATCGGTATACTATTTAACACCTGTAGGACAAGTAAATAATTAGAAACATTTCTGAAATGTTTCGAAATCTATAATCTCTCAACATGTCATGATATAATGTGTTGTGAGCTTATAGATTGGCTTTTAAAACAATGTCTTACTGTATATTTATTTGTGGCTCAGTGGTTAATGCAGATATTCATTGTAAAATGTGTAGCGCATTGGCATAGACAATATGGCACATTAGGAGTTCATCATGTATTTCTGTAAATTGATCACTTATTTTGTATGTCTGTGGCAAAAAATATCGATGAAAATGTCCATCACAAGCTGGCATGGTGATGACCCCTGTGCATCTCTGACTTGATAACTGCAACTGCAAATTTTGCTTTGATAAGGGACAATGACAAATACACACAAATACACAATGACAGATTTGAACAGAAACGGATGGATGAGTGAATGGGTCAATGGACTGTTTTACTTTGAAGTACATAGAGCTGACAGACAATGCAAGTGCTAAACTTAACAAACACAGGGAGAAGGAACTACCTAAATAAAGTAAAGAGCTAACCTGATCAAAGACAAACAGAAACCTCCCTACTCTAACAACAAACAGAAATGACAATGGGTGGCACGCCTCTATTCTGTTGTGTTGTGAATGAACAGAAACGTACCTACGTACATGCAGTAATGAACAGGGTAGGTTCCCCGGAACTAAAGCTACCCTTCCCTGTACCAACAGAAGGCTTAAATGACACAATTTAAAAGGATTAACTTGAACCAAGGTCTGTCTCAGCAGGTCATGTTTAGATGACAACGGTCTCTAGAAAAAACAGCAGAGTGCTGTTGCGTTCTCACTTTTTATTCCACGTTTAGACGGAGACACAACAGTGATTGAAAACGCTGCGGTGTGCATGCCAGGTGGTTAGGTGGCCATACTTCCTATCACAGCTGTTTGTTTGGTTGCCACGTTTGCTTATTATTAAGCAACTTTGGGCGTGTTTCTAAAGTGTAGTTGCTTGGGCTTGTTTCCTAATGTCGTTTAAACCAGTCGTGCTTAAACATCTTCACCTGAAATTAATGTATATTTGTCCACAGAAAATATTTTGTACCCAGGGACCCCCATACAAGATTTGTGTTGTTAAAATGTTTCAAAAATGTTCAAAAATTACCTCTTTTAATTTTCTCAAGATTATTTTTTGTCTTTTTTTTAAAAATAGCAGATCTAGAAGCACGCAACGCGTCACATCTTTTTCTGATGTGTCCTATTGGACATTTCAGCCCCTGCCCCTCTAATTGTCTTCGCACGTCCCTGGTCCTTGACATGAAAAAGAACCACTGATATTATTGCAACATAGGTTTCAAAAATATATATATACTGTTAGGATTTAGAAGACATTTGTAGAATCCCCCAGAAGCAAAGATTTGAGTTACAAATGTTACCTTTAAAAAATATATATTCAAACATTTGCACAAATTTTCAAGATTTTTCAAAAATAGCAGATCTACAAGCTCATAGCGTGGCACTCGGTGCCACGCTATGAGCTTGTAGATCTGCTATTTTTGAATAGCCAAAAGAAATCTAAAAATAAATGACACAGATGCGTTCCCGGTCTTAATGGATTTTTAACTCTTTGACTGTTCGTCACCCAGACTATAGATTGTAGAAGTTGACCTCTCCGTTCGTTTGTTATACCGTGTGAAAAACCGTGTGTTTCCCTATTCTGGCCGAAAATGACCGGGGAAAAACAATGAGAAACGGAATCTGCGTCATAAAACCGGATGCAGGTGTGGATGAAGTAAGTGGAACTCGAAACCAAGATTGAATAATAAGCAGCATAGCGTGATCAGAGATTAAAGAATGAACGCGCGTCCAACGCGTCCAACGCGTCTAACGCGTCGGCGGCCAACTGGACAAACTAGCAATTGACGCGTTATCGAGTCAACGGCATTCAACTTAACATGAAATACTTTTGTGTCACATCATCAGGTTCTGTACATGAGCTCCGAGGAGACGGACTTCCCCACCGTGGGATTGAACGTGAGCGAGGGCCGAGAGCAGCTCTACTGGAAGACCATCCGAGCCTTCCAGCACGTCCACCGTCACCACGGGGACCAGGCCGACTGGTTCCTGAAGGCCGACGACGACACCTTCGTGGTCCCGGAGAACCTGCGTCTCACCCTGGCCCGCCTGGACCCCCGGAGGCCCCTGTACCTGGGCAGGAGGTTCACTCCCATGGTCCAGCAGGGCTACATGAGCGGGGGCGCGGGCTACGTCCTCAGCAAGGAGGCGCTGAGGAGGTTCGTAGGTAGGGGGCGCTGTGGTCACGTACCGTCATGATGACTTTGTTTTTGTTGACGATTTAGATGTTGATTTGATTGATTGAATACTTAACGGTACACCAGTGGTGTAAAGTAACTAAGTACATGTACTCAAGTACTGTACTTGAGTACAATTTTTAGGTATTTTTACTTCACTGGAGTATATTTCCAAATTACAGTAGGCCTACTTTTACTTCTACTCCACTACATCTCAGAGGCAAATATTGTACTTTTACTCCACTACCATTATTTGAAAACTTTAGTTACTTTGCAGATATGAATCATTATATTATAAAACAGACATTAACCACTACAGGCCTATTTTATACATAAGCTATTTGAAAATAGCCGATCTACAAGCTCACAACACGTGTGAGCTTGTAGATCTGCTATTTTCAAACATTTTAGTACTTTTAAGTATATTTTGATGCCAATACTTTTGTACTTTTACTCAAGTAACATTTTGAACACCAAGCCATTTACTTGCAACAGAGTATTTTTATACTGTGGTATTGCTACTTTTACTTAAGTCAGGGGTCTTCAACAGGGGGTCCGGGACCCCTAGGGGGTCCTCAGAGTTACTACAGGGGGTCCGCCAAATCTTTGTGTGATATGATTTTCTTTTTACATTAACCACTTGAACCCTAGCATCCCTTTTCTGAGGAGAACTTAAGCCAAAAAATAGCAGATCTACAAGCTCACAACGCCTCGTGCTGCGAGGCGTTGTGAGCTTGTAGATCGGCTATTTTTGGCAGAGAGACATAGTTGTAGAGGGGAAAAAGAGCAGAAGTAGCCTAAGTAAACTAAACAAAAAATGTTGAATCTGAAACACAATTTCATACGATGTAGAGGGGGTCCCTGCTTCATCTCTCTCTCAGCTAGGGGGTCCTTGGCCTGAAAACATTGAAGACCCCTGGGTTTAGTAAATTATCTACTTTTTCCACCACTGCTTATTTGCAGAGGGATTCGAGAGCGGGAAATGCGTCCACGACACGGACATAGAGGACGTGGGTCTGGGCAGATGCATGGAGACCATGGGGGTGGAGCTGGCCGACTCCAGGGACGTTAGAGGAAGACACACGTTCCACCCGTATCCCCCCGAATGGTATGTGGTCAGACGGCCAGCCAGACCCCCCCCCTGGTACCTGCTGTACGAACACTATCCCGTAACAGAGGTAAGTCATTACAAGTATGGGTGCAACACTTAATCCAATGAATCTATTTAAAGGTAGGCTAAGTGGTTTTTGTTTGTTAAAATAAGGGTTAAATAGCTCTATATTGAGTCCCGGACCACTGGCGTAGCGCTCCGGGCACCTAGGCTCAATGTAGCCTGACAGCGTGTCGCGGGTTCGAGTCCCGATCCCGGCAGCCTTTGCTGCGTGTCACTCGCTATGGTCACTCCCCATCTCTCTCTCTCCATTTCCTGTCAACCTTCTTTACTATCAATAAAGACATAAAAAGCCCAAAAATAAATCAGTACAAAAAAAATAGCTCTATATTCTGATAGTACTTATTGCTATAGAGCAGTGGTTCTCAAACCTTTTCATTTCATTTACCCCCATAACTCTAAGAGTGTACAAACGAAACAAAAGGGTCCATTTGGTTCCATTTGTACACTTTGTTACAGACCTGTATAAGGGTCCATTTGGAAACCGTCCTCAAGGAGCAACCCTCACGGTCCCTGGACCACACTTTGAGAACCATTGCTACAGAGTGTTTATTCAGTAGGAGTCTCCATATCTCCAGGATAAACACATTGGATGTGATGATACAGAGAAATGAACAGAATGAACAAAATTTGAACTAGAACACTATAAAATGTAGGCTACTGTAAGCTGAAAAATGGGTACTCTCTCCTGATTGGCTTTTTGTGTTTACTAAAAAAACGGAGAGACAGGGAGACCCGTTATTGGCTGTTACTGAACAAACACTCTATAGCGATGATTACCATCTGAATATAGAGCTTTAACCTTTTAACAAAACATTGTTTTCTTACCTTTAATTGATTATTTAAAAAATGATGGATTAAGTAAAATACTCGAGAATTTGCAATAGTTGTAAAAGTAGCTAAATTAGCTGATCTCCAAGCTTGCATCATGACGCATTGTGAGCTTGTAGATCGACTATTTTCAAATGTATATAGGGCTGAAGTGGTTAATGTATGTTTTGTATTAGAATAATCTAAATCTACAAAGTAACTAGTAACTAAAGTTTTCAAATAATTGTAGTGGAGTTAAAGTACAATATTTGCCTCTGAGATGTAATGGAGTAGAAGTAAGAGTACAGACATTTAGAAAAACTCCAGTAAAGTAAAAAAAATACCTCTAAATTGTACTTAAGTACAATACTTGAGTTAATGTTCTTTATACCACTGCCCGACAGTGCTGATATCGTTGTTTATCTGTGTCCTCTCAGGGCCCAGGATGATATCTTGTGTTTATCTCTGTGTCCTCTCAGGGCCCAGGATGATATCTTGTGTTTATCTCTGTGTCCTCTCAGGGCCTGGGATGATATCTTGTGTTTATCTCTGTGTCCTCTCAGGGCCCAGGATGATATCTTGTGTTTATCTCTGTGTCCTCTCAGGGGCCGGGATGCTGCTCAGACTTTGCCGTCTCCTTCCACTACATCCATGCAGTAGAGATGTACACCCTGGAATACCTGACCTATCACCTGAGACCCTACGGATACAAGTACAGATATGACCCCCATGAACTCACCTGGAACTCCACCGCACCTGGGGTGGGGGGGGGCAGGTGACATGACACTTGGCCTGGGGGGGGTAACGTGGCAGTGTTGAAGGGATACAGTCATAGCAATAACAGTGTTGATTTCGTCGACTAAAACTATGACGAAAAATGTTCGTCGACTACCTTTTTCTCACTGACGAAGACTAAATAAAAACTAAGCTATGATGACTAAAACTAAGACTAAATATATTGACAATTTCGTCAACAAATAAAAACTAGACTAAAATGTTAGTGAGAGACGAGTGGAGAAGAGATCCGGTAGAACTAAAAGACAAGTCATTTTTATCAAAAAAAGGAATTTAAAAAAATCCAAAAAGGTAGCACATCCAAAAATGTCAATTAAATGGAGGACAAATTACTCACATTTCCACTTTTTTATTGGCACACCAATAAAGTGAACGCTTACGCGTTTCGGCTATGAGCCTTCCTCAGAGCACTTATTATTGGTGTGCCAATAAAAAAAGTGGAAATGTGAGTAATTTGTCCTCCATTTAATTGTCATTTTTGGATGTGCTACCTTTTTGGATTTTTTTAAATTCCTTTTTTTGATATATATACTGACTTTGGGTCTAGCACTCCACTGAGAAAACCCATTGTTGATGCGCAACCTCTTTTTCTTATTTAACAAGTCATTTTATGTTTGGTTGAGCTCGAAAATATATTTTCGTGAACATATTACGGCTTCCTTTCTCGGCTTTCGGGAGGCGTAGTTCCAGACTCTATCTATATAATGCATTCTGAGATTGTGGAATAGTTGTCTGGCTACGCTAGACTATGTTGATTTGTAATACGCAAAAAGAAAAAAACATTATTCACACGTCTTTGATGAATGTATCAATGGCAGACAATTGTACTTTCAAAATCAAGTTTATTCTAATTTCTCTAAAGTTGTCACTTATATACAGTCCTTTGAAATGTTAAATACAATGCATAATATATATGTGTTTGTTATTTATTGAAATATGTTGCTTTGGTGTGATAACCAAGTAGGCCTATATATATATATATATATATATATGTCTGAGTTTACAGTTCCTTCTAATGCTTTTAAAGTGTTAAACAATTAAACAACATATTTTACAGTCAAGTCTTCAAGGGTCGTCCTTTTTAAAACATAATAATATCACATCATGAAGATTAATAGTTTTTGTTAAAAAAAAAAAGAGAGAGAGATAAGAAGTAGGAATTATTTACATTCAGTAAAAGCAACTAAGGCAGTTAGACAATATAAGACAATAAGTACTTTTTTTCAGTTTTAGAATGAGTGTGTGTGTGTGTGTGTGTGTGTGTGTGTGGGGGTCGCAAGTAAAATATCCCCTTTTTTATCGTTTCCTACATTAGACAAAAAATAAAAGTCACAACTTTTCCTCAATTAAAAACAATTCCAAGTATTTCATGAATACAATAAAAAAAATCAAATAATTTCCATAAATACATTTACAAAAAAAAAAGGGGGGGGGGGGTGGAGGGTCCATGGACTACATAGAACAAGGATAATAGGTCCTCTGTTGGTTTAGCAATAAACCCCAGGGAGTTAAAGGATCACCCATTTTCAACCTATCTTCATGATTAGGGATGCACCGATATTTTGGTATCGGACGATATTTTGCCGATATCGGTCAATATCGGTATATTTTTCTTTCTTTTTTTGCAGATTCTGATTTTTTTTTTTTTTTAGTTTTCTTGTAATGAATATGTATTTGTGTCCCTGGCACAAAAGGGGGGAAATAACAACATCCAAAAACGTAATAAACAAATATCGCTATCACTAAATTGTTATTTTAAAAATCGGTATCGGCCAAGGATTTCCATATCGGTGCATCCTTTCATAATTTGTCCTCACTAATGCTCATTATAAGATAAGGCAGAGGTTCCTCACTTTGAGGACCACTGGCTGTCATAAAAGCACAAAGCGTTGAACAGTAGTAGCAGACAGTGCCGTCGCTTTGCCTGAGCTTTCGGTCAAACAGTAAAAGACGTTCTTCAGTGCGTTGCCTTCCCGATCCACAGTGACATCATTTAAACCCGTTCAGTACGGGAACGCATCTGTGTCACTTTAAGATTTATTTGGACTATTCAAAAAGATATACAAGCTCATAGCGCTATGAGCTTATATATCTGCTATTTTTGAAAAATCGTGAAAATGTGTGCACATTTGTGCTTCTAAATCCAAACAGGTTTTTGTTTTTAAACCTATGTTGCTATATCAGTGGTGCTCCAACTTTTCCGTGTCAAGGACCCCCCAAAATGATATGTATGTGGCCGTGGTCTCAAAATATGCTGTTCCAGGGACCCCCCCGCCCCCAAGAAGCACAGATCGGAGTTAAACATTTTCGCTTTAAAACATATATCAAAGATTTGCACACATTGTCAAGATTTTTCGAAAATAGCAGATCTACAAGCTCATTTGAGCTTGTAGATCTGCTATTTTTGAATAGCCCAAAGACATCTTAAAATGACACACATGCGTCTTATATGGGTTTAAAGGGTAAACGTGCTCTCTCTCTCTCTCTCTCTCTCTCTATCTCTCTCTGTGCACACACGTACACCTCTCTCCTCTCTGGCTCCCCCTAGTGTTCGTTACGTGTAGACGCAGGCGTTCTTGCAGTTGCTCTCAGTGTCAAAGTTATTGGCGTTGCCCTGGCAACCTCCGTACCAGAACTGGGCGCAGGCGTTGGCCTCGGGGTCGTAGTACCACTTCACCACGTACTGGCGGCACGGCCCCGGGTCCAGGGGCTGGCCACACCCCACTTCTGAAAAGGATCAAAATAATAAAGGTGGTGTAAGTGATATTGTTTTGTGTTAAAGGAGTAGTTCACCCAAAAAATTACATATTTTTTATCAATTACACACCATTGAATTCATGGAGATTTTTTTTGTTTTTGTCACATTCCTGAGACAATAATGACAATAATGAATGATGACGGTCTCTCCGGTAGGAGACACAAAGAGTCTCCTACCAGAGACATTAGCTAGCTTAGTAGATCAAATAGAATACATACTGCATCGTCTATTTCTCACTTCAAATATTTTCTAAAAACATTCTTGAGAGCAACGTTTAGCTGTAAATGACATGGTGTGTTGGTTTACATGGCTGTCATGTTGGATACAGCATAAAACCAAGCAGCGCAGGTTGATATGAGCAGGTGTTCTGAGTCTTTGATTAGACAGGTTGATATGAGCAGGTGTTCTGAGTCTTTGATTAGACAGGTTGATATGAGCAGGTGCTCTGAGCCTTTGATTAGACAGGTTGATATGAGCAGGTGCTCTGAGCCTTTGATTAGACAGAGGTCTGTTATTGAGCTCATCGGTCATTATCCAGAAATAACACACCTCTGAATTCAGCGATTGACCAATCAGAATCAAGCATTCAACCAAGCTGTGTAATATAAGACGTTATGCATGCACTGTGTAAAGTGTTTACCTGGTACAAAGATCTCTGTCAGAGGAGATGTGTGAGGTATGAGGTACGGGGCCCGGGTTGTCTCCGGAACGTAGAGCCAGTTGTTGGGGGTCTGGGGTCCCATCACAGAGATGACAGGAGGGGGCCGCTGCTTCCTCCTGTCCACCGGGGGCGCCGCGGTGATGCCTGGCAGCTCGTTGAAAGACTCCTCCTCCTCCTCCTCCTCCTCGTAGAAGGGCGTGGCCTCCGTGGTGGTGATGACGATCAGCTGGTCTGGAAGCTGTGTCGGGGGCGTGGTCATTTCCACGGGAGGTTCACGCTAGGAACGTAACCGAGACATTTAGTGGTTCCCAAAGAGAGATCTGTACTCCCTGGGACCCAAACTAGGGCCTGGGGCTTTTTGTGTTATCCTTTTAGCATAACCTTTGACTGTACTACCTGTGCCGTTAATAATGTTAACTCTTGCCTGCCACTGACGAGATCTCTCAATCAATCAATGATTTGTATGGATGTTTACCTGTCTGTGTGCTTACAGTACCTGTCTGTCAGGGATGTTGTAGTGATCGGGAGCGGGCGTGTGGAGGGTCTCGGGCGCGGGAACAGCCACCAGGGGGGGTCGGGGTCCGGGTTGGAAGGAGTTAGGGATGAACACGGTTCCAGCGTCATGCTCACAGATATGACTCAGCAGCTTGCCCTCCAGAGCTGAGGACCACAATGATTGGACAAAAAAACAAGCTGTACTTATGATGTCATCATTCAGTGGACAGTGGGCGTCACAAGCGCAACATGTCCATATATGGAGACCACATTAAACTACATTTGAAGGCCCCACAGCGGCCTGAAAATCTAGTATAAATACATACAGTATGTGTAGGTCTATGTTATTTGTAGCTTTGTGTTTCTAGCTTTCATTGAAACATTCTTGTAGTCTGTCGCTCTGTCGCTGCTAGTCAGTATTTGGCTATTTTCAAAGCATTGTTGAAAACTTGAAAACTAATGAGTGCTTTTACTTTTGGTACCATTTTGAGTACATTTTGATACCAAAACTTTTGTATTTTAATCAAGTCCATTTTCAATACTGGACTTTTACAGTGCATTTCTAATTTGCAGTATTGATACTTTTACTTATATATATTTTTTAATTGTACATCTTCCATCACTGTATTTTAATCCAGGGGTCTTCAACAGGGTGTCCGAGACCCCTAGGGGGTCCTCAGAGTTACTACAGGGGGTTGTGTGATATGATTTATTTTTTTTACATTAACCACTTGAACCCTAGCATCCCTTTTCTGAGGAGAACTTAAGCCAAACATAGTAGATCTACAAGCTCACAACGCCTCGCAGCGCGAGGCGTTGTGAGCTTGTAGATCTGCTATTTTTGGCAAAGAGCTATCGGTGTAGAGGAAAAAAGAGCAGACCACGTACACAAAAAAAGTTAAATCTGAAACACAATTGTATACGATATAGAGTAGGGGGTCCCTGCTTCATCTCTCTCTCAGCTAGGGGGTCCTTGGCCCTGAAAACGTTGAAGACCCCTGTTTTAATAATTGCAAAAACACGAAAAAAAAGCCAGAATGCTAATGTTCTCTCACCGGGCAGCGTCATGAAGTCATCGATCAGGTAGACGTGCTGGTCGTCCGGGTCTGAGGCGATGGCGTTCATCTCGTCCCTGAAGTCCTCGTACATGGGGTCGGCGTGGTCCACCACCCCGATGACCAACACCTCCACCCCGGCCGCGTGGGCCTCGGCCGCCGCCTCCTCGGGCTGCGTGGCGTCGCGGCGGTCCGCCTGCCCGTCCGTCAGGACCACCGCCACTTTACGGACGCCCGGCCGCGACGCCCGGAACAGCTGGCCCGCGCGCAGGATGGCGCTGCCCGTGAAGGTGCCCTCGCCCAGGTAGGGCATCTTCCTGACCGCCGCCTTGATGATGTATAAGGAATGATTATAGATTTATGATGGTTAAAGGACGACTTCACCGCATTTCAACCTATCTTCATATAATTGGTCCTCACTAATACTCATGATAAAATGGTACCATTTTTTTCAGTCCAGAAACCTGTCTACCAGTGACATCATCGTTAGGCATGATTTTTTTTTCCAACAAGATTTCACATTTTTTATTTAGATTTTTATTAACACGAGAATAATGGCTTCTTTTATTGCATTGCAACTTTCCAGGAATAGAAAGCCTGCAGTTTCTATTCGCTTGGATTCCCCATTGATGATGTCACTGGTAGACGGGACTCTGAACTGTCCACAGCCCTCCTCTGAGACACAGACCGAGTAGAAAAAAAATGGTACCATTTTATCATGAGTATTAGTGAGGACCAATTATATGAAGATAGGTTGAAAAGCGGTGAAGTCGTCCTTTAATGATTAATAGACTGATAACAAAAATAAAATCACGGTTTCACAATTATCGTGATTATTATACGCAAAAAAAATTATTCCACAAAACTATGGATGGATAAAATCAAATGAGCATTTGTAAATTAGAGGTTTTCATTATATTTTACCAGTGGTGGGAAAAGTACTAAATTGTTTTACTTAAAACAAGTAAAAGTATCGATATTGCAATGTAGAAATACTCTGTTACAAGTAAAAGTCCGGAATTCAAAATTTACTTGAGTAAAAGCACAAAAGTATTGGTATAAAAATGTACTTAAAGTACCAAAAGTAGAAAGTACTTTATTATGCAGAATGTCCCATTTCACAAGTTTTCAAATGTATAAAATGTATAAATATCTTTTGAAAACAGCCGATCTACAAGCTCACAATGCGTCGCATCGCGACGCATTGTGAGCTTGTAGATCGGCTGTTTTCAAAAGGCCGAAATGTATATAGGGCTGAAGTGGTTTTGTAATAATAATCTAAATCTACAAAGTAACTAGTAACTAAAGTTTTCGAATAATTGTAGCGAAGTAAATGTACAATATTTGCCTCTGAGATGTAGTGGAGTAGAAGTAAAAGTATTAGAAAATTAGAAATACTCTTGTGAAGTCCACGTTTTGTTGCTTTTATTAACCGTGACGTTTTTAAATGCCGGTTAACAGCAGAAGCCTTTTAAATAGATTAGTTCCATCCGTATACCTTGATGTCGTCCTGGCTGGACTGCTGGGTCAGGCTGACCACCACCATGTCCACGTGGCTGTAGAGGACCACGCCCACGCGGCTGGCCTCGCGGCTCACCGACACGCGGTCGATCAGGCCGTTGACAAAGTCCTTGACCAGCTCGAAGTTCTCGGGCCCCACGCTCTCTGAGCTGTCTATGACGAACACCAGCTCCAAGGGGCTCTCTCTGCACTTCAGACCACAGCCTGAAGGGGGCGACGACACACACACAACACACACACTGTAAGACAACGGCTACATCGGCTACAATGGTGGACAATGGGTATAACGGAGGGCAATACACAGTAGCGTATGGTGGGTTCTAACATTGACCGGGACAGATTCTTAAGTCACAACAATAATGAAATGTGAAGCTATTTCTGGCCCCTCTTTACACTGTTTACCACTCATTAACAATTCGGCCGCATGCAAATAAGCCCGATTTGAAAACAAAGGCGACTTTCTGTGGTTGGCTACAACAGAATAGGGAGAGAGGCCGCTAATGTTGTTATGTTGATTTTTTGATTTTTTTCCCCTGGGGGAGCAGGGTTTTACAGACCGAGCCTTGTTGGCCCCAATGAGCGTACGCCTCTGGCAATACGTTCCCAACGGGCACCGATCCCAGTTAGCCTGGAAACCAGACCAATCTGCCATTGCAACAAAAAAAATTCCCCTCGGCAGATTTGGTCTGGCACCGCTCAGCTGTGATTGGATTTCACTCCCTCCGAAGTATAGTGAGGGACCAATCAGGGCCCAGTTTGCAAATGTCAGGCCGGTTTATCACCAGAGGATTTATATTTTATTCGTACCTTGGAAATGCAGGTTCCACACAGAGATTCTAGACTAATGTCTACACAGTGATGTTTGTTCCCATGCAGTAGGGGTGTCACGATTCCTCACGATTACCTCACGATTTGATTCAAAATCGATTCCTAAGGGTGCCGATTTGATTAAAATTGCGATTTTGCGATTAATTGATATTCGATTCGATTCTGCGATTTATTGCGATTTTCTAACAAATATTCAATTCGATTCTGCGATTTATTGCGATTTTCTAACAATTCTGAACAATATAAACCATGAAAAGTTGAATCATACACTTCAATGCAGCCAGATCATGTCAGTCAGTCTTTCTGACATTGATTTCAGACAAAGTGCCAGTGAAAAAGGTACTACCTTATAAAAATAAATAAATAAAAAAATCGATTTTGAACATTTTGACATTTTTTTTGACAGGCCTACCATGCAGTGAGCATCATCCCAGTTAGAACATACTGTAAGGCTGTACATCCATAGAACATCCTGTAAGGCTATATACATCCATAGAACATACTGTAAGGCTATATACATCCATAGAACATACTGAAGAACATACTGTACCTCCATAGCAGACAGGGTTCTTCAGTAAAGAGTCAAAAGCAGAGTTGAAAACAAAACCTCTAAACGCTCAAACAAGCTTACTCTTACTTACCACAGATCTCCCTTATTATTTTGATGACTTGGTCTCTCTGTGGACAAAAATAAATAATTATTGCTGTAGGCCTATACTGTACTGCACAAAATGAACTTTTTATTATCATGGAATTGCTGATGACTGATGATCGCTGATGACTATTCATGGACGTGCTGATGTGCTCTTTCCTTTTATTAAAGGGACTACACCATGAATTTTAACTTTTTCTTCTTTTTTGTGTATTTTTGGTCTCCCCTACCTCTCTTCTATCTCCAAAAAGACCCCAGTTTGAACACTCAGGCTTTCACAGCAAATCTGGGGTTTTCTATAAATTGGTCTCAAAACAGGCCAAGCTGATTTGTACCCTGATGTGACGTCACGTCAGGGTACAATCCCTCCAGTTTTTCATTTTTTTCATGGTGTAGATCCTTTAAAAAAATCATTCATTCATCCTTGCTCTTTACTCACTGTCAATCCTGGGTCTCCTTTGGCTCCATGACGGCCCTGCAACATTTGACTCTGATTAGATATTATAATTTATACATGCAGACAAAACAGTGAATGATTTTACGGTTGAAATGATTTACTGTATGAATTTTCAACAAACACTCTATAGCAATGAGAACAGATATTTTACTAAATACCAGGTCATTTGTCTGAAGTGACCAGCTGGTGTAATAAAGGTAAATAAAAACATGCATGTAGGTCAGGGTTACCATTGGTCCAGCAGATCCAGGTTCTCCAAAGTCTCCTTTATCTCCTCTCTTCCCCCGGTCTCCTGGGATTCCCCTGTGCCCCTGTGTGTGTGTGTGTGTGTGTGAGGAAACACAACATGAACACACATACACATCACTGGCATTCCCCTATCTCACTGTGTGTGTGTGTGTGTGTGTGTGTGTGTGTGTGTGTGTGTGTGTGTGTGTGTGTGTGTGTGTGTGTGTGTGTGTGTGTGTGTGTGTGTGTGTGTGTGTGTGTGTGTGCGTGCGCGTGTTCAACAAGAACACACACACACACATGATTCCCCTATATCGCTCTGTGTGTGTGTGTGTGTGTGTGTGTGTGTGTGTGCGCGTGTTCAACAAGAACACACACACACACACACACACACACACACACACACACACACACATGATTCCCCTATATCGCTGTGTGTGTGTGTGACACAGTAACATGAAGGTTACATATGGCTCCATCACCATGGCAACGTATTGTTGGTACCTTTTCCCCTAGAAGGCCGTCTCCTGGGGGCCCCCGGGGGCCCATCTGTCCCTGGAACCCAGGTTCTCCCTATAGGAAAGGAAAGGGGGTCGAGAAACAACCCATCAAGTTGAGTTTGATTTGATTCTATAGTGTAATCATCTCCAGTGTTTCAGTGCCTGCTGTCTGTCTGTCTGTCTGTCTGTCTGTCTGTCTGTCTGTCTGTCTGTCTGTCTGTCTGTCGTACCTTTGGCCCCTGGATGCCTTCTCCTGGGAGCCCATGCAAACCCGGAGGGCCCGGCTGGCCAACAGAACCCTGGGAAACGCAGTGCAGTACAATTTAGACCATTTACAATGTAGACATTTAGCAGACGCTCTTTATAGAGCGATAATTGTAGTGGAGTAAAAGTACAATTATTTGCCTCTGAGATGTACAGTAGTGGAGTAGAAATAGAAGTACTGAAGTACCTCAACATTGTACTTAAGTACAGTACTTGAGAGTAAATGTACTTAGTTACTTTACACCACTGAGTACAGTTCAGTTCAGTTCAGTTCAGTTCAGTACTGCTATAAGTCTTGGGTCTATATCCTATTACAGGTGAAGTCATTTATGTGATCTCTCTAGTTCACAACATGTTACTTTTTTCAGATAAATATTCACTAATATCATCATCAGTCAAACATGCAGACTGACCTTCAGGCCAAACAGACCGATCCCTGGGGGTCCGGAGGGCCCCGGGATCCCAGCAGACCCTCTGTCACCCTGAGAGACAAAACAAAAGCATTGATATAAACCTGTGTTTATAGACCTGGTTATATTTCACCTTCACACAGTATAGTTCATCTCAATGACATTTAAAGGCACACACACACACACACACACACACACACACACACACACACACACACACACACACACACACACACACACACACACACACACACACACACACACTCAGGCACGCACGCACACACAGTACACGCAAGTGTGTGTGTGTGTGTGTGTGTGTGCGCGCGCGTGCGTCTCACCTTAGGTCCAGGTATACCGTTGCCCTCTGGTCCAATCTCCCCTGGTTGCCCCGGTAACCCTGGTGCTCCCTGTTAATCAAGTAGAAGAAATCAGCAACATCTTCTTATTCTCTATAAACACCCACAAGATCCTCAGTGTTCATTTAACTCTGTTAGTCTATAAACACCCACAAGATCCTCAGTGTTCATTTAACTCTGTTAGTCTATAAACACCCACAAGATCCTCAGTGTTCATTTAACTCTGTTAGTCTATAAACACCCACAAGATCCTCAGTGTTCATTTAACTCTGTTAGTCTATAAACACCCACAAGATCCTCAGTGTTTATTTAACTCTGAAAGTCTATAAACACCCACAAGATCCTCAGTGTTCATTTAACTCTGAAAGTCTATAAACACCCACAAGATCCTCAGTGTTTATTTAACTCTGAAAGTCTATAAACACCCACAAGATCCTCAGTGTTTATTTAACTCTGAAAGTCTATAAACACCCACAAGATCCTCAGTGTTTATTTAACTCTGAAAGTCTATAAACACCCACAAGATCCTCAGTGTTTATTTAACTCTGAAAGTCTATAAACACCCACAAGATCCTCAGTGTTTATTTAACTCTGAAAGTCTATAAACACCCACAAGATCCTCAGTGTTCATTTAACTCTGAAAGTCTATAAACACCCACAAGATCCTCAGTGTTTATTTAACTCTGAAAGTCTATAAACACCCACAAGATCCTCAGTGTTCATTTAACTCTGAAAGTCTATAAACACCCACAAGATCCTCAGTGTTCATTTAACTCTGAAAGTCTATAAACACCCACAAGATCCTCAGTGTTTATTTAACTCTGAAAGTCTATAAACACCCACAAGATCCTCAGTGTTCATTTAACTCTGAAAGTCTATAAACACCCACAAGATCCTCATAGTGTTCATTTAACTCTGAAAGTCTATAAACATCCACACTGTAAGATCCTCAGTGTTTATTTAACTCTGTTAGTCTATACACATCCACACTGTAAGATCCTCAGTGTTCATTTAACTCTGTTAGTCTATAAACATCCACACTGTAAGATCCTCAGTGTTCATTTAACTCTGATCTAGTCTACCTTTGTAGTCCGTTTGATTACATTAGTACACTCTATCAGACTTAGAAATAGGTTACACATGGACCAATGCTCACTGAGGGTTTTAGTGAGTACTATGTTGACAGATGTGTATATTTAATTGTCATTGTTTGATTTATCTTTTCACTTAAAAAACGTTTCAGAATGACAATTCAGTTCAAGTTCTAGAGACACAATCTCAATATACAGTAACTATATGATCTCAACCAATGATGTAAACAACCATCAAAAACAAAACTAGCTCTGCATAGATAGAGGAACAGCAGCAATATTTAAGGCCAACAAAAATTAAAAAAATTGTATAAACCTTTGTGCAAAAGCATTACGTAATGGTCAAACCCTGAAATAATTTACATATGGCAGTCTTTGGTGTTGGGACAGTGTAGTTTATAGTTGAACATGGAGCAAATAAAAAACATTTTTATTCACTTCCTGTCGATTTGATCAGGTATCAGGGATTAAATCGACAGGAAGTGATGGACAGGAAGTGATCGCCTCACTCACCTGTGGTCCTGGGTAGGCGTGTCCTTTTAACCCTTGAGGTCCCACGGGCCCAGAACTCCCTCTGTCGCCCTGCATTATGATTGAGGAGACACACACACACACACAGGATCAGCTCTCTAGCGCCACACAGTGGTGAGAAACTCAAACGGCACGGTGGGTGTCCGTGTTGTTACCTTAGGCCCGGCGATTCCAACACCATGCTCTCCAACCGGTCCTGCTGGGCCCACCGGCCCGATGTCTCCCTGTTATATATGACACACATTTTTCATTGATTAACGCTTTTATTGATTTGATTGATGATTGCTTTTATTACAGGATTCCAATTCAAAAGCATCAAAAGTAGCAGATCTACAAGCTCGAAACGCGTCGCGAAGCAACACGTTTCGAGCTTGTAGATCTGCTACTTTTGATGCTTTTGTGTGACGCTGTAGTATGATCAAGTCAGAGCACGTGAGCGGAGCGGAGCGGGTGGAAATGCCGCTCGGCGCTCCAGGGGGCTGGTTTCACGCTCGCTATTCGCTCACGTCGACTCCCCCCGCGCTCCGCTCCCCGTCGCTCCTCGCTCACGTTGATTTGCGCAAATCTCGCTCCATGCTCCGCTCAAACCGGGTCGCTCAACAGTAAAAAAAAGAAAAGAAAAAGAAAGTAGAAATTCTAATGAAATCTCGGTGCCTGCGCACTGCGGATGTCTGTGTGTCTCTGAGTCTGTGCGACCGGGCATGCTCAAACATTCGGTGCGCGGCCCCCGCGAGGGCGGATTGGAGCGGGAGGCGGTCCTCGCTCTGAGTAGCGCTCCAACCTTTTTATAAACCAGCTCCGCGCTCACGTCAAAATCGCGTCGCTCCGCTCCGCTCACATGCTCTGGATCAAGTAGGGCGTTAATTTATGAAAAGAAAACACAGTTAGAATATGGAGATAAGAGGTTTATTTATACTGTGTGTGTGGCAGTTAACCAGTGTAGCCGTTCTCCTCTGGCCTTGAATCCAGCCTGATTCGCTACGTTCGTCTTTTTCTCACTTCCCTACTCGGCGAAGCGAAGTGAGAAAAGAAAAAAACGCTGAACGTAAGCAAGCAGGCTGGATCCCAGGCTAGTTCTCCTCTGACTTCTGTTGGGTCTCTGCTGTTGAGACGACTTGTTGTGATTTTGTTCTCTTGTTGTGATAAAATTGAATTTAATTGAATTTGAAGGCGTGCTTCGGCAAAGAATGGAACAGCAGCGCACACAGGAACAGGAGGTGCTGATATATAAGTAGATATGTGTTATTAAGTGTTTCAATGAAAAGAGGTCATACCCTGAAGAAGACCTATTGTGTCCAAACGTTGGTGTAAATAAAAAGAAGTTAAAGAGCTTTTCCTCTTTTCTTCTAAAACATGTGTATGTGATTACCTTAGGTCCTGGAAGGCCTCGTCCAGGAGGTCCTGGAAGACCCATCCATCCCAGGCTGCCAGGCTCTCCCTGGAGACGACAACATGACACTGACACATGACCTTATGACCTATGATGACACATGACCCAGAACCCCTGTCCTTCCTGTTCTGCATGTAATGGCTCCCTGTCTTCAGTAAGTAACAAGTCACAATGTGTAGTTAACTCACAATGAATGAACTGTACATACCTTGGCCCCTGCAGGTCCGACGGGGCCCAGTGCTCCCGGGAGGCCCCTGGGCCCACGGTTACCTCGGTCCCCCTGCAGAAACACAAATAAATCATCATTATCATCGGCATTATATACCATTAATTATAGGTTCATAACAATGACTGACTTTTACTTGTTTATCACCTTTCATAGATAGGATGCAGGTCAAAGTGCTTCACGCTGCTGTGTGTGTGTGTGTGTGTGTGTGTGTGTGTGTGTGTGTGTGTGTGTGTGTGTGTGTGTGTGTGTGTGTGTGTGTGTGTGTGTGTGTGTGTGTGTGTGTGTGTGTGTGTGTGTGTGTGTGTGTGTGTGTGTGCGCGCGTCCATTCTCTGAAAACCCTAGAGATAGTTGTGCATGAAAATCCAATAGATCAGCCCGTTTCTATCAGGGTTGCCATGACATCTTGACAAATATTATTATAAGCGAATTTGGGCTTGTTCTTCTGTAAAGTTGCTTGTAAATATTGGTGGTTGCGGTTTATTGGGCTTGTTTCCACATGTTTTAATTATCTTTCAAACCAGTGGTTCGGAAATACTTTCATGAAAATGTTTTGTTCCAGGGAGCATTTGTGGTGTTTGAATGTTTCAAAAAATATTCGAAATGATAGTCGTAGATAGAGTTTTTGAAAGTTTTTGAAAGTAGCAGATCTACAAGCTCACAACGTGTGGCGTTGTGAGCTTGTAGATCTGCTATTTTCAAATAGCCGATCTTTAAAGTGCTCATGTGGCCTATACAGTAGTTGCTTTTTTGGGGCTTTTGGACAAATCCTTCTAGATTTCCTTTGAAAGCGTTCTGTGAGGGGTGGTCTTATATTTGCTGCAGATGTAAAGAGTGTAAACATTAAGCAATACATTTTGTGGTCTTTGTAAAACTCTCCGTTGTGACAGGACGATACAAAGACATCTCGCTCGTATTATAACCGGGGTTACGTTCGCGTAGATTTTAAAGGTCAGACACTTGAAAGTAAAATGTACTTGTATGCAGGGACGTGCACAGATAGACTCTAGGTGGTGCTAGAGCACCTGCCCTTTGCCCTCTTGACCAGAAGTGCCCTTTTTTTTTTTTTTTTACAGCAGGGGTCTTCAACAGGGGGTCCGGGACCCCTAGGGGGTCCTCAGAGTTACTACAGGGGGTCCGCCAAATCTTTATGTGATATGATTTTTCTTTTTACCATAACCACTCGAAACCTAGCATCCCTTTTCTGAGGAGAACTTTAGCCAAAAATAGCAGATCTACAAGCCCACAACGCCTCGCGCTGCGAGGCGTTGTGGGCTTGTAGATCGGCTATTTTTGGCAAAGAGGTATAGGTGTAGAGGGAAAAAAGAGCAGACCAAGTCAACAAAAAAAAGTATAATTTACTTGAGCGCCTGCCCCTCAAAATGTCTGTGCACGCCACTGCTTGTATGTTTGTGAAGATGTCATAATTTAATTATGACATCTTGACAAACATACAGTGATCCTGTGTGGTGTGGTGTGTGTCAGAGGTTGACACAGTGTGTACCGTGTAAACATTGACCTCCTCTCTGCATACTGTACTTTGAGCTCACGTCACGTCACACCTGCTAAATGTGTATTGTTACAGTGTTTGTCCAGGATGTGCTATTATTATCAGATTATTTGCATAACGTTTGACTCATGGTGAGATGTGGAACCTTTGTGGATCTGACCTTTTCTCCAGGGACTCCTTTCCCAGGGACTCCCTCCAGACCTCTGGATCCTGCTAAACCCATCTCCCCCTTTAATAACAACAACATAGAGTATTATCATCATCATACATCTCCCCCTTTAATAACACAACAACATAGAGACTATTATTATTATCATACATCTCCCCCTTTAATGACAACAACATAGAGACTATTATTATTATCATACATCTCCCCCTTTAATAACAACAACATAGAGACTATTATTATTATCATACATCTACCCCTTTAATAACAACAACATAGAGACTATTATTATTATCATACATCTCCCCCTTTAATAACACAACAACATAGAGACTATTATTATTATCATACATCTCCCCCTTTAATAACACAACAACATAGAGACTATTATTATTATCATACATCTCCCCCTTTAATAACACAACAACATAGAGACTATTATTATTATCATACATCTACCCCTTTAATGACAACAACATAGAGACTATTATTATTATCATACATCTCCCCCTTTAATAACACAACAACATAGAGACTATTATTATTATCATACATCTCCCCCTTTAACAACACAACAACATAGAGACTATTATTATTATCATACATCTACCCCTTTAATAACAACAACATAGAGACTATTATTATTATCATACATCTCCCCCTTTAATAACACAACAACATAGAGACTATTATTATTATCATACATCTACCCCTTTAATAACAACAACATAGAGACTATTATTATCATACATCTACCCCTTTAATAACACAACAACATAGAGTATTATTATTATCATACATCTCCCCCTTTAATAACACAATAACATAGAGACTATAATTATCATCATACATCTACCCCTTTAATAACACAATAACATAGAGTATTATTATCATCATACATCTCCCCCTTTAATAACACAACAACATAGAGTATTATTATTATCATACATCTCCCCCTTTAATAACACAATAACATAGAGACTATTATTATTATCATACATCTACCCCTTTAATAACACAATAACATAGAGACTATAATTATCATCATACATCTCCCCCTTTAATAACACAACAACATAGAGACTATTATTATTATCATACATCTCCCCCTTTAATAACACAACAACATAGAGACTATTATTATTATCATACATCTCCCCCTTTAATAACACAGCAACATAGAGACTATTATTATCATCATACATCTACCCCTTTAATAACACAACAACATAGAGAGAATTATTCTATCATACAGTACAGTACTGTACTGTACTGTATTTGAGTAAACTAATATTAAGTAACTTTCCACCACTGGTGACCTTTTGACCCCCGGTAGGTGACTGACCTTTGGCCCCACAGCTCCATCCTCTCCAGGAATGCCAGGTATCCCAGCTGTCCCCTCAGGGCCCCCCTCCCCCTGGAACACACACACACAGACAGACAGACAGACAGACAGACAGACAGACAGACAGACAGACAGACACAAACCTGTCAATACTTCTGCTCAAAATGTTTCATTTAAAGCTGCTGTAGGTGATGACAAATGAGAAAATGAAAAAAACAAACAATTAAAACATGTGTCGTAAAGCCTAGAGGTAAAACCAGTGTAGCCGACTGTGGTGCTCTCAGGTGGACAGGGAGGGCGTTCCACAGTTGGGGCCCATGGTACGTAGCTTGGCCTTGTGGGTGTTGAGGAGGTTGGTGATATTGGTTCATTCATGGTGATACGATACAATTCAATGATTTAAAATCGATACAGTAACTATTCAGCAAAAACATTCAATCTGTGTGAAACGTGTGGAGAGCGCAGGTTTTTCGATACAGATTATTTGCATTGCAAAACGACAAGATACGATACGATGTGTTGCTGTTATATTTCGATATACTTCGATTGTTGAAATTAAAATCGATGCATCGATGCAGTTACCGTATCGGTACACCCCTAGTATAGAGTGTGTGTTCATTAACAGGGTGTCTCCCTGTCTCTACAGCTCTATAAGTAAACAGATTTATTTTATTTTTTTTACAGTTGACAGTTGGCCCTGGTGGTCTCACCTTGGGTCCCGGCTCCCCCAGGCCCCTCTCCCCCTGTGGTCCAGGCTCCCCGGGGAATCCCTGGTCCCCCTGTTTCACAAAGGACAGATTAGGACTTGGCCTGAGATTAGATTTAATTTTTATACCATGTTCTGTATCCATCTATACTTTCTAACACCGGGGTGTAAAGTTGGTTCCACCAACCTTAGGTCCTATGATCCCCAGGCCTGGAGGTCCTCTGGGCCCAGATGGGCCAACTGGGCCCTGGTCTCCCTATAAAGCAGCACATAGAAAGATCACAATTTAAAGTGGAAATTATATTTAATAAAGATGTGAAAAATATCTGTACTTTTTATATCATTGTCCGTACCTTGTCTCCTTGGATACCGGCCCCAGGAAACCCCATCAGCCCTGGAAGCCCCGGAGCTCCTGGACCTCCCTGTTGAAAGGTCATGGGGGTGAAAGGTGAGAGGTCATCTTTTTTTTTTAACAGTTAGAACAGTGTGATACCTCTACCAGCTATTAGAGGTTGAATCCTTACCTGGTCACCTTTGACCCCTAGTCCCGGTGGTCCACGGCTGCCTTTAAGACCCTCGTAACCGCGGTCGCCCTGTCGTCACAAACACAGCGCCGTGTTAGAGAGAACGTGTTCAAGGTTCAAGGTTTAAGGGGTTCATTATTGTTACATCTTGTGTACCGGTCTTTATACATAAGAGGAAAAAACATATTGTTTGTTTGGCTTCTTCAACTGTTAAGAAAACTTTCGCACACGGAAAATAAAAACGTATTAAAAGCAGGTGCGTATAGGCAACTAACAATAAAGAGAATATGCCCGCACACTGCCTTACTGCACTGTACAGGGGCAACGATTCATCCCAAATGCATAGAATTTTGGGAGTCCTTGACATAAAATAATTTGAGAACCACAGATATTACAGCAACATTAAAAAAAAAAAAACTTTTACGATTAAAAAAATCGTAAAAGTTGACTGCACTTAACCCTTTCAAGATTTTCAATTGGGCCTTAATCCTGATTGAAATTGTTTATTAGAAATAACCCCTTGAGATATACAGCATCTCGTTTTCCAGGGGGTCCTGAAATGTAAACATATTGAGTGAGCATGTGCCAGTGTGTCCCTGACCCACCCAAAAAGTCCAGCATTTCTAAAATAGAATTTCGGAATGTTTTCCCAAACTTAGGAAAATAGTGAAAGTAGCCGCTCTACAATCGCGGCTATTTTCACTATTAAATAGAGCTTAAGTGGTTAATTAATAACCACTTAAGTAACCAAATGTCTCTTTTGGGTCTCGAGATAAAAAGGTTTGGGAAACACTGGTCTTACTTTTGGGCCTGGGAGACCTTCTCCAGGGAAGCCTTGTGATCCTTGTATTCCAGGTGGTCCAACTGGTCCCTGGAGAGAAGACACACATCATATACCAGACATGAACCTTCCATTGCAGAGCATGATGGTGTTCATTCATTAGAACTGCTGACTGTTTGATGGAAATAGAGCTCCACCAAGTGGACAAGCTGTTCAATGCAGTCTTTCATGTGTTTTTTTTCCCATGTTACACATCGTTTCTGTCAGCCAGACAGAAACCTGTACAGTATCTCCATATTTCAACTTTATACGTGTTTTTTTTTGTGTAAATTAATGCTCTACTTCATCGTTCAAGAGTGTCATGCAAAAGTAGCAAAAAAGCAGATCTACAAGTTCACAACGTTGTGAGCTTGTAGATGAAAGGGAAAGCGGTTAAGTCTGTCTGTGGGTTTTATAAATATTGAAGCAATGAAAAGTATTAACAATTAGTCTGTGATTAAATAACATACACTGGATCCATTTGTTCTATTTTTGCGACATTTCCATTTCCGGACACATTACAGATGTGGACGTACAGTACCATGTTTGGCCCTGACAGCATGGATGTGAACTCACCATGGGTCCTGCTTGACCGACACCCGTCGCACCAGCCGGACCGGGTCTGCCTTGGTTCCCCTTGTCACCCTAAGAACACAAAACGTTTCGATCAAATATCAAACCGTAAGTCTCTGTTTATAACTGTAGGCCCACGTGTCCAGTTTACGGTTCAGTGTTCCATATAGCTTTGTTTGATTGGCTCGGCATCAGATTTGAACGGGAACCCTTTATGTGTGTTTCCTGTTTATGTGTGTGGCCCGAAAAAAACAAAAACAATGTTGTCTACGACACGTGTTTATAAAGTTTGTGTAACCACTATTATTTTGAAATCGATGATAAAGTAGGGTACGCTGTAGCTACACAAGCTACACAACCAATAGCATTCATTCCCCACCCCCCGCTCTGGTCCCAACCAATAGCATTTATTAATTTCCGGTTTCTTATTTGCATATTCTGACCGGATATAGAAAGATGGCGGATTTAAAATGGTTGAAAAATAGGCTTAATTTACGGTCTGTAGAGTCTATGGGCGTCACTTTTACTGTCTATGGTTTAAAGAGGACAGAAACACGTTTTTCTATGCGTTTGTGTGTGTTCAACCACACGCACGTGTGGTTGAACACACACAAACGCATAGAAAAAACACCCATGTGGGACAGACAGGGGTCAGAGGTCACCTTAGGTCCAGGGAACCCAACGCCTGCGTCTCCTGGAGGTCCAGTGGCTCCACCCGGTCCTCGATCACCCTTTAGTGTGAGGACAGTAAACATTAGATTCATGCATGTACATTTCACCTTCAATCACTTTTTAACCATGATGCCATTGGAATTTTCTTTCTGTCTTACTTTAGTTCCCATTGGTCCTTCAGCACCCTGGTCCCCAGGGTCTCCCCTTGCTCCCTGCAACACACACACACACACACACACACACACACACACACACACACACACACACACACACACACACACACACACACACACACACACACAGACACACCAACAGAATGTCAGAAAGTGACATGTGAGAGGGTGTTATCAAGACATGCTGACCTACTGACGGAGATGACTTAAAAATGTCAGTTTCGGACCATGACGGAGGCGCGCAATCTCCGTCGCAACGTTCGGGACGGCAACTCGCTCGCTTTAGCTCGCTCGGTGGTCCTTCACGTGGCTCCAGTTCGCTTGAGCTATACTCAGCACGATTTCGAGTTATGTACCGATAGGCACAGAATGGTAAATCATGTTGTGGGGACTGCTCTGCCTCCGAGTAGGTCAGTAGCTCCTGATTATGCCCAATGAATTGTGTGATAAATTGTGGGTAGGTCAGTATGTCGCCTACTCGCCCATTCAATGGTCTGATAAAACGTGATAATCTCCCATTCAATGCATAGATAGCATTCGAAGCCGGCGATTTTTATTTAGTTTTAGTCATAGTCTTTTGTTTAGTTTTAGTCATATTTTAGTCATCTGAAATGTTTTAGTTTTTGTCTAGTTTTAGTCGACTAAATATCATAAGATTGTAGTCGACTAAATCTACAGTTGATTTAGTCGACTAAAATGTATGTTGGCGGTGCCTTGATGGCGTCGTAAAGGCTGATTTTACACTTGGTTGCATTCTGAAAATAGCAGATCTACAAGCCTAAAACGCCTTGCAAGCGTGATGCATTGTGAGCTTGTGGATCAGCTATTTTCAGAGCGCAACACCCGAGCGCAACCGAACATAAAACGACTTTTAGTCTTTTAGTTCTACTGGATCTCTTCTCCACTAGTCCCTCACTGACATTTTAGTCTAGTTTATTATTTGTTATTAATATATTTAGTCTTAGTTTTAGTCAACATAGCTTAGTTTTTATTTATTTTTGCATTTTAGTGGACTAAAATCAACACTGATCACGTCCTTCCCTCTGTCTGTCCTCACCTTCCCCTGTCTCTATACTCTACTACCTTTTTGTAAAAAAAACACCTTGAGCCTCCTTGAACCTCAAATGACCCTATGGGAACCAGAGGGTGAGGGTGGGGGGTGGGGGCGGTCTGTCACCTAATCTAACCCAGACCAGGACTGTGCCGGCCCGGTGCGCATGCCAAACACCGCAGAGGGCAACCAGCGTTTAAGGGGAGAGAGAGAGAGAGAGGGAATGGATAACATGCGCTGCTACACTAATCCTATAGAACACAGTCTAGCTCGGTGACAATACGGACGTGGGTTCACCGCACAGCGCTGGGCCGGGCGACATTGGTGGACGGGATAAGGTCCTAATCCCTGCATCACATTCCATAAGTGCACAGCGGTGAGTGTGTGTCCTCACGCTCGGCGTTTTTTAGCCACAGTTTTCCCCGATTGTTTCAGCAGCGGATGATGTGTGGATGATGTCTGCTGGACCACGGGAAGAAGAGTTCTATTTGACCAGAGAGGGCCAGTGATGGACACAAGCTATAGCCATAGATTATGACTCTCGACTAGATGTATTTTATCCATTCTGACATTTTCAATCTACGAGAGTCGTAGCAACCACCCCCCCCCCCCCCCTATTTCCCTATTGGAATGTCAGCTCCAAAGCCCGTAGTTCTCCAAACATGTACAAATGCAAAATATAAGGTGCTTACCCTTGTGCCCCAAATGTTTACTCAGTCTACGGCAGGGGTCTTCAACGTTTTCAGCCCAAGGACCCCCTAGCTGAGAGAGAGATGAAGCAGGGACCCCCTCTATACTGTGTTTTAGATTCAACATGTTTTTGTTTACGTACTGTTATTTTTTCCCTCTACACCTATTCCTCTTTCCCAAAAATAGCAGATTTACAAGCTCACAACGCCTCGCGCTGCGAGGCGTTGTGAGCTTGTAGATCTGCTATTTTTGGCTAAAGTTCTCCTCAGAAAAGGGATGCTAGGGTTCAAATGGTTAAGGTAAAAAAACAAAACAATCATATCACACAAAGATTTGGCGGACCCCCTGTAGTAACCTCTGAGGACCCCCTAGGGGTCCCGGACCCCCTGTTGAAGACCCCTGCTCTACGGCGTAGTAGTGCAATGTAATAATCCATATTTTTCAATAAATAAGTGTTTTAATCCCGTCTGAGGCCTATTCTGTCAGAAATTCCCAATGGGCGGTATAGTGACGAAGCACATCCGGAATTACGCTCAATGTAAACAGGAAGTAAACGAAGGGGGGAAAAAGACAGACGGGATTAAAACACTTATTTATTGAAAAATATGGATTATTACATTGCTCTACTACGCCCGTAGAGTGAGTTAACATTTGGGGCACAAGGGTTAGCACCTTATATTTTGCATTTGTACATGTTTGGAGAACTACAGGCTTTGGAGCTGACAATCCAGTGGGTAATGGTGGGTGATGGTCGCTACGACTCTCGTAGATTGAAAATGTCAGAATCGATAAAATACATCTACGAGAGACATAATCTACGGCTATGACAAAAGCTACTCAACCCCTGTAATTGAGTCAAAGTATTGTATAGATAGATACTACTCCTCCTTCTGCTTAGTTTTTATGTTGTTGCATTGCTTTAAACATGACTGGGGCCTGACTAAATGGAATGGGTGTGAATATTATCATTATAATATTATCGTTGGCGTTTATTTCTCCCACCAGACTGATTGAATACAGGAGTCTAATGCATGTCTGTGATTATGAAACAAAAAAGTTTTCCTGGATATTATGGAGTATCATAGAATCAGCTCAGAGAAGAAGAGGCACAGTTTTAGAGCTATACAGTATTCACGGAGGGTATGCATACGTCGTGTGTGCGCTTTGCGTGCATCTTGTGCTTATGCGCTGTGTCTTTCTCTGTGTGTGTGTGTGTGTGTGCGTGTGTGTGTGTGTGTGTGCACGTGGTGTGTGAGTGTGCGTTGGCGCTTTGCCTTCCCGCGTGTGTACATGTGGGTTTATAAGCGGCACTTGTGTGAGTGGCTTGTGTCAGTGAGTGTACTGTCAGTTGCAGCTTTGTGTTGCAATCAGTTGCAGGTGTTCATCTCATGCTCATAGAGACACAGATGGTTTAAAAAGCTCACCGTCTCTCCTCTGGGCCCCCTTGTACCAGCGGCTCCAGCGACACCCTGTAAGAGACAAGAGCATAAAACATCATGTTATGATGTCTTCTTACAGTAAGCCATAGCATACAGTACAGTAGCCACCAGCCTACAAAGAACGTATTAAACAAAGACTTCTTCTTAAAACCTACTTGTTCTCCTTTCACACCTGGGGCTCCACACTCTCCTCGCTCCCCCTGGAAGAAAAAAAAGAAACGGGTTCGAGAGCAAGAAAAATAACTTGTTAGCAACTGAGACGGATTTTAACTTTCAAGGACCCCCAGTTTGATATGCATATAAGCCCCACGGACCCCAATTTGATATGATGTTTCATCTCTGAGACCCCTAGTGTTAATGGACCCGTACAATCCATTCGATTCCTTTTGTACCGTACACTCTTAGCGTTGCAGATCTGTGAGCCTCCATTTGTGAAACGGTCAAGGCCGCGCACCGCTTGACATCATGAGCTTAGGTGTGTGTGTACAGCAGGGTTTCTCAAAGCGGGTGCCGTGGCACCCTAGGGTGCCGTGACACCAGTCCAGGGGTGCCTCAGAATATGATGATAATATTTGGAATTGATCCATATCACTTTTGGAACTACACCAAATCTCTTTATCAAAAATAGCCGATCTACAAGCCCACAACGCATCGCGTTGCGATGCGTTGTGGGCTTGTAGATCTGCTATTTTTGACGAATGTATGTTCCATCCAGAGTTGTTAAACGTCAAGTATAAAATTATTTTCAACCTGCCCTAATGGAAATATTTACATTTTTAAGTACCGTAATATGACATGAATGGAGGGTCCTATAAGTACGTAAGTAACAATGTAATTCAGGGGTGCCGTGGATGAAACAGTTATTTACAGGTGACCTGAGCCAAAAAGGTTTGAGAACCGGCGGCTTTCCATATGCATGGCCTCACCCTACCCCACACCACACCGCCCACTTGTGCCTTGGTTTCCACTACAATGAAGTGGGTAGAGTGGTGTGTAAGTGGTACTACTTAAGCTGCATTGGAAAGGGGGCTTTCATATGTGTATGAATATCTGTGTGTAGAGATAGAACCATATTCTGTGGAAACATATTGTATTCAGTGAAACTTGACAGATGCTATAGGTTCACCTGTTTGCCTGGCATAGTTTGTATAGTTTCCATGTACAGATTATTAGGTTTTGATATTATATTGTTTAGACCAGTGGTTCTCAAACTATTTCATGTCAAGGACCCCCAAATTGACACTTATTACCCCGCGGACCCCCATTTGAAAAGATAAGCCAGGGACCCCAATAAGAGAAGGTTTTTACGGCTCTAGCAGTGATTCCCAACCATTTTAATTTCAAGGACCCCCAGTTAACATGCATTAGGCTACGGACCCCCATTTAATGGCATTCATATCTCTGGGACCCCAATTCATATTGTATAATCAATGTTAATTTAACTCTGAGAGTGTACAAATGGACTCTCAGAGTTACACACCCATAAGAGTCCATTTGGTTCCTGTCCATCATTTAGCTGGGGACCCGTTGGAACCCCCTCAAGTACCCCTGGGGGTCCCCGGACCCCACTTTGAGAACCAATGGTTTAGACTGATGCTAGACTGTGTTTACCTTGCTTCACTGTGGATAAAGAGCGTCTGATAAATGCCTACATTGTAAATTGTCATTTTAACCCATACACCTGACACAGCAGTGGTCCCCAGGTTGATTCTAAGTCAGGATGGATGGATGGTGGTCCCCAGGTGGTCCCCGGACTCACAATAAGTTGAAAACCACCACTTAATATGACTTGTTAATGATTTATTTTACAACACTAAGTGGCTAAAAAATCGGAACAAATCTTACCTTTTCCCCTCGGACACCAGTTCGACCCTACAGAGAAAAGGATCAGAATTATATGTACCAAAAACGTATATCATGTATAATATTTAGAAGTAGGTCCCCATGGACACAGCACACCTTACTGTGCTATGAATAATGAATAATGATAATAATACATACAAACTAGAAAATGTGCTCCTCGGAGCACAAGTCTCCGCCAGCAGACCTGTGCTATTTTAATGTTGTGGGAATGTTGGGAATGTTCTAATTCTTACTAAAAATCACACCCTGTGTGAAGTGAGTGGTGCCTTGCTTAGCTTGGCTAACATGTTCAATCAGTCAAGCTAACATGTCCAATGTTAGCTTGGCTGATGGCACTGATGTCACTTTGAAACACGTAAACAGTGTTTCAAAGTGACACACTTATTTATAGGGCTCTATTTCGTCATGCGTCTCGCTAGCCAATCAAAGCACACCCTTTCAACATATTGTCACGTGTCACGTGATGCTTGACCAATGTTAGCTGTGGACGGGAATGAAAACGGGAACGAAAACATAGTCTCCACCATGCCTTCGGCCTGGCGGAGACAATAAAAAAGTGATTGCATCGTGGCTACGAGCTGTGCGACCTCCTCTCTTTTAAACAGTTAAATATCTCCTGGTCAGAACCTCCTTACTGGTGTGCGCTCCTACTCTAGTGTTTGCATGAATAATGTACATAACATACTGATATTTCTCCTTACCATCTACTTATTGAGATGTAATACTCATCTAAATTATGAATTAAACTTTTGTGTAGTAACTGGTAGGCTATGTGAGATGTAATCATCTAAATGATGAATGTTACATGTTGACTCATACATACCTCAATGCCCTCCATTCCTGGACGGCCGTTGATGCCCGCCTCCCCCTGTGTTGACACAGAGACCAGACAGAAACAACACCGTCAATACACACTCATTGATGGCCAGTGCAATATTACTCAGGAGAGTAAAATGTTACTTATAACATATTACTCCTTAAAAAAGTAAGAATATTATATTACTTATTAAATGACATATTACCACCAATAAACACTATAGCAATGAGTACTATCAGAATATAGAGCTACAGTATTTAACTCTTATCAAAAATCACTTACCCTATATATATACCATTAAGTACAGTACTTGAGTAAATGTACTTAGTTACTTGTCCACCGCTGCATTCTTCAACATTCAGCCACCATGCAGTGGGTGGATTAACGTTGTGACAACAATATAAAACTTACACGAGATCCCTTTGACCCGGGAGAGCCATCAGATCCAGGATCACCAGGTTTACCCTACAGAGGGACAGATAGGTTCAGGAGAGGAGCAGATTATTGAGGGGAGGAGGGAGGGGGGGGCTCTCCTCTTGTTCTCATGTGTTCATAAGCAGTAAGTGGAAGGAGGTCATTGAAAGGGCAAAGGGCAGATATGGTACAGCGGTGCTTCACAAACGTTTTAGCGCCCAGAGACCAGAAAGAGATATTTGATGTCTCCCCCCCCGCTGGACCCCAAACTATAATGAAAATAGAAGCTCTACAACAGTGATTCTCAAACTTGTTCAGGTCAAGGACCCCCAAATTGACACTTATTAGACCGCGGACCCCTCCATATATGCCAGGGACCCCCATAAGAGAAGATTTTCACGGTTCTAGCAGTGATTCTCAACCATTTTAATTTCAAGGACCCCCCCAGTTTGACAAGCATTAGGCTACAGACCCCCATTTAACGTCATTTCTATCTCTGGGACCCCAATTTATATTGTAAAATCAATGTTAATTTAACTCTGAGAGTGTACAAATGGAGAGTGTACTCTGAGAGTGTACAAATGTACAAGTGTACAATTTGTACACTCTCAGAGTTACAGAACCATAACGGTCCATTTGGTTCCATTTGTACACTCAGAGTTACAGAACCATAAGGGTCCATTTGGTTTCATTTGTACACTCAGAGTTACAGAACCATAAGGGTCCATTTGGTTCCATTTGTACACTCTCAGAGTTACAGAACCATAAGGGTCCGTTTGGTTCCTATGGGGGATAAAGCGGACGTGAAGCCTCCTCCCCGCTTCCGTTTCATCTTTACAGTCGCGCAAATGTATCCTAATATAAATCAAAATCATCGAAGCATAATACAGCTTTCTGCTTAGCAGGAATGGAAATGAAAAAATAAAATGTAAAGATATTTTAACATATATTTCCGTGAACGGAAATGACGAACAGATGACAGCTTCCTGCCTTCCGGGAAGTGTAGTTCCAGACTCTATATAGTATTCGGAGATTGAGGAATAGTTGTCTGTCTGCGCGAGACTATTGGTCGGGGCCTCTCTCCTCTCTCCTCTCTCCTGGTTTGGTTCCCGTGTGAGCACAAGCAGAGGTGGAAGGAGGTCATTGTGAGTTTACGTGCGACCTGTCTGCAACCCCTGTCCCAATGTAAACATCCACCTCAGAGCAGCGGCTTCGCCCGCTCACCGCCGTGTGTTTGCTCGTGTTTAATCTACCGTCCCTCGACCTTTTCCCGCTTTTTCCCTCCAAGAGCTTCTGAGTTGAACCGTGTTGGGCCGTGCAGTGAAAACACGGCGGGGGTCTTTCTTTGGGGCCTTTCTCTCGCTATAGCCCTGCTACACTTGCAGTGTGTGGGAAAACGTTTCCTGTCCCTTTGATGTGTACCGCCGTCCCACTCCGTTAGTGCCCCGCCCCCTCCCCGCCCCCGGGGGCCAGATGCACCTGTTGAGGCCATGGGCCAGCTGGACGGAGGGGCAGGGCGGGGCAGGAGGGACACTGGGTGTCCAGCTGTTGGTCTGCCAGGAATAACAGTCCACTGTCTGAGGATTAACAGGCCTCAGCGAGGTTCAGTAAACCTCTGTCAACCTGGACTCATCATATCATACACACACACACACACACACACACACACACACACACACACACACACACACACACACACACACACACACACACCGCGGTGGAAAGCTATGCGGCCGAATGTTGACACCTTCATGACCTGTTGTGGACATTGTGTAGCGCGTTGTGTTTGATTTGCTACTACACACAGCCAGATTACCCACTTAAACCCCTCTCTATACAGTGCTAAGAAAACTTCAATCTGGGAACCCATCGTCAAATAAAAAGGAAAAACAGCGCCCCCAGTGTTTTTCACTTTTGCATTTGACTCTGGGGGGAGTGATTAAATAGACAGAGGACGACTGGAAACCGACTATGGTCTCTGCCCTCAGCCCTCCACTTCCGGTGGTGCGACTATGTTTTCATTCCCACTAACAATATTTCTCCACGGAACACTAACACCATTTCTCCCAAAGAACATGGATCATTTTGGTTATAAGCCCACTTGTTTCTATGATGAAAGAGCAAGTTAAAATGTTACTAACTTTCCGTGGTTTTTGTTGGCTCCGAGGACGCTATTGTTAAATGAGTTTGGGTTTGTTTCCAGTGGGAAGCGAACGCACAGATGTAAATCCCGCCCACTACATTTGATTGGCTAAAGCGCGGCCTGCTTCCTGATCTGAAGGCACGCCCACTTGTAGGCCAACGCTCACACATTCTGAACGGGGCTCCCGACAGATTCAGTAGCGCAGCTCTGAATCTGTTCTTGAGAGATTAAGAAAACGTAGACATGAGTTGCATGCATCCATTCTCTGTGCGTTCTTTTTTCTTTCTATTTCTCTACACCAAATTACTTCGACAAAAATAGCCGATCTACAAGCTCGCGGTGCGTTCTGTGCTTGAAGATCGGCTGTTTTTTGGCGAATGTTCCCCCCACTAGAATTTGGATGCTGGGGGTTTAAGTGTTTATTATAAGCTCATATACTATTTATTGAGATTTGAATAAAAGAACTAGAATGCACTTTATGCTTGAGGAAGAATGTGGGCCTGATGGCTGTATTGTTATGGTTCAGCTTGACCTCCTCTGATCCATGTGATCCCTTCAGTGTTCATTTTGACAGCAAATTTTGATTTAGTTTTAGCCATAGTCTTTTGAATAAAATTCCATTTAGTTTTAGTCATATGAAATGTTTTAGTTTTAGTCTAAAAAAAAGTTTTAGGCTAAACTAAATCTACAGTTGTTTTAGTCGACGGTGCCTTAATGGCGTCGTAATGGCTGATTTTACACTTGTGAGCTTGTAGATCTGCTATTTTCAGAGCACAACACCCACTCGCAACCAAGCACAAAATGACTTGTCTTTAAGTTCTACTGGATCTCTTCTCCACTAGTCTCTCCCTAACATTTTAGTCTAGTTTTTATTTGTTGACTAAATTGTCAATATATTTGGTCTATTTTGTTAGTTTTTATTTAGTCTTTATTTAGTTTTCGTCAGTGAAAAAAGGTAGCCGACGAACATTTTTCGTGATAGTATTTGTTGACGAAATCAACACCCTTGGCAGAACTTTATACCACCCATCTGTGTCAGACTGTGTGTCTAACGTACTTCCCTCATGGCCATGATATGCATTAAAGCAGAACCATCACCACCTAGAATATTGTCTCTGACTCCTCCTGCCTCATCAATTACTGAATGATCCACAATCCCACGACAGGGTTGGGTTTTCTGTCAATTTCTACACTCTTTACTGTGGTATATATATACTCACAGAGCTTCCAGGATGACCTCTCTCTCCTTTGCTGCACAGACAGGACTTTGGCTCTGGACACTGACAGGAGAAATGACAAGCTTTAAGGATTGAATGGAGAAAACATCGTAGTTTATAAAATAAACATGATTATTACCTTCATTTAAGTGAAGGAGTTGACATTAACTTAGTTCTGGTACACTTACCCCACGGCTCACTATTGTGCTCTGAAAGACACAAAGAGATAGAGAGAGAAAGAAAGAAAGAAGTATATGAAGAAATAGAGGGTGAGAGAGGAAGAGAGAGGGGGGGGGGTGAGAGAGAGAGAGAGAGAGAGAGAGAGAGAGAGAGAGAGAGAGAGAGAGAGAGAGAGAGAGAGAGAGAGAGAGAGAGAGAGAGAGAGAGAGAGAGAGAGAGAGAGAGAGAGAGAGAGAGAGAGAGAGAGAGAGAGAGAGAGAGAGAGAGAGAGAAACAGATAGAGAAAGGGAGAGAGATAGAGAGAGAGGGAAAAGAGAGAGAGAGCGAGAAAACAAGAAGAGGTAGAGAGATAGGAAGAGAGAAAGTGAGAGGGAGAGACAAAGAGAGAGAAAAATATAGAGATGGGGAGAAAAATAGAGAAGGAGAGAGATAGAGAAAGGGAGAGATGGGGAAAAAGAGAGAGAGAGAGAGAGAGAGAGAGAAAGAGAGAAGGAGAAAAGGAGATCATTAATAAAGTAGAACGTAGTTTTCATATTCGATGGACCTTCATCATCTCAGAGAATGTTTTGAATGTGACACAGGCTGACGATGATGATGTCACTGATGACATCATCATCAGTGGACTGACCAGTTCTTTGAAGAGCCTGTCGTCCAGCTGCGGGTCATTGAGGCTGAACACGTGCTGACTGGGCGGGGCGCTGGCGATGGAGCGCAGCCTGGCGCTGGTGGCGGCCACGCCCCCCACCGCCGCGTCCTTATTGGCCGAGGAGGAGGAGGAGGCGGAGGCGGAGCCCGATGACAGGCCCACGGCGAACACCCGCACGTTGTGGTTCTTGATCTCGGCGGCCGCCATGGCGGCGCTGGGGCTGCGCGGGTGGTCCACGCCGTCGGTCATCAGCAGCGCCACCCGCAGGCTGCTGGAGGACGTCTCGCGGCTGAACACCTGCGTGGCGTTGCTCAGGGCGTAGGCCGAGTAGGTGCCGTGGCCGATGTAGGCCATGGCGGCCACGCGGCTCTGGAAGACGTCCACGTCCTGCATGCCGGGGGGGGAGGAGGGATGGGATCGTTATGACAGTGGTTCTCAAACTTTTTCATGTCAAGGACCCCCAAATTGACACTTATTAGCCCGCGGACCCCCATTTGAAAAGATAAGCCAGGGACCCCCATAACAGAAGGTTTTTACGGCTCTCTAGCACTGATTCTCAACCATTTTAATGTCAAGGACCCCCAGTTTGACATGCATTAGGCTACGGACCCCCATTTAATGCCATTTATATCTCTGGGACCCCAATTTATATTGTTAAATCAATGCTAATGTAACTCTGAGAGTGTACAAATGGAACCAAATGGATTAGGGTCCATTTGGTTCCATTTGTACACTCTCAGAGTTACAGAACCATAAGGGTCCATTTGGTTCCTATCCATCATTTAGCTGGGGACCCCCTGGAACCCCCTCAAGTACCCCTGGGGGTCCCCGTACCCCACTTTGAGAACCAATGCGTTATGAAACATGTTATGTCATGATTATTGTGGCCGACAAGGATGAAGAAAAAAAACGTACATCCACCCCCCAGTGTTGATTTTGACAGCAAATTTTGATTCAGTTTTAGTCATTGCCTTTTGAATACAATTCCATTTAGTTTTTGTCATATTTTAGTCATCTGAAATGTCTAGTTTTAGTCGACTAAATCCACAGTTGATTTACTCGACTAAAATGTATCTTGGCGGTGCGTTGATGGCGTCTTAATGGCTGATTTTACTTTTTTTTTTTAACACATTTTCTTGCAAAATAGCAGATCTACAAGCTCACAACGCATCGTGCTGCGACGCATTGTGAGCTCGTAGATCATGTCTATACATGGAGTTTCTGGGAAGGGTTCGTTGATGTCATACTCCGTACATATGGCACGTTTAGGTCTCTATGACGATTTCGCAGATCTATTGTCTCCATCCATGGGGATCTCCATATATAGGCTATTGCTGGCAACTATGCCCTGAATGTTTCCTAAGTATGGCCTGAATGTTCGTAACAAATTATATGTGTATAAATATCAATGTCAATTGTCAATATTGACATTCATGAATGTCATTGACATCATGAATATTGCATCTCACATGCAAGGCCTCCAGGCTTCTGAGACAACCAAATCATATTGAGGCTTGTTTGAGGCAGTTTTGGATCTCAAAACACATTGTGCAGCTAGGTGTCAGATATTATTCTACCCAGATATTTGAAGGTACTGTCCGAACATGGCCAGCGGCTGCCCTTCTGCTGCAGAGGCTAGTGTGTGAGGCCAGCACACGTCTGACAGATTACCTGCTTTTTGGGTGCTGATGGTCAATCCCATACTACATGTACAGTACATGCATACATGATGTCACAGGCGTGCCTTCATGCCTGTGACATCACGTCGTCTCTATGACGTATCTATGACTCACACAACTTAACATTTGGACAAGGTTTCAGGACGATTTGACCACCTTGACTAACATATTTCAAAAAGAATATTATACTATAATTACGTGATTTGTTGGGCAGAAACCTTGTACATCCATTCCATAGTTCAACTTTTTATGTTGGTTGTCGCAACAGAAGTTGGGAAAATAGCCGATTTATAAGCTCTCAACGCGTAGTATCATTTTCTTGGTGAACTATCCCTTTAATGTCATGCTGTTGTGTGACATCAGATCAGAGCTCTGGTTAGCCTATATAAGGTGTGAAGTACTTTCTGACCTCCACTTCAACCCGGTACAATCTATATAAGCTATATAAAATCTATAGAACTCCCGTGAGATACTGAGGGTGTCCTGAGAGAGACGGAGACAGAGAGAGAGGACAGATCCAGCACCAACCTACACTCCATCCCCATCACGGTCCATCCACATGGGTTTCTTTGACAATGAACCGCCGCGGCTGTAGAAAACATTCAGGTCATATCTGCCAGCACTAGCCTATATATGGAGATCCCCATAGATGGAGACAATCGACCTGCCAAGTCGTCATAGAGACCTAAACGTGCCATAATGTATGGAGTCTGACATCAGCAACCTCTGCCCAGATCTCCATACATAGAGATAACCATCACGTACAGGCCTGACGGCATAGTCCCATATTTGGGCATAAAACTGATGTAGGCCGGCCCATATACGGAGATGTCTGACACTACCTGACATCATCATGAGGACACTAGGGCCACAGCTAACAGTATAAAGGGACTCGATGTGCCTTAGTTGGGCTCAGTTCCAGCAGCGACCCGAGCTACATTAACTAACCGAGAGAGAAGCATCAAGAGAAACCAGTAATAGTTGGATAGCGCAGCCTAAAGCATATTCTCAAAGTGGTCTTGGATCTGGTTAACGAGTCAGCCGATTGTCAGTTTCTATAACGCCGCTCCTGGAAGCAGCGATGTCCGGATCTTCAGTGTTTATCATGGGAATCATCGTTGCTTTATTAGTCGTTATCATCTTAACCTTAATTTACTTACACAGCAGTAAGACCACAGTAGGAAGAAGAAGTGCTGTGCTGCTGGTGGGATTGTGTGATTCTGGAAAGACCCTGCTGTTCATCCGGCTGCTGTCCGGGAAGTTCAAGCGAACGCAGACCTCCATCACTGACAGCAGCGCCCCCTACAAAGGCAGGAACGACGGAGGCGGCGGTGGCACGTTGACCCTGGTCGACCTCCCCAGTCACGGCAGCCTTCGTCCTCAGTACGTGGAGAAGTTCAAGTCCGCCGCGAGAGCGATGGTGTTTGTGATAGACAGCGCCGTCTTCCAGAAGGAGGTAAGAGACGTGGCCGAGTTCCTTTACTTTCTGCTGACGGACGCCGTGATATCCAGGAACGCGCCCAGTCTTATCGTGGCGTGCAACAAACAGGATATCGTTATGGCCAAATCGGCCAAACTGATTCAGCAACAGCTGGAGAAAGAAATGAACGCGCTGAGGGAGACGCGCTCGGCGGCCCTGGGCTCTCAGGACGGCTCCGTTGGAGGCAGCGTGCACCTGGGGAAGAAGGGCACGGACTTTGAGTTCAGTCAGCTGCCCATGAAGGTGGAGTTCTTGGAGTGCAGCGCCCGCGGCACCAAATGCGAGGAAGGGGAGGCGGACATCGACTGTCTGGAGCGCAGCCTGGCTGAGCTGTAAAACCAGCTCCCATTGTGGTTCTCCATGAGGAATCCAGGGTCTCTGGGATGAGTTCTGCTCCATATCAAGCTTGCAGGGTGGAGACTGTAAACTGACCTCAGTGAAGTGACTGGATATCTTCACAGTCACTGTGTAGTGTGTATTGACAATTAACAGCCTTATAATTGCGGCCTGAAAGTTGCACCCGTTAACTTTTTTTTTAATGAATCAAGAAGTGATTGGTTTGTTTCGCTTTCCGCCCGCCCCAAGACCAGTGCTGTTGGTCTATGCTAAATTGACAACTTAATCACATTCTGTTATCACTTTCAGTGGACCCCAAACCCATTCCCTGTGAGTTAGAAGTTTGAAGTCGTAAGAGGAAAGGTGAAGCTGAAAGGGACAGACAAAAAAGGACAGGCCTATGAAGAGGAAACGGACAAAAAATGGCTAAGAGTGTACCTACAAAAATACCACGTACACCTCTAAGGATATTCAAAACCAGACTAGAAAAGTGCACTCCTCAGAGCGCAGAACTCCGCCAGACCGGGTTCGCTACCAAGTGCACACTGGGGTGCTCCTTCCATTCCGACATCTCACCACTCCGACTAGTGGCTTCCGCATGCGGTTAAGGTTAGGGTTAGGGTTAGGTATAGGGTTCGTCAACGTCGGAAAGGCGACATGTCGGAAAGGAGAAATGCACCCGTGCACACTAACCTCGTGTCACCTGGCTTTCCACCGCGGAGGAAAGCCTGGTTTTCATTCTAAAACTGAGCCGTGTGATCCGGTTTAGAAAAAAGGAGGGAAAATGGGTTCCAGTGGTGTGTTCTGGTTGGCGTAGCATTGTTTTTGTTCCCCACATAATGCAAATCAATTAGTTTAGTCTCGCTACGAGTCAGAATAAAAGATGGATATACCAAATGATTATTATACCAAGAGAAACAAAATGATTATACCAAACTAAGCACATTTTAAACTAGGGGAATCATTTTGTAGGTGCACAGCGCACTTGGGTTCTACAGACATAGATAGAGTGCAACAACAGAGCGCAACCAAACATAAAATAACTTGTCTTTCAGTTCTACTGGATCTCTTCTCCACTAGATCCCTCACTAACATTTTAGTAAGTTTTATTCGTTTTTTATTTAGTTTTTCGTCAGTGAAAAAAGGTAGTCCACCAAAAGTTTTCGTCATCGACAAAATCAAAAGTTGATTGATTTCCAAAACATTTGATTAATTCCAAATCTTTTCCAGGGCCTGGAAAACTGTTTTTCTAATTTCTAAATATTTCCAGGAATGTCATGACCGTGGGAACCTTGTATGTGACTCTTTTGACCCAGCAGCATCATCAGTGTTGCATATGGCCGCATCCCTTACCTGCCAGTCTCGGAAGTTGTGCTCCACAGAGACGGTGCTGCTGTACTGCAGCGCGGCCAGTCGAACCCGTAGCCTCCAGCCTGCAGAGTGGAGCTGGACCAGACGTGTGCTGAACCTCAGGACGAAGTCCTTCTGACGCTCAAACAGCTGCAGCTTGGCCTTCTCTGAGCTGTCCATGATGAACATGATCTCCACCGGGCAGATCAGAGCTACGCAGGGCAGAGCAGAGCAGACAGGGGGAGCCAGCGAGCAACACAAGGTCATAACATTATAGTGACACACCAACACGTAGTTAACTTGAACATCAGCTATTTCTTTTATAAAGATAGATTTGTGTGATTTCTATACTTCACAGCAGTGTTTGTCCAAAGTAAAACATTTTACCTTTCCTATAATTTATTTAGATGTTTTCCCATCTATTTTCCAACAAAAAGAATCAGAAAAGAAAATCCAAAAAAGTTTACAGACATTTTAAAAACATTTCAAAAACATTAAAACAGCTTGTAGATCAGTTACATAAACTTTTTTTTTTTTTAAATAGGGTTTAAGTGATTAATTCATGAGGTCTTTTTGTACGTTGGGGAGACACATGTCTCTTTGGTGTCTCAAGCTGAAAAAGTTTGGGAAGCACTGCTTTAAAGGGATAGTTCACCCAAAAAAATATGACTAATCTATGTATTAGTCACCCCATGGATACTTTAATTCATGGATATTTATTAGTTTTGGTCGCATTCCTAAGACAATAATTTGATGACCAGTGGATCGGGAGGCAACGGTTCAAGGAGACTCTTGTGTCTCCTACCGAAACCGCTGCTGGTCATCAAATGATTGTCTTAGGAATGAGACAAAAACTAAAACATATCCATGAATTAAAGTCTCCATGTGGTGAGTAATCCATAGAAAAAAAGTTGTTTTGGGGTGAACTATCCCTTCAACGTATAGTACAGTTGTCATGGTACTGTGGATGTTTTTTTTTTTAGTATTCTTGGACAGTTATACTCATCTGTAAGCAGTAGTATTGCTCTTACTCTTGTGTTCGTGGTGGATGACCTGGTTATCGTCTCGTTGGCCCTTCTTCCTCCTGCCCTGGGCTCTGATTGGCTCTGACATCAAGACCACAACAACCAATAGAAACTCTGCCAGCCTCCACACTGTCGCCATCTTCTCTGTTTGTAGCCTCGCAGCCTGAAAGAAAGCAAAGGGTTAATATAAATAGAATATACATACACTATAATACAGGTTGTTATTTAACCACTTAAACCATACAGTACATGCACAACTGGCTTCACTTAATGAGGCCCGCAGGTTAATATCAGAATACTGATATATTATTGATTTCAATAGTTACAATTCCAAACATGCAAACATGACCCGCTTTAATTACTTTATGTCCAATGTATTTGTATTTCAAGTTCAAAAAGTTAACATAAGTATAACTAAATGCATTTGAAATTAAATACAAAAAATACTTTTCAGGATTCCAATTCAAAAATAGCACAAAAAAACAGGATTCCAGTAAAAAAATAGCAAAAACAGCAGATCTACAAGCTGAAAACGCGTCGCGGTGCGACGCGTTTTCAGCTTGTAGATCTGATATTTTTGCTACTTTTGTGTGACATAGAATGGCGAAGTACGGCAAAAAAATTAAAATACGGAGATAAGAGTAAGTATATGCAATGTGGCCCTCTGGAGTGAGTGTGTAAATATAGTGGTCCTCTGCATCATCAAAGTTGCATCACCTCTGACTTAAACCCTCTAGACTTACTAAACTGGACCTGCGTTGTCTCTGCTACTACTGAACCGCTTTTGTCTGTCTACACCAAATCTCTTTGGCAAAAATTGCAGATCGGCTATTTTTGTGTAATATTCCCCTCAGAAAATGGATGCTGGGCTTCAAGTGGTTCATATAATAATATACAAAAACGATACATATATACACAGTGAGAATTTGCCTTTTTCTGGGCGTCCCTTATTCTTCTTAGAAATAAGGGACGCCCAGCTTGGTGTCCTTAATCCATTTAGACCAGGATCCCTGTCATTTTTACATTTCTTTGGCTATTCAAAAAATAGCAGTGGTTCTCAACCTTTTCAGGCCGTGACCCCCCCCCCCAAATAATCATATTTGAATAGGGGACCCCCCACCCTGACAAGCACTTGGAATGCAGGAGTTGAAGCATTCGATTTAGATGCCTCAACAGATAGATATTGTGGAAAATAGCCGATCTACAAGCTCACAATGCCTCGCTTTCAAGGCGTTTTCAGCTTGTAGATCTGCTATTTTCACAATCTTTGCCTCTTTCTTATATCGTTTGACAATTTGGCCTCTAGCAGGAGTCCAATAATCCAAGTCAAAAGTCTTTACACAACTTTTCTCTCAGAACTTGAAGCTGTGACAACCCAGAGGAGCAGGAGAACATCCCAGTAGCTGTCATAAGGATTTGACCATCATAATTCAACAATTCAGTCTTTATTCCGAAAAAGTTGGATGGTGGTGGGGGGATGTTTTTGTCCCTTTTTGCCAGTGGTGTAAAGTAACTAAGTACATTTACTGAAGTACTGTACTTAAGTACACTTTTGAGGCATGTTTACCTTACTGCAGTAGTTCCAATTGTCAGTACTTTTACTTCTACTCCACTACATCTCAGAGGCAAATATTGTACTTTTACTCCACTACAATTATTTGAAAACTTTAGTTACTAGTTACTTTACAGATATAAATGATTACATTATAAAACATATTATTGTTATTAATATTAACCACTTAAGACCCTATTTTATACATAGGCTATTTGAAAATCCAGATCTACAAGCTCACATCGCGACCTGTTGTGATCTTGTAGATCTGCTATTTTCAAACATTTTTCAGTACTTTTTCCACCACTGTACTTTACGCCAAAACAAAAAAAAAGAGTACAGGCGGCTGGAATTTCATGAAACTTTGTGGGAACGATCAGCAGGCTGCCCCGAAGACATGATTAACTTTTAGGTTGAAAAGGTGCAAAGGTCAAAATCTAGGGCAAAGAATCTATCCCGAATAGGAGGGTTTACATGAAACATGGTGGGAAGAATGGCCATTGTGATGCCCTGAAGAGACAATTAACATTTAACACAAATCTGTCATGTTCTCAGGTGCAAAACACACACAGTATTTGACACTTTCACAATTGCATGTTTGGCAGAGATGTTCAATCATTCTAGTTCTACTAAAAGCTGCATGGCTTCAACAAATCGGAAAGATTTTCTTTCTTTTTTTGGGGAGGCCAGTTATTTGAGTTATTATGTTTCCAAGCAACAAGCATCAACCTGTGAACTTTTGACTCCTTGTGGGAACACTTGTCTGTTCATGTCTCCAGCTCTGTTGTAGGTCCTCTGAACCAACACCAGGGGGCGACGAGGTCAACAGCACTACTCACTTAAAGCCTAGTTGAGCCCAGTCACTTAAAACCATATATATTATGATGACAGAGTGTATATTCTGCATTAAAATCCTATACATTACTATGACAGTGTGTACATATTGGCAATATGTACACACTGTCATAGTAATGTATAGGACAGACAGAAGAAGAGTGGTTTATGAGAGGTATGCAATATGATATTGCATACCTCTCATAAACCACTCTTCTTCTGTCTGTCTTTAATATCCGTCCAGTCTGACTTGATTCTGAAACAACATTACAGCCTGACATTATAACAGCAGAAGGAGCTCATCTCACCTTGTTCCCCCATCATTTCGGCTCAAACATGGGTGGAAAATGCATTCTACTATGTTGCCTCCAAAATGTGGAATGTCCTGCCAAAATACTTTAAAGATCTGGTCTCCAGATCTCTACCCAAACTCACAACTCACAACGGGTGTTGTGAGCTTGTAGATCGTCTATTTTCAAATAGCATAAGTATGCATATAGGGCTGAAGTGGTTAATGTATGTTTTGTAATAATAATAAAATTCTACAAAGTAACTAGTAACTAAAGTTTTCAAATAAATGTAGTGGAGTAAAAGTACAATATTTGTCTCTGAGATGTAGGGGAGTAGAAGTAAAAGTATTTGTCTATGAGATGTAGAGTAGAAGTAAAAGTATTGGAAAATGGAAAAACTCAAGTAAAGTACAAATACCTCAAAATTGTACTTAAGTACAGTACTTAAGTAAATGTACTTAGTTACTTTCCACCACTGCACCTTGGTAGTAAAATCCCCTGCCCTACCCCCAACCCCCTCCCCTGCTTTCTATGTAATTATACCTTATGATGCTACAGAGTTTTATTAATATGTATTGTATTGTATTGTATATTAGGCCTATACTGATGAATTGAGTACAATGGACCACGATAGAAACAAGCCCCATGGGGCATTTTGTGTTATCCTTTTAGCATAACCTTTAACTGTATGAAATATTCATTCAATCAATCAATCAATCAATCAATCAATGACTTTTGTATCTGTCAGACACTGATGGCTGACAGCAACATTCTCATTTAAAATAAAGTTGCAATGGCTGAGAAAATCTGTAATCCAGTAAAAACTGTATTGGCTATAATAAACAGTAAAATAAACATGCATGTTGTGTTAGGCCTATATTATCAATATTGTAATGATAATGATGATAATAGTAGTAAAGAAGTAGACCCTATTGATCAGGAAAATGACTGGAGTCTGTATTATCATTACAACATATTAACAATGAAAAGAAACTATAGCTTGAACACCGTTGGGTTTGTAAAGAGTCTAACATCAATGCATCTAATCTGACATAAGATTCTCTCAATACCTCCGAAATGAAAGGTGATTATTTACCTCTCTCTCTCCTCTGATGTCGTGAAAGAAACAAACAGCTTAATTAGTCCGTTAATGGTCGTTAATTGTCGGTTCATTTACATAATCCAGAGAGCAGAGATCAGCCTGTTAGTTTCAGAGTGTTTTCATCAATGAAAGAGTCGCGCGTCGCGGGTGTTGAAACACTATGATCCACCAACCAATCAGAGAGCAGAGCAGCACACGCACATGCATGCATGCACACACACGCACGCACGTGTGCACACACAGTGTCATGAACACAATGAATGAATGTGGTGTAAAGCAGTGGTGGAAAAAGTACTTACATTTCTTACTTAAGTAAAAGTATCAATACTGCAATATAGAAATACTCTGTTACAAGTAAAAGTTTGCAGGAATTCTTTAATTCCAGACTTTACTTGAATACAATATACCAAATACCAGTACAAAAGTATTGCCATCAAAATGTATTTAAAGTACCAAAAGTAAAAGTACTCATTATGCAGAATGTCCCATTTCAAGTTTTCAAATGTCTAAACGTCTTTTGAAAATAGCAGATCTACAAGCTCACAATGTGTCGCATCGCGAGCATTGTGAGCTTGTAGATCAGCTATTTTCAAATGCCCGAAATGTATATAGGGCTGAAGTGGTTAATGTATGTTTTGTAGGCCTAATAATAATGAAAATCTAGTAACTAATGTTTTTCAAATAAATGTAGTGGAGTAAAAGTGCCCGAATTGTAAATTGATGGTTAACATAAAGTGTGTGTGTGGTTGTCCTGTCCTGTTTCTTTTCAGGTGCTTAACCCAGCCAAGCCATGTTCCATTTTTCATCTATACTGTACTTCACTGACTTTAGGGGAGGCATGTCAATATGAAATAGATCCATTGCCTGTTCCCATATTTCATATAGACAGGCTCAATAAGGCCTCGGCACAATTCCCGTCATAAATCATACACACGTTGCTGAGATACTGCCTGCCTGCTGCTGCGACTGCGGAAAAAAAAAACGTCCTAATAATATATAGTCTGAGAAAATATCATCTGTACCCGTAAGACTCTGCATAATGCCTAAATTGTAAATCGTAAACTACAAGGAATGAAGGACCCCTGGGACCCCCATACCAACATGTTTTGATAATGGAATGAATTGGTGTAATAATGTTTCTCCTGGTCCCTGATACTTTCTTTTCCTTTTTGTTTTTGGGGCGGTGTAACCGCCCCCTATAAGTGAGGTTTGGACACTGACCAATCCTGCACCGTGATTGGCCAATAGTCTACAACGCAGTCTACAACGCTAACCCTTCCACAGTCAATGCAAATCTATACTTTTGCAAAGTCAGCCAATCACATTACAGCTAGTGTCATCACCACTAGCTGTAATGTGATTGGCTGACTTTGCAAATTCAGGACTGTGATTGGCTAGCGAAACACATGACACATGTGCAGCCCTATGAATAGCAGTATAGACTTAAAAAAAACACATTTATGTTTTTTTAAGTGAGTCATGTTGTGATGACCACACCGCCCACTTCACACTGGGTGTGATTTTTATTTTGATAGGAGAGCTGAGAGACAGGATGGTATTTTTGCTTTTATTTTGATAGGACAGCCGAGAGACAGGAAGCTGAGGGCAGAGCAGGGAGGAAGTCTACGTGCAGGACAGTAGCCAGCCGGAATCGAACCTCGGATGTTTGTGATTGGTATGTTGTTGACACACTATCCTCTCATCCGCTGCTCCCAGCATGTATAACGGTATTGTTTCTATCTCTGGCCATCAGCTTTGGTGCTTCCCCTCGCTTCCAGACTTAAGAGCATTTCACTGATTCCAGGTGTACATCCTGTGTTGTGTACCTGGCCTTATCTCTGTCAACTGAAGAAAACTGAACAGAAATAACATTTGGCTTCATGGTTCCATCGGGGCGATGATGATGATGATGATGATGATGATGATGATGATGGTGATGGGAAGAGAGTTGTGATAACGCTGATGCTCTGGCATCATATTAGAGAGAGCCGAGGCTGTCTGCACACAGGGCTGTGTAAAGTCAACAGAGCCAGGCACCAGTGCCAGCCTAGAATGAGAGTTTTTTATAGAGGCTGATCTGATCTCTGCTCCGTGTCTCTGTCTGCATTACTGTGACAGAATGCCAACCAGAGAGAGAGAGAAAAACAGCCACATGAAATGCAGTCACCACCACATTTCACAGATTATAAGAAACAGTGGCGTGCACAGACATTTTGAGGGGCAGGTGCTCAAGTAAATTATATTTTTTTGTTTACTTGGTCTGCTCTTTTTTCCCTCTACACCTATACCTCTTTGCCAAAAATAGCCGATCTACAAGCCCACAACGCCTCGCAGCGCGAGCCGTTGTGGGCTTGTAGATCGGCTATTTTTGGCTAAAGTTCTCCTCAGAAAAGGGATGCTAGGTTTCGAGTGGTTATGGTAAAAAGAAAAATCATATCACATAAAGATTTGGCGGACCCCCTGTAGTAACTCTGACCCCCTGTTGAAGACCCCTGCTGTAAACTGAAAAAAAAAAACGTTTTTTTTCTTCTTTTTTTCAAAAGGGCACTTCTGGTCAAGAGGGCAAAGGGCAGGTGCTCTAGCACCACCTAGAGTCTATCTGTGCACGTCCCTGATAAGAAATAACAGTTTCTGATTGCGCTGATCAGAACAATGGTCACCAAGCTATTTGAAGTGCTAAACACTGCTGTGACACTGCTAGCTGTAGTAGTTTTTTTTTGGTGTGCCTATTCTCATGCCATGATTTTTGCATAATCGTCGTAATCGTTTCCATGTTGATTTTTTTTCACACATTTTCAAATATTAAAAAAAGCAGAAATAGCAGATCTACAAGCCTACGGCATTGTATGACAGTTATTTGTCATATCCGGCCTGTGGAATGTTTGATTACGAAGCCTAAAGGCTTCATATATGTTCCAATGTTCAATGGCCAAACATACAATTCAATTGTTAATCGCAATTATTTGAGTGATAATTAATTGTCAACTTAAATTTGTAATTGTGACAGCCCTACCTGTGGCACACCTACCTTGCTCCAACGGTGTGGTATGACTATTCTCATGGCATTCTCATGGCCCCTAAACACTGTGTGTGCCAAGTTTGGTGTCGATTGGAGTAACAGTGCGCCTGTGGCACCTCTGATGGCATGGTCCCCTGAACACCGTCTGTGAGTTCGCTGGCACTGATTCTCCATGTTTTAGTTCTGATTGGTGGTTCAGAAAGCACACCTGTCCCAGGTGACCTGAGAGGTCTGGTTCATGACATATATACTGTAGCACAAGATCATTTTTGGCCCAAAACCATTCAATGCTTTATAAACCAACAATAGTAGTGTTTTGAAAGCCATTCTTTGACCCCCAAAGAAAACACTGGAGCATTGGATTCACTTCAACGCTTTAATTACGTGCACGCGAGCAAACATATGAGCTAACGCTTCTAACCACAGCGTCATCTCATCTGCACATTCATAACAGTGATGGCAGAGAGTTGAAAAGCATCCAAAAAAACTCTTGATGTTTTTTTCCATTGTTGTTGTAACACAGTTCTGGGTTGTGCGTGTGGCATTCAGTCACGCTATGTAACACCAGGCAAATGCCACGTCTCAAAGACAAGACACTTGTCTTAGGAGAGGCGTGCCCACAGTTTTTTTGAACTACTTTTAAAATGACCAGCTCAAAATTATGATCCCATTGCTGAAAATACATTACAAGGTTACGATTCTACAAAATGTCTTCTAAATCCTAACAGTATTTTCTTTTAAAACATGTTGCTATGTCAGCGGTTCTCAAACCTTTTCATGTCAAGGACCCCCACAATGATATGTATTTGGCCGCGGACCCCCATCTCAAAATATGTTGTTCCAGGGACCTCCAGAAGCAAAGATTTCAGTTAAAATCTTTCGCTTTAAAAGAGTATATATTGAAAGATTTGCAGACATTTTCACGATTTTTCAAAAATAGCAGATCTACAAGCTTGTATATCTGCTATTTTTGAATAGACAAAGTGTAAAATAATGCCTTTTAGCTCAAATCTAAAAATGACACAGATGCGTTCCAGGTCTTGGGTTCATTCAAGTGGCAGATGCCAAAAAGACGAGGAATGTTGTGTTTCTTTTGTTTTTTAATATTGTAATTAGTATTTTTAGGGGCATGTCATGTGGTCTATACCTGCACAGCCTGTGGGATCTATACTGGTAGATCTTTATCTACCTTTTGGGGACCCCTGCCCTGTTTTAGGACAACAGTAAAAGTTACACGTTAAAAACCCTTTGATGTGACCGACCGTGTTTCACTCTCTGCTCAGATAACGGCCTCCAAGGACGCAGCAGCATACACGTGTCGCTGGAGGCAGCAGATCCAAGGCTGTAAAACTAACAGAAAAGAAGAGTACTCGCTGAAGATGAGTGTGTGACTTCAAAGTAGAGCAGCGGTAGCTACACCATAACCTCCAGAGACAGGTTTATAGGGCCTGTGGATATATATACATATATATATATATGTAGATATATAGTGTTGAACTTGCCATGCATGCTCATTTGTTAAACATGTCAGACTGGTTGTGCAGTGGTGAGTGGTGGAAAGTAACTAAGTACATTTACTGTGCTCAAGTACAATTCTGAGGTACTTTACTTGACCTTTACTGCTTTACTTGAGTATTTCCAATTTCCAATACTTTTACTTCTACACCACTACATCTCAGAGGCAAATAATTGTACTGTTACTCCACTACAATTATTTGAAAACTTTAGTTACTTTGTAGATTTGGATTATTATTACAAAACACACATTAACCACTTCAGCCCTATATACATTTCGGCCATTTGAAAATAGCCGATCTACAAGCTCACAATGTGTCGCATCGCGACGCATTGTGAGCTTGTAGATCGGCTATTTTCAAAAGATTTGTATACATTTGAAAACTTCGAAATGGGACATTCTGCATAATGAGTGCTTTTAGTTTTGAGTACATTTTTATGCCAATACTTTTGTACTTTTACTCAAGTTTTGAATTCCAGACTTTTACTTGTAACAGAGTACTTCTATATTGCAGTATTGATACTGTACTTTTACTTAAGTAAATAATGTGAGTACTTTTTCCACCGCTGCCGGTGTGTGACTTTAGGAAACCTCCCCGTGGCACTTTGTGCTGCTCTCTGCTCTCTGCCATTCAGGGCCTCGGAGCTTATGAGCTTCGTACGGTGAAGCCCCAGAGACCTTCTCTCTGTGCCGAGGGCCTCCGGTAGGCATGCAGGGGTTAACTCAGACATGTTGGCTCACATTGGATCCAGTGTGTGGAAACAAGAAGCAGGCCAGATAGGTCTAGGAACACCAACCCAAACAGAAGCCACTACTAGGCTGCATTATTACACACGTGCACGCACGCACGCACGCACGCACACACGCACAGGAGGTCCCCAGCAAATTAGTTAAAGGGCAAGACCACTTTGGTAGAGGTGTGGGTTGTGTATTTACCTTGCCATGATGTAACTCCAAAGGTGGACAAGACATCTAAAATAATTGCTCCATTGATTAAAAATGGATAATTCAAAATATGCTTCTCATTGACTTACATTGTACGCTGAAAGAGCTCTCAAAATCACTATTTTAGCACGTAAACGAACGCAATCAAAGTTAATTCAGACAATATAGAACATCACCAAACCCAGCACTGTTTGTTTTTTAAATAAAAATGTTAACTTCCTGTTGATTTTGCCATTTGTATAAGGGAGAAAACCCGGACTGGATCCGTGGATCAGGATCTTCAAATAGTAAAAATCAACAGGAAGTTGACTTCCAGGCCCAGTGTCAGCCCAGGTTCGGTGCTTTGGCGTGGCAGTGAATGAGGTCAGAGAGGTAGCGGGGAGCCTGGTATGCTGGGGTTCATGTGGTTAAATGAACTGGTATATGCTGGGGTTCATGTGGTTAAATGAACTGGTATATGCTGGGGTTCATGTGGTTAAATGAACTGGTATATGCTGGGGTTCATGTGGTTAAATGAACTGGTATATGCTGGGGTTCATGTGGTTAAATGAAGTGGTATATGCTGGGGTTCATGTGGTTAAATGAAGTGGTATATGCTGGGGTTCATGTGGTTAAATGAAGTGGTATATGCTGGGGTTCATGTGGTTAAATGAAGTGGTATATGCTGGGGTTCATGTGGTTAAATGAACTGGTATATGCTGGGGTTCATGTGGTTAAATGAACTGGTATATGCTGGGGTTCATGTGGTTAAATGCAACGCTTTATGAGAGGCCATCAACTCAGCCCTGCAAGCTGCACTTATACTGGTCATGGAAAGAGACACTTGAACCACAGCACCCAAATTTTGGGGCGAACGTTAGCCAATAATAACCGATCTCCAACCTCGCAACACATGGTGTTGTGTGTGAGCTTATAGATCTGCCATTTTTGGGCGAACAGATTTTGGCGTAGACAGGAAAAAGAGATGCAAGTGCAGTTGTAAGTGAAGTTTTGATTGATTGATTGATTGATCGATTGATTGAATACTTTATTAGCAGTTTGTAAAAAACACAGTAAAGTACAGTTCAATACAAGGTCTGCTAAGAGGGTTTGTCAACCCACGAAAGCACTATATCTTGTTTCCATTGGGATCCTTTGACCCGAGTCCGTTTCTCATATACTGTAGGGTTTAAGTGGTTAATATGGTGTTTGACACACAGAGGAATGAAACATGGCCTCACTGATACATGCCAGGAGGATCTGTCAGGAGGTAAACTATGAAATAGAACCACTTTCTTTGACAAAACGTCTGGCACTGCAGAGCAAGTGGCAGCACTGGGCTGATGGGCTGATGGGCTGATGGGCTGGTGGGCTGATGGGCTGGATGATGGGCTGGCTGGCTGCACATGCATGCAACAGATGTTACGTCTGAACCTGCCACAACATGGCAGCTGCACAGCTCCAGGCTACTCCTCCCACCACACCACTGACGTTTACTTAAGTACAAGTGCGAGGTACTTTTACTTTACTTGAGTATTTCCATTGTTTGATATTCATACTTCTATTCCACTACACATATCAGAGGCACTTCTACTGAAGACTCTTCAGACTCCACCTCAGCCCGTTGCATTTGACCTAGTTATGACCTAGTTATGACCTAGTTATGACCTAGTTATGACCTAGTTATGACCACCATGCAGACGTACCCTGGTCATTAAGTTCTCATGTTTTTGTTACTTGTTTTTTTCTTGACCACAATGTTAAAATGTTGATAGCAGGTTATTTGGACATATGCTAGGTTCATTGTTTACCTGGTATCCTTCCTATAGTTTCAATGTACAGATTATTATTTTGATATTATATTGTTTAGACCAGTAGTTCTCAACCTTTTCAGGTCGCGACCCCCCAAAATAATCACATTTGAACCCTTATAAGCACTTGGAATTGTACAGTAGGAGTCGAGGCATTACATTTTGAGTTCCACAGAAAAAGATTGTGAAAATAGCAGATCTACAAGCTCACAACGCCTCGCGTTTGTGAGCTTGCAGATCTGCTATTTTCACAATGTGTGCCTCTTTCTTATATAATTTGACAATTTGGCCAATGTTTGACCAGTTTTTATAGTATAGTTTGTAATCATTTTTGATTTCTTGTCCACCTTATGGAGTTACATCATGGCAAGGTAAACTACACAACCCAAACCTCTACCACAGTGGTCTTGCCCTTTAACCTTACAAAAATAGCTGGTCTTCTACAAGCCCACAATGATGCAGCGTGTGAGGTTGTAGATCGGTTATATTTTTGAAAAATATTGGCATGAAAAAGTATATTTTGATGCCAATACTTTTTGTACTTTTACTCAAGTACATGTTTTAATACAGGCCACTACTGTCCCCCCACCCACCCACCCATCAAACAGCTGCAAACAGAAAGGTTATATAGTTCTATACTAGCAGCAGTCATCATTACTCATAAATAGACTCATCAGGCATACATCCATTTGCCATAAAACACTATTTTTACAACGATCGTTTGGCCCCTTGATCACCTTTTTATGAGAGTACCTTATAAGTGGCGGCAATCCATCACTCACCTGGGCGCTCTATAGGCCCCGCCCACATGGAGTGGTGCCAGGTGGATGGCCCCGCCCACATGAAGTGGTGCCAGGTGGATGGCCCCGCCCACACGGAGTGGTGCCAGGTGGATGGCCATGGGGTGTAGGAGGTATTATAACCAGTGGCGTGCACAGACATTTTGAGGGGCAGGTGCTCAAGTAAATGATACTTTTTTTTTGTTTACTTGGTCTGCTCTTTTTTTCCCTCTACACCTATACCTCTTTGCCAAAAATAGCCGATCTACAAGCCCACAACGCCTCGCAGCGCGAGGCGTTGTGGGCTTGTAGATCGGCTATTTTTGGCTAAAGTTCTCCTCAGAAAAAGGGATGCTAGGTTTCGAGTGGTTATGGTAAAAAGAAAAACCATATCACATAAAGAATTGGCGGACCCCCTGTAGTAACTCTGAGGACCCCCTAGGGGTCCCGGACCCCTGTTGAAGACCCCTGCTGTAAACTGGGAAAAAAACCCGTTTTTTTTCAAAAGGGCACTTCTGGTCAAGAGGGCAAAGGGCAGGTGCTCTAGCGCCACCTAGAGTCTATCTGTGCACGTCCCTGATTTATAACAACCTTACAATAACCTTTACCGGCTGATATACTGTATCTGTAGGCCTACTGATATACAGGCTGATATACTGTATCTGTAGGCCTACTGATATACAGGCTGATATACTGTATCTGTAGGCCTACTGATATACAGGCTGATATACTGTATATCAGCCTGGAGGATCATTGATATACTTCATCAGAATGATACATTTAGTTGTGTGAAGTATCAAGTATGAAGTAGAACACGGTTTCTCAACCGGTGGTCCACGGACCTAGCCTGACACTCACTCCATTATCGCCTGAACATATTTTTGGGGCGGTAAGTGAGTTTTGGACACTGACCAATCCTGCACCGTGATTGGCCAATAGTCTACAACGCAGTCTACACCCCTAACCCTTCCACAGCCAATGCAAATCTATACTTTTGCAAAGTCAGCCAATCACATTACAGCTAGTGTCATCACCACTAGCTGTAATGTGATTGGCTGACTTTGCAAATTCAGGACTGTGATTGGCTAGCGAAACACATGACACATGTGCAGCCCTATGAATAGCAGTATGGACTTAAAAAAAGTCGTTTCATCCTTTTTTTTAAGTGAGTCATGTTGTGATGACCATTTTTTTTTTAAATGGGCGTGGCTAGCGATTCAGGGGCTGGAGCCAGGCTACCACGGACCACTAGTGCAGGGGTCCCCAGAGGATTATGTTATTGTGTAACAGTGTTTTCTCACTCAACAGTAAACAAACCAAGATACAGTATAAGTGTAAACAGGGTATCTGCACATTTATAATGTTACAATGTAATGACTTTTAAGACCTTTTTGATAGTCAAATATTAGGTCAGAAAGAGGCAAACATTGTGAAAATAGCCGATCTACAAGCTCTACAAGATCTGTGAGCTTGTAGTTTGGCTATTTTCACAATATTTATCTGTGGAACGGAATGAAACTAAATGTACTGCGTAGGCTACAATTCCAAGTGCTTGTCGGGGTGGGGGGTCCCCAGTTCAACTATGACTATTTTGGGGGGGTCCCTAGTTCAGCTACATTTAACCATCCTAACTATTAGGAGCAGTGACAAACTACTGTACAGCCCAGGGAGCAGTCATGCTCAAGGGAACTTCAACATTAAGGAGCTGGGAATCAAACTCCAAACGGCCACTCTAACCTCCTGAGCTACTGCTGTATATATAGTTGAATGGCATAAAGGAATGTGTGTAAAGCACAGATATATAGAATGTGTGGGTATTGTCTCTACACTCAGCCAATGAGGGAACACATTGAGATTGTGTTTGCATGGTGCTGTTGTGCCAGCTTGTGTTGACCCTTTATAACCAGCAGAAGGCAGTATGTGCGTAGCTTTGCTGACCCATAACTCTACTAACTAAAACAATCTGTATTATGAAGCCTGAGTGATGCTTTCTTGTGTTGTGAGGAATGTGAGGGAGGCCTGAGATTAATTGCTTGAGACCTGAGTCAGCAGAGAGCTCCAAGTCTATTTCATAGCCAGAGTGTCATTACTTCTATTAAGAGATCTCTATGTATTGTAATGTCTTATATTATAGCATATAATCATAGTTCCATCTAGATTCTTGTACAGCACTTGCTGTGTCATTGACACCTTAGTTCAATGACACAGATAGAAGGCCACCCAACAAGACATTTGTTTTGTTTTTTTGGCCTTTCCGGCACATCATGGTTTGCTTTTTCGTTTCTTCCCATTCTAATGTTTATTGTTCTTCTCTCTTTTCTACTTCTTTTTTTAAATGTATCATTATGTGTGATCATATGTGTGTGATCAAAGTCACCCTGGGTATACATTCCATGTACTGTCCAGGTGATACTTTAGATATAGATATACCTGATACTATACATGGTATTATGTTATTGTCCAGTGTCCATGTCTCTCCTGTACATCATCATTGCAGTCTTGACTCATTTCTCACATCTTACATTATACTTAGTGTAGTCGTACCATGGCCTCCAATTTCCCCCTATATACATGATGAACACACAGTAAAGCACCTCAACGATCCAGAACATATAATCATTCTATTTTGTCCTACTTATACTTCTCCTTATCACTGAAAAAGTGATAAGTTCACTTATCAAAAAAAAAAAAAAGTAACCTGTGATCTGATGGCACATTATTTGATAAAAGCTATGGTTGGGTCATGGAAATTCAAACATAAAAAAAGTTGCCTGGCATATTAGTGAACTCCAGCCAAAATGTGCGAAGGGCTGCGACTTGAATAACAACCACTTGAAGACAGTATATAGAGAGATATCTAACATGATGAAAGTGATGGAATAATTACAGTGTTTTAGCAGCTACTGTAAGCACGGAAATGTGTCCTCACAGGACAGGAGCTGGAAGCAGCTTCAACGTGTCAATCATAACCGTATGTAAACTCTGTGCTTCACTGGGTATGAATATGAAGAATGTGATGGAAAGAATGTGAGAGATGCTTTGAAAAGAGGCAGCACTGGAAAATAACTGCAATTTACTCAAGTACTGTTAGTGTACTCTAATTAAATTTGTATGTACTTTTAGTATCTCCTTTTTTAATACTTCCAGCTACTACACTACTACTACAAAGATTTGGTGGACCCCCTGTTCTATACGGTTACTGTTGGAGTTTTGTTTGCATTCGTTTACGTTGAATGATCAATTTCTAGGCAATGGAGCAATTATTTTTATTCTTGCCCACCTTTGGGGTTACATCATGGCAAGGTACAGTAACTACACAACCCAAACCTCTACCAAAGTGGTTTAGCCCTTTAGTGTCGCCGTTTTTCACCTTTTTTTTATATAAATCTGTGCTATTGAACACCCTTTACATCTGTGTGGGTTTTACAAATATTGAACCAATGCAAAGTATTAAAAAGAGCTTCTGACTAAACCTCCTAACTCCATTGGATCCTCAACATGTCCGTCAAACCACCCAACTCCAACTTTTATGTTGTCTGACTTCGTCAATGATTAGATGAACTCCACTCCACTGTATTTGGGTAAAGTGATAATGTAATGACACATGCAAGTATCTGACAAAGTAGAACGTCACCATACCAACTTTGATGAGGCAGTATTGTGTTTTAAGAACACGTTCTTTTTTCAAATTTCAGCAGACATGTGGAGAAATAAAAGAAAAAATGGAACCTGAGAATGACCCATCACTTGTCATTTTTTGTCTATTTTTAATGAGGTCAAGGCACCAGAATTGTCAGAGCGCTGTGGTAACAGAAACGTGATTATGTTTTATTAGAAAGACACTTAATCTTTGTACAAATTTTACAACAAAAAAACAAAACTGAAGTCAGAGACAACCAAACAAATAAAGGAACAAAGGGATGGATTTCTCCTCCAGGGTTCAGTATGTGCTGGAGGGCATTTCAAAGGGATAATGCTGAGGGAAGTCATGGACGACTTTGAGCGCTTCATTGTACAGCTCCAGATCTACAAGGAAAAAACAAAGTGCATTAGATTAAAAATAACAAAAACGACTCGTCCGAACATAGCCGATCTACAAGCTCACAACATGCCGGCTGACGTTGTGAGCTTGTAGATCGGCTGTTTAAAAAAAAAACATGACAATATCTCCCTAATTAATGATATGATGAACAAAATAATAATGATGAACCACATTGTAAGAGCCAAACGGGTGAAACGTGTGAAATGGATGTATGTGACCATGGGGTCACGTTGGTTATATAAGCCAGTGGTTCTCAAACGTTTTCATGTCAAGGACCCCCAAATTGACACTTATTAGCCCGCGGACCCCCATTTGAAAAGATAAGACGGGGACCCCCATAAGAGAAGATTTTTACGGCTCTAGTAGTGATTCTCAACCATTTTAATTTCAAGGACCCCCGGTTTGACATGCATTAGAGGCTACAGACCCCCATTTAATGGCATTTCTACCTCTGGGACCCCAATTCATATTGTAAAATCAATGTTAATTTAACTCCGAGAGTGTACAAATGGAACCAAATGGACCCGTTAGGGTCCATTTGGTTCCATTTGTACACTCTCAGAGTTACAGACCCATAAGGGTCCATTTGGTTCCTGTCCATCATTTAGCTGGGTACCCCCTGGTATCCCCTCAAGTACCCCTGGGGGTCCCCGGACCCCACTTTGAGAACCAATGATATAAGCTATATATTATTGTTGGTTATATAAGCGTCAGGTTCACTGGCATGGGTGGGAGGCTTTGACCCAGAAGGGCAATGGGTGGAAAAAAAGGAGGGGGGTCTAGTATAGAACCCTGGGGGACTCTGGGGCAACGAAGAACATCGGGTTAAGAAAAGAAGGACCAGGCGCTTGGGTGATGCACCACCACGGAGTCTGAGGGTTCAAATCCACCGTGATGCATCCGGCTTTGTCGAGCGTCTATACGAACACCATTGGCCCCGTGTTCTGGGGAGTGAAGCCGGGCAGGGAGGAGGAGGATATTAGTCGCTGCACGACACGTATTCCACAGGCTGGGGGCAGGAGCAGTTACGACGAAGGCCCTATATCCTCCTGGTGGGGGCTACTCACTGACAGTTAAGTCAGTCGGATACAACAGCAGTGACAACACAGAAATGCGTGTGGAGAGGAACGACTAATTTGGGGAGAAAAAAAAAATGAAGGACCTACCAAAAGCAACGCCTTTGTCCTCTCGTAGCAGGGTGTACGCGGTGGCCATGATGGCTCCCTTGTTGGACACCATTCCAATGACCTCCACCGCTCCACTCAGCTCCTCGTCCAGCTACACAAAACAAAACGGGCGCACCATGAGTTATGATTTATATTCTCATTATTGTTGTTGTTGTTGTACATCTATCTCTCTGGTCAAGCCACTAGAGTTTTCCCTTGTCACCATCACCAAGTGTTTTCTCCAAATTGTTGGCTCTTTTTAAGAATAACCTGCTCTATGTGTAAAGTGTCTTGAGACAACTTGTTGTGATTTGGCACTATGGCACTATAATATATATACAGTATACATACACGTCAAATTGATTGACTGTCTGATTGGTTGGTACTGGGATTCGGGAAACCTCTAGATAAGACACACGTTTTGGGTGAACCCATTTTTCACATAATGTTCAACCCAAATCTTAAATATATTATTTCAGTCTGTGTACATTAAATGTTTAAGTGATCACAAGTCGGCATTTGAGGAGGATACAATTAAACAACTGTGCTGTTGAGATGAAACATCAAAGCGGTAATGATGTTTAATTTAAAACATAATTAATATAATTAATAATGAATTGATTTCACTCACAGGTTCGTTGAGTTCTACTGCAGCGATCTTTCCTTCTCCATCTGACAGCGTGAAGGTTTTACCTGTTGGATGGACCTACACACACACACACACACACACACACACACACACACACACACACACACACACACACACACACAATACATGACAAAACAACACAACACAACACATGACAACTATTAGTGAGTGATTCAACACCATTACATTAAGTCAGTTACTGAATACATCTAGTGACATTTAGGCAGTAATATTCACTGGCTTCTTTCAAAACATGGCCTGAAAATCAATCTTTCAAGAGACCAAGGGCATGGTAAACTCTTTTTTCCCATAGAAAGAGGTGGCATTCATTGCTGACATTTTTTCTTTCCCCCCCTTTGTGCATATTGTATTTTATATTTGTTGATGACATGTGTTTAGTTTGTGTTATTGTTATGCTATGTATGATGAATTGAATACATAGGACCACAATGGAAACAAGTCCCCAGGACTTTTTTTGTGTTATCGTTTTATTTAGCCTTTATGTCTGACTGTACCTCATGCTGTCTACATACAGTATTCAATCAAATTAATAACATAATCCCTTGAGTTACAAAACTATGGATACTATGGAACACAAACATGGAAAACACAACACCTTTCTATGCATCACCCCATGTGTTATGAAGTGAGTTTGTAAGACACACACAGACATGACAGAACTGACCCATAATGTACATTATGAAATGATATTTCTCTCTCTCAGGATCATGTACTTATGTAGCCCTGAAACAAGCGTCATGTGCACCATGGCTAGTATTTCTGAGAACATAACATAACTGATCTCACCTTCTCAACTCGTCCTACAAAACAAACAGCCTTGTTAGTGTACTGGTTCAACATGGAGGAGTTGACCCTGGACTTAGGAGACTCATACACACTGGACATGATGAAGATCTGATGTACAATACTTATTATATGATGTAGAATGTCTATGATATGATGTTCTTCTGTCCAGCGCGGGGAAAAATGAACACAACGCAGCAATATTACCCGGGAAAATACGTTGGTCACGTGTGTTTATAGCACGGGTTGTCCCGGGCGGGCGGGGCGTTGGATCAGACCTGTGTGTTTCACACACCGGTCTGTCTGATGACGTAAAGCCAACACATCCCCGATGTTTTATACGTCACATCTGCTGCACTTTAACTACATCCTGTCCCTCCGGAAACACGGTGGCTGGGATCTAGTTCCTAGTTAGAGTTGAATTCCAATTCAGCACGCTGCATCCGGAACTAATAGCGTGAGGACATGGTTTCTAGACGGACGAGAATAAAGACTCAGTCAACACAACAATAACAACACGGAACCAACTGACACTGTGTTCTAGAAGAGTCTCTTTATTATTATTATCATTATATTATACATTATAATGATGTAGTGTAATGTTATGGTTGTTAATGTTAGCTGAGCGACACTGACACCTTCCTGTACTTTATAGACAACTTTATAGAGAAGGTATGTTACTGTCTGTGTGATAAACTAAAGTTACACAATGTCTGTCTGTCTGTTTAAAACTCTGCTTATAAATGTTTATTATTATGCTTTTTAAAGACACTTTATAACGGTGTAAGTTATGGTAGGTTATAATGTGCTGTTCCACTGAACTTATAATGTATTATGACCAGCACTGATCATACTTCATACGTTGTTATGCATAATTATTAACATTTATAATGCCTGATAAGCACAATATGATGCATTATACATGCACTTATAATGCATTATATGCCCACAGACCTAACTTTAAAGGTAGGGTAAGTGATTTTCTTTGGTTAAAATAAGTGTTAAATAGCTCTATATTGTGATAGTACTCATTGCTATAGAGTGTTTGTTCAGTAAAAGGAGTCTCCTTGTCTCTCCACCTCTTTATTAAACAGAAAATGCATTTTCGTTTCAGTTTAATTTCCAATTTTATCCAATCAGGACAGAGAACTCAATCAGGATACAGATCAAACAAGTGAAATTGGAAGTGATGACACTAAGAAATGAGCAGACATAATTGTAACTGGAACACTATACAAATTAAGCTTAAAAATGGGTACTTTCTCCTGATTGGCTGAGATTTTGACACCTACCGAAAAATGTATTTTCTGTTTATTAAAGAGCTGGAGAGACAGGGAGACTCCTGTTACTGAACAAACACTCTATAGCAATGATTACTATCACAATATAGTGCTTTAACCTTTTAACAAAATACTTTTTGTTTTAACCAAAAAATATCACTTACCCTACCTTTAATCAAATTGTATTTCATTTATTTTTGCTTCGTCACATGGTAGTATCACAGTAATATACAAGTTATATCAGAAGATAATAATTCATGTATCAATTTGACTGATTATTCACCTAAAACCTATTGTTGGTGTTGTTGTACAAAATGACAAAAGTATCCCTACAGGATAGATCTACAAGATCACAGTGTGTCACCATGCGTTGGGCAGCTTGTAGTTAGTTGCAATATTTTAAATGTAATACTTTTTTTTATCATAGATTAAATGGATTTAGTTTGATTAAGTGTTGTACCCCTCCAACCCCTCCAACAGACAGACAGACAGGCTGACAGACAGACAGGCTGACAGACAGACAGACATCATGTTCAGTTTCCTGGGCCTCCGCAGTAAGGAGTCTAAGAAGAGCTCTGACAGGGAGGCGGATGGAGGCTTCGTCATCGTTGGTGAGAGACAGACACACTTTAAACATCATCTTTACAGGGTTCCCACGCTCAGGAAAGTCCTGGAAATATTTTGAAATTAGAAAAAAAACAGTTTTCCAGGCCTGGGAAAAAGGTTTGGAATTAATGGAGTGTTTTGGAAAATGTTTGTATATACATAGACCCCTTAACAGACGACGTCATACTGGCTGCGTGCAGCCAGTATGCGCGCAACGAAACCCATTATATCAGGTCTCGTTAGGACGCGTCTCACTAGCCAACACACACAAGAGGGGGTTGGGGTGTGCTGAAACCAGTGCACCCCGAAACAGGTTGGGAATTGATTGCGTGAAACAATCACCTGTGCGTCCAGGCTCAATGTTAGTAAACAAATAATTGGTCTATAGTTTTGTCTGTTGATTTTGCCCCAGAGCATGTCTAACATTACGTGAAATGATGTCACATGGTCACATTTAGTGCTGTGCTGCGTGAGAGCGGCCTGACGTATATAGGACACAACGTCACGTGACAAAAATGATAGATCTACAAGGCAAGCTAACAACACGTTGCACTGTGTGATATATTGTGAGCTTGTAGATCTGTTGTGTTTTTTTTCACATGTCGCCTTCGCTGGAGTCTGTCTCTCGGAGCATTGAAAAAAAGCATCAGTGTCATTTTAGATGTCTTTGGCTGTTCAAAAATAGCAGATCTACAAGCTCATAGCGCGGCACAGAGTGCCGCGCTATGAGCTTGTATATCTGCTATTTTTGAAAAATCGTGAACAATTAGTGTAAATCTTTGAATATATATATTTTTTAAGACATTTTTTAGAATCGGCCTCAGGTCTTAATGGGTTAAACCAGTGGTTCTCAAACGTTTTCATGTCAAGGACCCCCACATTGATATGTATTTGACCGCAGACCCCCATCTGAAACTATTTTTGTTGCCAGGGAGGGACCCCCATAAGAGAAGATTTATCAACATGTGGAAAGATATGTGAAAATCCTCTGAAAATAGCTGATCTAGATCGGCTGTTTTCGAATGGCCGGAGTATAAAACTGGGTGTAAATGGTTAAACTGTTCCTCATTTAGCTTGGGGCCCACTGGAAGCCCCACAAGGACCACCACTGGGCCCGCGAACCCCACTTTTAGAACCACTGCGTTAAAGGAAAATTAATTCATGATCTAATGACTCTTTGAGGAAACAAACCTTTTTGGAAATGCTGTGGCACAATGCCACGAATCCAACCTAGCTCTCTGTGTGTGTGTGTGTGTGTGTGTGTGTGTGTGTGTGTGTGTGTGTGTGTGTGTGTGTGTGTGTGTGTGTGTGTGTGTGTGTGTGTGTGTGTGTGTGTGTGTGTGTGTGTGTGTGTGTGTGTGTGTGTGTGTGTGTGTGTGTGTGTGTGTGTGTGTGTGTGTGTCATTTAAAATTCATAGCAACATAATACTTCCTGGCCAGTTCACAATAATTCCTTTGATGTGTCGAAGTCAAACTTGACTGTCTTATTTTCTCTCTCTCTCTCTCTCTCTCTCTCTCTCTCTCTCTCTCTCTCTCTCTCTCTCTCTCTCTCTCTCTCTCTCTCTCTCTCTCTCTCTCTCTCCCTTTCCCTCTCCCTCTCTCTCTCTCTCTCTCTCTCTCTCTCTCTCTCTCTCTCTCTCTCTGTGTAAAAGTAGACACAGCCTGGCATTCAGGAAATGACAGCTAGTTGTATCAGATGACAAGGTAATTGAAGGAAATGGCTAAAAAAAATCACACATTTCTTAATTCATAAAAAAGAAAATACATAAATAGTGGTCATTCTCAAGGGCACCTGCCGCAGCATTCCAAATGGATTCTATTATTAATTATTATTTACAATAGTTGCACCCCTAAAACCTTTTAAAAATATATATATTATACGGTATATATATATTTGTTGACATTGTGCATCCATAATCTTTCTTTTTAAACAAGACAAATTAAGAACAAAAAGAAAGTCAACAAAAAAAGACACCAAACAGAAAGGAGAAAAGTATGAAAGACAAACAAGACATAAAGGAAGTTCTCTCCTGTCACGGTGGTCAGAAGTTTAGCTCAAACATGCATGTTGATGGATGTCCTCCACGTCTTTGAATGAAACGCTGTCTGAGCTGTTTGACTCAGTGTTTCCTGTCTGCCACACCTTGCATAAGCACGGAGGAGCTAAGTGATGTTTTCAGAGTTCATATCTCTGCGTTAGGAGGCGTTTCAGTTCTAATTATCACTATGTTGTAAACAGTTTATGTGTTTATGTTAGTCTGCCTAGCAACACCAGTGTCTTCAGCCTCACAGGAGCCTGACATTATGACCCCTCAAATAAACAGGCTTTGAGTGCAGGAAACTCTCTTAGAAGTGACTGGTACTCAGTACTCCTTAGATTTATTTACTTAAGTAAAAGTTGCAATACCACATGTGGTGGAAAAATAAATGTATCAATACTGCAAAGTAGAAATACTCTGGATTGGAAAATGGACATACTCGAGTACCTCAAAGTTGTACTTAAGTACTGTACTTGAATAAATGTACTTAATTACTTTCCACCACTGGGTATAAGTAGGTGGTTGCATAACATGGAACAGGTATGTGTCTATTATATTAACATGGCGTTTAGGCGCGGTGTTTGCACACTGTATCCGTATTTGCTATCAGTGTTGCCAAGTCTGCTTATTATAAGCAACTTTGGGCCTGTTTTCGTAGACCTGGCCACTTGTTTCTCTTGCCAGATCTGGCAGCCGTAACTGTTAAGCCCTTGTGCAGGCTTTTGGCCGGGGCGTCCCGCTTTACCTAACATCCTAGACAATCCCCCTGGGGTTCAAGGTTCATAGGAAAAGAAAATGTTTCTTCACTCTGGGAATTCTCTCTCTCTCTCTCTCTCTCTCTCTCTCTCTCTCTCTCTCTCTCTCTCATAGTAAAGAAAGAGCGCTTTATAATTTTCTTCTTCATCCTGTGTCTTTAATTGGGAGTATAGTGCTCCTGGTGGGGGCTCCTCTCTCCTCCTGACACACAGATGGTCCGGAGGAGGAGTTGGTTGTTGGTTGCATGTATATTCTTGGCAGAGGAGGCTGTGAGTCGCAGCGCCAGCAGCTTTTTTTCTTTTCATCCCAGATTGAGGCGACCAGCAGAGCTCACAGACGCTCTCTCTCTCTCTCTCTCTCTCTCGGTGTATAGATAAAGCCTGTCTTGGTGTGTGTTGGTTTTAATCATGTTTCTGTGATGAAAGAAGCTGTGTCTCCATGCTGTGAGAGGAGCTGATGGTCCATAATGAGCCAGACACACATGATGATGATGATGACAACGAGCCATCATCCAAAATACATCATAATCACCCCCCCCCCCCCCCCCCCCCCAGCCCATCCATCCATTCTAGTCAGGTTTTAGTGCAGGTCTTCTTACTGACCGCAAATTCAAAATTCAACTTTGGAACAAACTCCCCATTGCAGTACTCTCCACCGCACCCATATCGGCCCCGACTCGGCAGCGGACGGCGTTGGAAAGCGCCTCCTGCCGACAACATAGTGCCGTGTCCCGACCGGTAGAGCCGTGGATAGCCGTAGTGAAGGGGGGGGGGCCTTGTATGAAAACAAGCTCAAAAGAAGCGAACCCTATTACACACAGCTATTTTCAAAAAGAATCTTGAAAGCAAGCCAAAATAAGCAACTACACTTTAGAAACGAGGCCAAACAATAGCAACCCGCAGTATATAATAAGCAGACCTGGCAACACTAGCATGATCTTGCAGACCAGTAAGGATAAGGATAACCAGTGCTGCCAGATCTAACGCATGTGCACAACGATGTGCACATCGGCCGACAGTTTGTGCTGAACTAAATGCCAACTTTTGCCAACAGAGTCTGTTGAACAGACTGCCAGTCTGTTGTATTCATATGTTGTAGTCTGAAGTAGTCTGTTTGGTGGAGAGTCACCTTTAGAACTGCAGACTCACTCCACATCTTCCGCCGTAATCTGAAGATTTACCTAGTCAGACTACACCTTTTTGATTGATTGATTGAATCCTTTTTTGGTCAGAAATGTAAACATCACGTGGTAACAACACTTTACACAATAATACAAGTCATCAACAAGTACAAAACACTGTATGTACAAAGGAGAAAAAGAAAAAATGGTGGCAGTGAATGACACCTCCTTTCTGTGAGAATATGCATTTACCTCCAGTAGCACTTAGCCCTAGATAGAGATCATGCAGTCTTATGCAAAGGTTACAATGTCATTTAGCATGTTATTTAGACAGATGCCAGGTTCATTTGTTGACCTCCTGGCAGCCCATAGTTTGTCATTTCAATGTACTTTAAAAACATTTTTTTAATGTTTTTTAATGTTTACTGCGCTGTAACCATGGCAACTGAAGTCCCCCTCACAGGATCAATAAAAGGTCTATCTATAATATCGTTGTTGTCGGGCAGAAACCTCTTTATGTCCATATTTAAACTTTTTGTGTTTTTTCCGCAAATGAACGTCCTACTTGATTATACTACAACGTCACACAAGAGCATCAAAAGTAGCAGATCTACAAGCTCGAAACACGGCGCGAAGCGACGCGTTTCGAGCTTGTAGATCTGCTACTTTTGATGCTTTAGAATTGGAATTGAGACGATGTCAGGGCTGTCGGGTGGTTTACCTGTGATCCTAGATTACTGAGGCACTACACTGTCTCTATGCATTTGATGCATTACCTTGTGTTTGCCTTGCTAGCTGTTAATGGCTCTGGATCAAGAGCCTGAAAATAAGGACCTGAAGTGAACTAATTAATGTGCATTATCAACTCCTACCACTAGGTGGACAAGAGGCTCATGTGAGCTGAACATTCATGTGGGTTTAGGGTTAGTTCCATATCTTAAAGTTATGTTTTATAGGTAAGTAGTGTGTCTGTGTGTTTTATAGATATTGAACAAAATGAACTATTAACTAGAGTTTGTGACTAAATAACAGCTAAATTGGTATTCCAGCACACAGCACACCTTATTACATGTTCTGAAAAGTAACAGTTTTGGACATGAAGCCAGGCTCCCACCCGACAGCCCTGACATTCCAATTCTAAAGCATCAAAAGCAGCAGATCTACAAGCTCAAAACACGTCGCTTCGCGCCGTGTTTTGAGCTTGTAGATCTGCTACTTTTGATGCTTTTGTGTGATGCTGTGTAGTATGAAAACACAAAAAGTTTAAATATGGAGATAAAGAGGTTTCTGCCCGACAACAACGATATTATAGATAGACCTTTTATTGATCCTGTGAGGGGGACTTCAGTTGCCATGGTTACAGCGCAGTATGAACCACAGAGGATAGTGTACATGTAGGAGTAGGCCTGTCACCATTATTATTATTATAATATAATCACCTATAATCATGATTATTTGAGATGATGAAAAGCTCATCAGACTGGTCCGAGACCCATTGACTTCTTAACCCATTCAGACCTGAGGCCGATTCTAAAAACACCTTCTAAATCCTGTTTTTTGAAAAACCTCAAATATTTATTCAAAGATTACAACAAAAGTATGTTGCTATATACTGTACATAGCAACAAGAACCCCAAAAGAGGTTCCCGTCCTGAAAGGTATAGTTACAAATAGGCGTTCCCGCCCAAAATGGGTTAACCTTTTCCTATATTAAAATTGCCTAGACGGTGAACAAACGATTTAGTTCATGCTCACGGCAATGATCCGTTCAAATGATCCGTTCACGTTCACTGTTCACTAGAGCTATTGTCTAGTGAAAAACAACTGAACCGCACCGCTGTCTGTCTGTCTGTCTGTCTGTCTCTCCCGGGAACAGCCCGCCCTCCCCTCCCGTCCTGTGTATGGGGGCAGGGGACGGGGGGCATGAACGAAAGCGTGAACGTAACATTTTCAAGAAGTGAACACTAGTTCGTTCACGGCAATTAACTAGTTATTTTGAACGAATCGATCATGAACGACCCATCACTACTGTACTGCTGTCAGGGGCCCCCAGGGCCAGACAGACAGACAGACAGACAGACAGACAGACCCTCTTATTGACAGCTAGACTCTAAAGGCGGCTTTCCATATGCATGGCCTCACCCTACCCCACACCACACCGCCCACTTGTGCCTCGGGTTCCACTACAATGAAGTGGGTAGAGTGGTGTGTAAGTGGTACTAAACTGGTGCCTAAAAAGTACCCAGTCCTGGGTAGGTCTGAGCTAGGCCAAGCGGGGCCACGTGCCCAGGTGATTTGCATTTGTATACAGGACAGTTGGCCACTCACCTACATTACATTGTTAGACAAACATTTACATTACAAATGAGTGTGAATGACCGGAGTCTGCTACTCATACCTGTGGATTTGAGCGGGGGTACTTTTGTGTAATGGAAACGGTAGATATTTTGATGCGGTGTGGTGTGGTGTAGTGTGGTGTGGTGTGTTGTGGTGCTTAAGCTGCAATGGAAAGGGGCCTTACAAGTTGAACTTTCTGGGATTGTTTGGGGGAAGATCTTTGCCTATAATGGACCTGACCCAGAATAGAGCTTGGCAGGTTGAAAGCGGTCCAAGCCTCAGGTGGTGTGTTGTAACCTCATGAGTTCGTGCTTTAAAGAGGTTATCCCTGTTTCTCCTGGAGGCTTTACTGAAAGGGGAAGGATCAAGTCCTGCACGCTAGCAGAGGCCTACTGAACGCATGGCGTGTCTTTACTGAGCTCAAAGACCTAGAGCAGCCGTACAGGAGCAATATGCTGACGGGCAGCATGTGAAGGCTACAATATATGTAGGCTTTACGCTACATTGCATTATTTATTCCTGCTGCAGATGCCCTTGTTGTTCGAGGGTTCGGGTGGTAAAAATAGCCCAATCTACAAGCTCAGAAAAGGCATTGCAATGCGTTGTGAGCTTGTGTGGATCTTACTTGGTGGTATAGCTACGTTTATTTGGGCTTTGGCTATTCAAAAATAGCAGATCTACAAGCTCGTAGTGCGGCACCGAGTGCCGCGCTACGAGCTTGTAGATCTGCTATTTTTGAAACATCGTAAAAATGTGTGCAAATCTTTGAATATATATATTCTTTTCAAGCAAACATTTTTAACTCAAATCTTTGCTTCTGGGGGTCCCTGGAACAAAATATTTTGAGATGGGGGTCCGCGGCCAAATACATATCATTTTGGGGGTCCTTGACATGAAAAAGTTTGAGAACCACTGACATAGAAACATTAGTTTTTTCAGAATACTGTTGGGATTTAGAAGACATTTCTAGAATCGGCTTCAGGTCTTAATGGGTTAACCACGACTGTTCAAACGGGGAGGCATTCTGTGAGCTTTGTATTCCTTTAATGACAGATGGTAAAACAATAAGACGAGGCGCTCACTGTACAGTATGAGTCATAATTATGTACAACAGGGACAACGCGATGAGCTCACTGCCCTACACACATGATGCTGGGGGTGGATTGATCAAAGACGACTTTAACTTTTGATGAATCCGTTGTTACAGTACGTACAGTACAGTCATAAGGAGTGCAGATCAAAGGCGCTGTGAGGTCAGCGAGAGTGACAGTACAGTCAGGGGGGAGGAGCCTTTGGACGATGACATCACTCCACTAGCACAGAGGGATTTGTTTAATTGGTTCAGCTCGCACACAGGAAACACAATTATCCCCTTAAGACCCTCTATATACACTGTGTATATAGGGTATATATACTATCGGGTATTTAGTTAAAATAGATGATCTACAAGCTCACAATTGCATTGCGTTTTTAGATCTAGGATTTTTTTAAATGTTTGCCTTTGATGACATGCCCAAAATAGGAAAGCTCCTTTGTAAATCGCTCTTAATCCAGAGCAATTTACAGTAAGCAAGGACAACACAAGGTAATACATCAAATGCATAGAAATAGTAAACTAATAATAAACTAATACACAAGTAAACCAAGAACCTATCATCAGCCTGTATTGAAACTATACACAATAGGATGCCAGGTCAACAATGACCTGGCATCTGTCTACATGACATGCTATCTAAGTTAGCCTTTGCATAATCCTGCAAGGTCGTCCAGGCTAGGGGCTCAAGTGCTACGGGCTGAGGTGGAGCCTGAAGAGTGGTGAGTCTTCAGATTACGGCAGAAGATTGGTAGTGAGTCTGCAGTTCAAACTACAATGGGGAGTTCGTGCCACAGTTTGAGAGCCAGGAGGGAGAAGAGTCTGGGACGTGTGGAGCGTTGTCCCAGATGTTCTAGCGAAGGTTCTGACAGCTTCCTTGTGTTAGCTGATCTGAGAGAGCGGGATGGGGTTGTAGGGTTGGATCAGGCTTTGAAGATATGGGGTGTCATACCTTTGGTTGCTTTGTAGGCCAACGTCAGTGTTTTGTACTCTGTGAGGGCAGTAACTGGGAGCCAATGGAGGGAGCGGAGATGGGGGGAGAAATTGTTGGCTGGTTGAAGATCATTTGGATCATTTGGAGGGGCTTAAGTGCACATTTGTTATTATTATTATTGTTGTTTAGATATATTCTAGTATATATCTATATATTCTAAGCTTTGAAGATAGCTTTTAGGAAGGCCACTCGACAAGCCCAGCTGGTTTTTTTTGGCCTCTCCGGCACATCAAATTTTGATTATGATATTTCCTTTTCATATAAATGTTTTGTTTTTTCATTCTTGTTTTTGTTTTTATCTAATGTCACTTTTTTTAATGTGCAAATAAACTAAACTAAACATGGCAGGAGGCCAGTAAGGAGAGAGTTACAGTAGTCAAGTTTTGATATGACTGATGTCTGGATAAGGAGCTGGGCTGACTCCTGGGTGAGGAAGGGTCTGACACCAAGATTCTTGGCTGTTGGAACCGAAGTCACCAGGGCGTTGTCTATGGAAATAGTGAGATCCTGCGTGAGGCAGGACTTATAGCTGGGAAGAAGAGAAGCTCAGTCTTGCTTTGAGCTCCATCCATACGTATTGGAAAGGTTTTTAATGATTGTATAACAGTGGTTGAAAAACACTGTTGCTGTTTCCCAGGAGTCTTAAAGCTTCCTAATCCATTAATGTGATCAGAAAAGCAGGCCTTAAGCACACATAATCCTGAACATTGACCTGGTTTGTGCTGCACGCTGGTGAAAGTATTGCACATCTAGGGCTTTTTACTTGACCATGGAACGTTGGAACATATAATAGAAATGACATTTCTGTTAAGTTTGGGTCCCGGCAGGGTTCCTTCCTCGAAATTTAGTGGAGTAAAAAAGGTACAATATTTGTCTTTTAAATGTGTGAAAGTCATAAGCTTCCAAAAGCTAGTAAAGTACAGTACTCAAGTGATTGTACTTTGTTACTGTCCACCACTGTGTAAGAGCACTGGGTCACTGGAATAAACAGGAAACACTTTTCTGAAGTTTATAATTTTTCTTCCAAAATTGTGTGTGTACTGTTAGTCCACTGTAATGACATAATGTGTGACTGACTTAATGTGTGTCCTCCTCTCTGTAGGAGAGACGGTGTAGTGACATAATGTGTGACTGACTTAATGTGTGTCCTCCTCTCTGTAGGAGAGACGGTGTAGTGACATAATGTGTGACTGACTTAATGTGTGTCCTCCTCTCTGCAGGAGAGACGGTGTAGTGACTTAATGTGTGACTGACTTAATGTGTGTCCTCCTCTGTAGGAGAGACGGTGTAGTGACATAATGTGTGACTGACTTAATGTGTGTCCTCCTCTGTAGGAGAGACGGTGTAGTGACTTAATGTGTGACTGACTTAATGTGTGTCCTCCTCTGTAGGAGAGACGGTGTAGTGACTTAATGTGTGACTGACTTAATGTGTGTCCTCCTCTGTAGGAGAGACGGTGTAGTGACATAATGTGTGACTGACTTAATGTGTGTCCTCCTCTAGGAGAGACGCTGGAGGAACAGAGGAGGAAGATCCAGAACATGAACACAGTGCTGCAGCCATGCTCCTCCAACGTTATTGTTCTGCCAAACAAGGTAAAGAAGCGCTTCACCCATTGTCAACCTTATCTGCATTCTCATTATAACACCATTCTGTCTACTCGCTGTGGACGGTTCAGAAACATGCCAGAACAGGGATTCCAAGCTAATACAAAACACTTTCTCTACCTATAAAGTTGGCACTCTGAACTAGAAGCCACTGTTTGAAATCGTGTTTGAAATGACCAATCCTGCAGGTTTCTGAACTGTCTGTCCACAGCCCTCCTCTGAGACAGAAGTAGACAGAAATGGTGATATTAACTCATTTGGCTGGGGACTATCATAAGATATAGTCGACTAAATCTACAGTTGATTTAGTCAACTAAAATGTATTGTAGCGGTGCCTTGATGGCGTCGTTATATGGCTGATTTTACACTTGGTTGCATGCTGAAAATAGCAGATCTACAAGCTCACAACGCGTCGCAGCGCGACGCGTTGTGAGCTTGTAGATCTGCTATTTTCAGAGCACAACACCCGAGACAACCAAACATAAAATAACTTGTCTTTTAGTTCTACTGGATCTCTTCTCCACTAGAGTCCCTCACTGACATTTTAGTCTAGTTTGTATTTGTTGACGAAATTGTCAATATATTTACTCTTAGTTTTAGTCATCATAGCTTAGTTTATATATAGTTTTCCTCAGTGAAAAAAGGTAGTTGACGAACATTTTTCGTCATAGTTTTAGTCGACGAAATCAACACTACCTGGCTGCTCGTTTCTCTTGCAGAAATCTGGCAACACTGGTTGAGAGAAGTGTAGTGTAGAGTGTGTGCACACACACACACACACACACAGTGGTCCACTCTGCAGTCTCTGCACTGATACTCTGTGGAAACAGTTAGAGTAACAGGTGCTGGATGGCCAGCCAGCTATCCAACCGGCCAGCGGGCCAACAAATGCCAGCATCATTCTCCACGCTGTCTTCAGCCTCCACTGAGACATATGGTACCTCTGAAAGACTCTGCTGGGTGCATGATTATCCTCATGTATTTTCATTCTAATTTGCTATGAGGTGTTTGGTTTTTTTGAAGCTACGATGTCTGGTGGTTCAACTGAGGTCGTGGTTTGCAAACGGCAGTGTGCGTGTGCATGATATTCACAGCAAAATCCTTAGTGTTCATTTAACCCATTAATACCTGGGACGCATCTGTGTCACTTTTTGATTTGACCCATTAATACCTGGGACGCATCTGTGTCACTTTTTGATTTGAGCTAAAAAAGTATTATTTTACACTTTGGCTATTCAAAAATAGCAGATATGCGCTACGAGCTTGTAGATCTGCTATTTTTGAAAAATCAAGAAAATGTGTGCAAATTAATATAGTTATATTCTTTTAAAGGGAACATTTTTAACTCAAATCTTTGCTTGGGGGGTCCCTGGAACAAAATGTTTTGAGATGGGGGTCGGCGGCCAAATAGATATAATTTTGGGGGTCCTTGACATGAAAAAGTTTGAGCACCACTGATATAGAAACATACAGTACGTTTTTCAGAAAACTGTTGGGATTTATAGGAGACATTTGTAGAATCTTCAGATCTTAATGGGTTAACTACAACTAGGGCTGTCACCATTACACATTTAAGTTGACGATTCATTGTCACTCAAATAATTGCAATTAACGATTTATTTGTGTGTTTGGCCATTGAACATTGGAACATTATGAATAACATTTTTATTTCTGTTTGCCTTTTAGACTTCGTAATCAAACATTGCACAGGGCAGAATATGACAAATAATGAAATATACAAAGAAGTTTAATCATTTTATACATGTAAAAATGACAGAAATAGCTGATCTACAAGCTTACAACACGTCACTTTGTGACGCGTTGTAAGCTTGTAGGTCAGATATTTGTTGTAGATCAATACGTTTTTATATTTAAAAATGTGTGAACATTTTTCAACAAGGAAATGATTATGACGATTATGCAAAAATAAATGTGATTATCTCAAATAATTGCAATTAGAAGATCATGTAATAATATTTTTTTTATGATTTTTATAAAGATGTATTTATTGACAATGCACAATGTACACATATCATTATCATATATCTTCTTTTTTTCCTAAAAAAAAAAAAAAGAAGAAGAAAGAAAAAATGAAAAGATAAGATACACAAAAAACACCACAAAAAAGAGAACCAAAAATACAGAGAAAATACAGTCCTCCCAAACCCTCCCTCCACCCCTTTCCCAGAATGCTACACGACTCAACCCTCAATACTCAATTGTTTTTTCCACAACACCTTTTGGATAATTATGTAATAATTGTGACAGGCCTAACTACTACTGCAACCAAAAGGCTCCATTTGGTTCCATTATTTTGTAGTGTACTCTCTCTTCAGGGCTTAATTGCGTTCAACCTGAACAGTACCTCAGGTGTAACAACAGGCTGTGTTTACTGCAGGGTTCCTATAGGAACTGTAGCCACGCTATGGGACAAAAACACCCCCCCGTCTCCGTCTCTCTGTGGTTCAGTCCCACAGGGACCTAATTGCAGAAGGAATAAACCATTTCCTGAATCAACATCTTCTCTCGTCTATTTGCCCTTAATTACACGCTGGATGTGAGTTAACGACTAGGGCCGGTCCCCATTCTACTGGAGGGTCGTAAAAATCGAATATAAAGGTTTCCCAGAATTACTAAAAATAAAGATATTATTTGGTATAAACGTGCATATGAGTTGAACCATTAAAGGACGACTTCACCACTTTTCAACATATCTTTATATAATAGGTCCTCACTAATGCTCATGATAAAATGGTACAATTATTTTCTAATCAGTCTGTGTCTCAGGGAGGGCTGTGGACAGTTCAGAGTCCCGTCTACCAGTGACATCATCGATGGGGAATCCAAGCTAATAGAAACTGCAGGCTTTTTATTCCTGGAAAGTTACAATGCAATAATAGATCCCATTGTTCTCGCCTTAATAAAAATCTGAATTAAAAAAATGTAATCTTTTTGGAAAAAACAATCCTGCCTAACGATGATGACACTGGTAGACGGGTTTCTGGACTGTCCACAGCCCTCCTATGAGACACAGACCAAGTAGAAAAAAATTGTATCATTTTATCATGAGCATTAGTGAGGACCTATTATTATATGAAGATATGTTGAAAAGTGGTGAAGTCGTCCTTTAACATGAAGATATATTGTTTGATGCAAAATGTAAATTGTCTCTGTACGGTGGAAACCTCCATACTGTATGTCCACAACTATTACTTTTCAGGATTAAAATTCTAAACCTAAAGTAGCAGATCTACAAGCTCAAAACACGTTGCTTCGCGGCGCGTTTCGAGCTTGTAGATCTGCTATTTTCGATACTCTTGTGTGACGCTGTTAGTGTGATCGAGTTGTGGCGTTCATTTACAGAAACACAAAACGTTAAAATATGGAGATGAGAGGTTCGTGCAACAAAATTGCCTTCAAATATGCATCCTTCGCCTTCGGGGCATTTTGTGGGCGTTTGAACACAACAGGCTTGACATAAATGCAGAGCACTCTGCAACGTGTTTGGAGTATCAGAGCCTTCCTCAGGCAGCCACGATAACCGTGTGGAATCCTGTGGAGTATATAGGTTCACATCATAGATTATTTAACCCATTAAGACCGGGAACGCATTTGTGTCACTTTTTGATTTGAGCTAAAAAAAATCATTATTTTACACTTGGGCTATTCAAAAATAGCAGATCTACAAGCTCATAGCACGGCACCGAGTGCCGCGCTACGAGCTTGTAGATCTGCTATTTTTGAAATATCGTGAAAATGTGTGCAAATCTTTGAAAATATATTGTTTAAAGCGAACATTTTTAACTCTATTCTTTGCTTTTGGGGGTCCCTGGAACAACATATTTTGAGATGGGGGTTCGCGGCCAAATACATATAATTTTGGGGGTCCTTGACATGAAAACAAACCACTGATATAGAAACATACGTTTTTTTTGGAATACTGTTGGGATTTAGAAGACCTTTGTAGAATCGGAACCTCTGGTCTTAATGGGTTAACCCAGACCGGGAACGCATCTGTGTCATTTTAGAATGTTTTAGCTATAACCATTATTTTATACTTTGGGTCTATTAAAAAATAGCAGATATACAAGCTCTTGTAGGGAAATTTGAATCCCCTCCCCCTGGTAATCGCCGACACTGCAGCCAATTTCAGCCTGGAGAAAAAGAAAAGCTCCACGCAGCTTCAGGCTGATAATCAGGCTATTAAAAAGCCTCAGAACATCATCATATTGTAATGTGTGTGTGTGTGTGTGTGTGTGTGTGTGTGTGTGTGTGTGTGTGTGTGTGTGTGTGTGTGTGTGTGTGTGTGTGTGTGTGTGTGTGTGTGTGTGTGTGTGTGTGTGTGTGTGTGTGTGTGTGTGTCTCTGCCCCCCTGCAGTCACCTTATGCCACTCCAACCCGTCCCGCGCCGGCCGCTCCCATCACCACCTCCACGGTGCTCCAGGCTCCGCCTCCGCTGGTGCCGCCCGCCCAGGAGGACCCCGCCGGCGGCCTCCTCCCCCCGGACCTCCTGGGGGACGTGCCCTTCGGCCTGGCCCCCCACGTGCTGGCCGTGCAGGTGGGCTTCCCCCTGGGGGTCCCCGACGTCCTGCTGAGCCGAGACATCAACCACAACCTGTCCAGCTTCCACTACGACTTCACCCTGGAGAACTCTGTGCTGTGCAACCAGTAGCTATAGTCTAGCGCCCCCTGTAGGCCGTGGACCCCCCCCCCCCCCCCCCGAAAAAAAATATTCATATTTTAACTGGGAACCCCCCACCCTGACAAACACTTTGTAGGAGTTGAGGGCAGTGGCGTGCACAGACATTTTGAGGGGCAGGTGCTCAAGTAAATTGTACTTTTTTTGGTTTACTTGGTCTGCTCTTTTTTCCCTCTACACCTATACCTCTTTGCCAAAAATAGCCGATCTACAAGCCCACAACACCTCACGCTGCGAGGCGTTGTGGGCTTGTAGATCTGCTATTTTTGGCTAAAGTTCTCCTCAGAAAAAGGGATGCTAGGTTTCGAGTGGTTATGGTAAAAAGAAAAATCATATCACATAAAGATTTGGCGGACCCCCTGTAGTAACTCTGAGGACCCCCTAGGGGTCCCGGACCCCCTGCTGTAAACTGAAAAAAAGGGCACTTCTGGTCAAGAGGGCAAAGGGCAGGTGCTCTAGCGCCACCTAGAGTCTATGCACTATAGTCTATAGTCTGTGCACGTCCCTGGTTGAGGGATTACATTTAGTTTGACTCCACAGATAAATATTGTGAAAATAGCCGATATACACTTGCACCGCTAGGCGTTGTGAGTTTGTAGATCGGCTATTTTCACATTATTTTTTGCCTCTTTCTTATAGCCTGACACTCAGCCTGAATTTTCATTTCGTTTCACTCCATTATTGAGTCTGAAAGCCCTCTCAGTGCAGGCCTTTTCTGAGATGGGGGGTGTGGCCAAAGTGGGACTCTTTGGCGATTGGTTCAACGAGAAAACCCCCGCCTTCTACAGCGTCACCAGACCCTGAATGCGGGGCTAGCGATTTCAGGGGCTGGAGCCAGGCTATCTTTCTTACATAAGATTTGACAATTTGGTATTAAAAAGGTCTTGAAAGTCATTCAATTGTAACTTTATAAATGTGCTTTCAAATAGCCTGTAGTGTAGAACAAACGAAAGCTCTCAGAATCACAGTTACTGTATAAAAGGTACTGTATGCAACATCGCTATCTGTTATTGATACATTTGACCGTGCAATTAATCTCTTAACAGATATCAGCCAAAATGTCAATATCATCCTAGCATTGAAGGAAGTCATTCATAATATGTCTGGTCACTCAAAATAATTTGGTAATTTCCCTAATAATTTAGGAACTGTAACAGAAAGAAAGAATGACATCAAACTGTACTGTTTGTCTATTAGGAAATGCTGTGGGTTCTTATTATTACCAATACATAATCTCCACGTTAAATAATTTCTGACATTTTTATACGCAGTCCAAGCACTTTCCCTCTGTCGACAAAACAACATAGTTTGGTCTGTTTTGAAATGAATGTGATTTGTTGTTTAATTAACATGGCCTTCCATTTGAACCCAACATTGGCATGTTTTTTTGTTCAAGCATCTTTCTTATTTATTGTGTTTATGTAATGTTTACATAATGCCATCATCGTTTCAACATCATCATATTCAAATACATGTAGCACGTCAGGGCGTCATATACTTGGTAGCTGTACGTTAAATACCAACTCAAACTAAATACAGTCCCTACCAAAACAAAAAACTATTTGTACTCGCCAAAAATAAGATTATTCTTATTTTTATTTGGTTGTTATTAGTTGGATGGAAAGGATAGATTAACTTCTACGCTTATTTGTTTGCGACAAAATGTTTGTAAAACGTCTGGGAAATGTATTCATTAATGTTTAATAAGTGAACTTATATGAAACCACTTCAGCAGTCTACTGATAATCTTGAATTGCACGTCAGTTGTGTGTAGAGAAGATTGTCTTACTGTAACCGTATGCTTTGCACACTGATGTTACAACCTGAAGCAATATATTCTAACAGAATGTCAAACCACTTTCAACCTGGGCGTCCCTATTTTTGGGCCTCGATGCCTTTATAGGATTTACAATAAAATGTACAAATAAATAAATATATATATTGAAAATAGCCGATGTGACAAGTTGTGAGCCAAGTTGTAGATCGGCTATTTAAAAAAGAAAAAAAAATAGGGCTCAAGTGTTGTTGGTCACTTGCTGTTTTCTATGATTTGTTCAAATGCTTCAGGACTCGGCTATTGTACGAGGCAAACCCTTTATGTTTGTGATCAGATGCATCTTTGTATTTTAGTACAGGGGATGGTTTTCAATATAATACACTGTTTTCATTCTTTGATTCTTATCTTTTGAGTCCAGTTCTGTTCTTTACTGTCTGTGGTTCTGTTAGCTTGGCTATTAGCATGCTTCTTTCCATACGTTATTCACTGATTGTATTATATAGGCTATTAGATAATCATTGGCCTGTATTGATGATAGAGGGTGTGTCACTGTATCTGTATGTTTGTTTTTTTGAGGCATGCTCGTCTGTTAGTTGGTTTACAGACATCTTTCTGTAAGACGTTTATTTTTGTTCATGTCATTTAGACTGAGATCAAACATTTACAACCTTTATTTGAACCATGAACAATGTTGACCCTGTGACCCTTTGAACCTTCTGTGCCTTTAATATGCTTTGCAAAGAAAGCCAACATTGTCTTGGTGGTGAGTTTATTCATACCCCCCCCCCCCCCTTTCAGTGGGTATAATTCATTTGTTTGATTCCTTGATTGATTTATTTCATGCTTTGAATTATTGGCAACCACAGTGGAGAAATGATCATATTATGGAATAAAAAATACAAGTTATGAAGTTTCTTCCCTTTATTCACATAGAGTAGACTATGGGTCTTCTCTGTCAATATTTGTATTTATTTTTAACAATTAAGTGCATGACACAAGACACATAAGAAAACATACACAAAACAACAAGTCAGCAACCAACAATTGAATACAAATTATAATAAAATGAATAGTAGTAGTCATGTATACAGTTAGACTGTACACATTCTCATATAGTGGTCACTCTACTATACCATACAAATTACTCTTTTTCATTCTTCTTTTAAAAACCTTGCAATTGGTGACCAGTCTCTAACAAAATTGACAAGAGTGCCTCTTAATACATATAATAACCTCTCTATTGGTAATATGGACATCATTTTCTCATAGCATAATTCTTTATCAGTGTAGGGGTCTTGATGAAGCTAGGGAGTGGACCCCCCCACTGCATATTATCAATGTGTTGAAGATTAAACGTTTTCATTGGTTTCATAGATAGCTTGTTGGACAGCACTGTGTATCATTGTTGTGTGAATAGTTTTTTGTGTGTTTATTTACACATCATCTTTTGTAATAATATGCAAAAATAATGTGTGTTTTCAGACAGATCTACAAGCTCACAACGTCTCGCTCTGCGACACGTTGTGAGCTTGTAGATCTGCTATTTTCGATGAATGTTCCCCCCAGAATAAGGATGCTGCGGTTCAAGTCGTTAATGTAAAGAAAATAAACACATAGATTTGCCCCCCCCCCCCCCCCTGTAGTAACTCTGAGGACCCCCTAGGGGTCCCGGACCCCTGACAAAGACTTGATTAAAAAGAAAGATCATGGACTGTGAGTTTATTAATAATTCTGAACAGTTTAATTTCACGCTCAACTATAATGTAGCTAAATGCATGAGGACATTTTGTATACCATCAATAATAAAAAAGATTGTGCATTAAAATAGTCATAATTTAATTAATAATAATTTGATCCAAGACAATTTTTTACTTGAGTGAAAGTTACAAGTATAGCTGGTATTCAGAATTTACTTTAGTAAAAAAGTACAAAAGTATTGGCATCAAAATGTACTTAAAATACCAAAAGTAAAAGCACTCATTATGCAGAATGTCCCATTTCGAGTTTTCAAAATGTGTAAAAATCTTTTGAAAATAGCAGATCTACAAGCTCACAACGCGTCGCATTGCTATTTTAAAAGTGTAACTAAAGTTTTCAAATAATTGTAGTGGAGCAAAAGTACAATATTTGCCTCTGTGATGCAATGGTGTAGAAGTAAAAGTACTGAAAATTGCAAATACTCCAGTAAAGTAAAAAAAAAACTCAAAATTTAACTAAGTACATTGCTTGAGTAAATGTACTTAGTTACTTTAACACCACCAGGAAGCAGCGTGTAAAGCCAGCCAATCACAAAGCTACAGTAGTGATTTTTGGTCCCGCCTCCCCGCAACCAGAACAGCTAGCCAGCCAGGCCATCCGGGCCCCGCCCCCAGCCCCGCCCCCATCCTATCAGCCATCGCGCGTGCCACATAAAAAAAACAGATCTACAAGCTGTCGAGGCGTCGCGGAGCGACGCGTCGACAGCTTGTAGATCTGTTCTTTGACGCTGCTACGCGACACCGAGGTACCGAGCAGTATAAACGCAGCTTGGAGACTAAAAACACAACAGAGAAGTTTAGTTTAAACAATAAGCTGCTTCTTAACGACAATAACGTTGCTTTTTATACACTTTATTATACAAATAGACGTATTAATTCATATATTAATACCCGCGCGCGTTGGAAGCTCGAAAAAAATAGTTTTAAAGCAACTTTTTAAAGGAATTATAACTTTATAAGAGGGTCGCAAACATGTAGATATAATAATATGAATGATGTTAGACTGTTGGACTGTTGAAGGAAACACCGAGGTTGGAGGTTCGAACCCAACTCGGGGACCAAGAAGAACCGTAGTTTAGGCTATTAGGCTCTACTTTTCATACTACGGACATTTTCCAACGTGTTTGGCATCTATTTTTAGTTATTTCCTTATTATGACCAGGGATATGATCTAGAAGTGTTGAATTTGCTCTAAAAGTGTGAAAAACTATTTTTTCCATACCATTTTCGACCAATTCGGTCGAAAAGTGGTAAAAATCTACTTCATATTTTTCTTTTTTTTAATAAACTTAAAACAAGTTTATTAGATGGAAATCATCGCGTCTGCTTTTAATACTGGAAACTTTGTGATTTTTAAAGGACTCTTTTTGTGAGGAACTTCTTTTTTTTTACTATTTACTATTTATGTATTTATTTATTCAACAGTCAAACCCAGGGACTATAACTTGATCAACTGGAGGAATTCATCATCGCATCGATTTATGATGATGATCGATTATTGATCGTTTTGTTTAAATATCGATCAGAAACATGTCATCATCGTCATCATCACAGAGGGTGGGGGCTAAACCCCCCACATTAACCACAACAAACACCACGTCTCCTCCTCCTTCATCATCATCATCATCATCATCATCACCACCCTCCTCCTCCTCAGTGGTACCGGTGGTCCCGGGGGTCGTGGTACCGGTGGTGGGGGTCCGGTTGCTGCAGCCTATCCGCGCCACGGTGCCATATCACCACCAGCTGCTGCTTCAGCGTGGTGCTGCTGGTGGAGGAGGAACTGGAAACCAGCAGAACCATCATCAGAACCAGAGCCCTCCCCCCTCCTCCTCCTCCTCCTCAGTGGGAATCGGAGGAGGACCAGCAGCCTCAGCTCTAGCCAGCAGCAGCAGCAGCTTCAGTCCTCCGACGCAGGGAGGAGGATTCGGCGATCCAGCAGGAGAACCACTGGGCCGATCACTGCGGTACCAGACCCAGCAGAACCAGCAGATCCACAGACAGTCTCCCGTCAACAGCTCCACATCTGAAGGTAAATAAAACCTGAATGAATGAATGATGGATCATAATTAATATGCTTGGAACAGATGGATGTATGGATGGATGAAGCTGTAATATATAATAACCTCATCATCATCCGTATTATTCTGGTTGGATGGTTCTGTTCTGTTATGTGGGGTTATAGTATAGTTAGCTTCGATGCTAAGGAGGAGGCCATAGACTTATAATGGAGGAGGAGGCTAGCTGTGCTGTTGTGCTACACAGTTCTAGGTATGTATGCTAGCTGCTTTTAATTGGGTCAGATCCCCGTTTGGGGGAATTGGGAGGGAGGGAGGGGGGGGCCTTATCATCATGCCCCCCCCCCCTGGACTAATAATAATAATAATAATAATGATAATTAAAAATATATATTTTCATAATCATAACAAGAGATGACAGAATCCAGTCAGTTTTCATTGCCTCTTCTTTACCATCATATCAGTGATGTTATGTTGTGGTTTATTGGTATTTATTTGGCATCAGTTTGAGTGGATGTTATTTATTCATATATATATATATATATATATATATATATATATATATATATATATATATATATATGACATCATGGCACTATAAAATCCTGACTGCTAATCTTTGCTCTAAGAGTGTTGAGAATGGAACCAAAATAATTTTGGTTCCATTCTCAACACTCTTCGAGCAAAAGGGGTTTTATTATTACTGTGCAAATGGACTTATTACACTGCAGACTATGTTGACCGTGACAGACGGACTGTTTTGTTATTATTGTTATGATTTATTAAACATATATTTAGTGATTTGTGGAGGATCATCATCAATCATGTACGCTTTGATGATGATGCAGCTACTGTAATGCCCCCCCCACCCCCCCCGCCCCCCTCCCCTGTCGTAGATACATAAACACCCCAGTCCTATAAATAAACGGCATGGAAGATGATTGGGTGGAATAGATGATGATGAACGTACAGTAGGCTACGCAGGGAGGGAGGGAGGGAGGGCACCGTACTATACTATGCACTGGATGGATGGAAGGAAGGAAGGATGTGTAGTTTATATTGTGTTGTTCTTGCACACCTTCTGTTCTGTGGGTATACACACCGTCTGTCTGTCTGTCTGTCTGTGTGTCCGTGGCTGAGATGGAAAGAATGACGTGGTTGAGCTGTAAAGATGGTTAACAGCACACAGCCTGGGCCTGCCTGCTGCTCAGGACGTAAACACAAGCCTGCTTCAAGCACTACTGTACCACCAGCCTGGGTTTTATTTATATATATATGTATACTATATGAATTATGAAGCATTGAGCATGAGCAACCTGATGATGACAGTTAACGCCTTAAACCTAGGGGTCTACAACAGGGGGTCCTCAGAGTTACTACAGGGGGGTCGTCGCCAAATCTTTGTGTGATAGGATTTTGTGTTTACATTAACCGCTTGAACCCCTAGCATCTCTGTTCTGAAGAGCATTATAGCCGAAAATAGCAGATCTACAACGCGCTGCGAAGCGTTGTGAGCTTGTAGATCGGCTATTTTTGGCAAAGAGGTTTGGTGTAGAAGGGAAGAGGAGCGAATCAAGTGCCACGTATTGGAGGTTTAAGTGGTGAAATGGACAAAAAACATTAATTTACACAACTCTGATGATAGTCAATGAAGCTATCTATGAAATCTATGAAAACATTGAATCTGCAACACAATTGTATCCAATGTATTGGGGGTCCCTGCTTCTTCTCTCTCTCAGCTAAGGGGTCCTTAGCCTGAAAAAACGTTGAAGACCCCTGCCTCAAACCCTATATACTGTAAATCCTCTAATAGTGACCCGGGCTTTTATTTGTTTAAACTTTAGCGGGTACCAGGTCTTTATTGAAAGGAGGCATATATAAGAGAGAGGCCTATATTTCTTGTATTATATAAGTATTGTATTGTACAAAAAGAGGCTTGTATTAGAAGAGAGGCTTTTAATCACTTGTTTCAACAACGCCCCCGGTCATTAATAGAGACCCGCTTTTTAATTGAATAGAGGTCACTATTAGAGGATTGACGGTATCATAGCAGGGGTCGGCAACCTTTTTGACATGTTTGGCCATGTTTTTATGTTCTTGATAGTCAGTGTGCCACGTCAACATTAAGTTTAATTATGACAGTGACACCACATCAAATACTAATATCTCCATCAGATGGTGATTGTCACATTGTCACATGATCATCATTAGACTCTATCTCTCAGACTCCTCTCCAGTCACAGTTCACTGTTTGAATGAAATGTAGAATTAATAAGCAGGATGTAATATGCATACAGATGTGAGGGGACTTCCATTTAATTGACTAAATTCTTTAAAAATATTCTATTTTAAAAGAAAGCTCCTGTCTGGTGATCTATTCTAGGCCCTCCGCCACGCCTTTTCTTTTCCCTCTACACCAAATCTCCTCGGTGACATAGCCGATCTACGACACGCCGTTGTTGTGAGCTTGTAGATCTGCTATTTTTGGCCAAACGATGTTTTTTTTCAGCCATTCTGTCATGATGCCCAGAGTAGGGATGCTGGGGTTTGGTGTGTTGGCTTTGGAAGTGAACAGTAATAAGTAGTTTTTTGCAAATCCAGCCAACATTCAGGCCTGTAGGAGTTTTATATTATATTATTCAATGACATAAATGCTCATCAACGTATTTGGATGCATTGGTCTTTCTGTGGGGGATTGTGGTTGTACTGGTCAGCTCCCAGTACAACAGTATCACACTGTGGTTGTACTGGTCAGCTCTCAGTACAACAATGGGGCGGCAGTGGCTCGGGGTGTGGCCGGGGCAGTGGCCGGTAGAGCGGTCGGATGGGAACCGCAAGGTTCCCAGTTCGATCCCGGGTTCCCCCTGAATTAGTGTCGAAGTGTCCTTGAGCAAGATGCTGAACCCCTTATTGCTCCCGATGAGGAGCCTTGCATGGTTTCCTCCGCCATCGGTGTGTGTGAATTTGTGTATGAATGTGTGTGTGTGTGAATGGGTGAATGATCTATGTACAGTAAAGCGCTTTGGACAATAGCGTTAGATAAATGCACCATTTACAACACTATAAGACTGTGGTTGTACTGGTCTGGTCAGCTCCCAGGTTTTAATGTGTGGCTGTGAAGCAGGGCGTTCCTGAAAAAGAGCTTCCCCTGGGTAAATAAGTGTAAAACAAATCTTAAAGCCTAATGGCATATTAGGTATGTATTAAAGACTGTCTGGGATCAAGTTGTTTTGCAGTTTTCTTACATTAGGACATTAGCCTGTCCTCCCCAGAAACAAATCCCTCAGAAACCAGGGCCCTCATAGTGGTCTACAGTACATCTAAACCTCCCAAATCACATGAATCCACATTCCAGCAGGTCTTCTTCAAATACATCTCAGTATACTTATTGTTTGATTATAGGTCTAAATGGTGGTGATGACACTATAGGCTACTAGATGTGTCATCCATGTGATAACCAGGGTTTTTCCACCGTTATGAAAGACTAGTGACACTAGGTTAGTAAGGCTGTTACGTTATGAAAGACTAGTGACACTAGGTTAGTAAGACTAGTGACACTAGGTTAGTAAGGCTGTTACGTTATGAAAGACTAGTGACACTAGGTTAGTAAGACTAGTGACACTAGGTTAGTAAGGCTGTTACGTTATGAAAGACTAGTGACACTAGGTTAGTAAGACTAGTGACACTAGGTTAGTAAGACTAGTGACACTAGGTTAGTAAGGCTGTTATGTTATGAAAGACTAGTGACACTAGGTTAGTAAGACTAGTGACACTAGGTTAGTAAGACTAGTGACACTAGGTTAGTAAGGCTGTTATGTTATGAAAGACTAGTGACACTAGGTTAGTAAGGCTGTTATGTTATGAAAGACTAGTGACACTAGGTTAGTAAGGCTCTTACTAGTGCGGGCCACTAAGTCCATTTTTATGTTACAATAGTTCACTTTGTGATACAAGCGCCAAATTTGGCATGAACAATGCCAAGGACCTACTTTTGCAGAAAAGCCCGTTAGCCACGCAAAAAAACCCAATATGGCTGCCATTTTCCAAAATGGCTGCTGGTGAAAGACATTTTATGTGTATTTTGACCTGGATTGTGATTGGATTTTGATTATTTTGGTATCAACATATAGTTTTGACTCCCCCTGCCCCCTCCCCCCGTTAGCTACGCGAAAAAAAAACCTATATGGCAATATGGCTGCCATTTTCCAAAATGGCTTCAGGCAAAAGGCATTTTATGTGTATTTTGACCTGGATTGTGATTGGATTATCCAATTTTGATTATTTTGGCATCAGAATATAGTTTTGACTCCTCCCCGCCCCCTCCCCCCGTTAGCCACGCAAAAAACAAAACAATATGGCTGCCACTTTCCAAAATGGCTGCTGGGGAAAGACATTTTATGTGTATTTTGACCTGGATTGTGATTGGATTTTGATTATTTTGTTATCAACATATGAGTTTTTACCCCCCCCCCCCATGTCTGGATCACAAATTGTTGCAGCAATTGTGCAGGCACTCAGCTGTGTGCACTGAAGGCCAAAGCGGTAGCACTTGCATCTACCACGACATTCAGTCTTGCACCGGCATTTTGTCAGTTGTTCACACATCTGGCCAATTGGTAGAGTGTCATCCACGCTACTTGCCAAATGTCACCCTCTGCTCGCCATCCCCAGCTGGCAGGGCTCTCTGTATGACATTTGCCATACAGTTACCTGGCTTCAGACAGGGGCAACTTGATAAGTGGCATGCTTCACATGATGTGCAAGAGATGCCCTTGTAGGTGGAATGGCATCATAGGACCTCTGCTTCCATGCAAACAGGTAAAATCTTGCATCATCAACCCCATCACCAGTGCTGTTCTTGTCATGCACTGTTACTGGTGGGTATTGACTGAGCTTCTGGAAGACATGAGACACTTCAGGCCACACTTGCCGGGTTTGCCATGCTGTCTTTTTGCCTTTTCCCACGAAAGGCTGACACAACATCACATCCAGTGAAAGTGTGAAAGAAAAGGATGCCAATGGATTTTTCAGGGCCTAGATTCTTCACTAAATCGTGAACTGGTAACCAACAACAATACAGTACAGTACAGTACAGTACAGTGCTGTGCAATAACAATACAGTAGAGCACAGTACAGTACTGTGCTATACAATAACAAAACAGTACAGTACTGTGCTGTACAATAACAGAACAGTACAGTAGAGTAAAGTACAGTGCTGTATAATAACAGTACAATACTGTTTTGGAATGTGTTAGTTTGTCCTGTTTTAAGGGTTACTTAGTTTTTACTTTACTGTTGTGTTTGTTTTATTTTGTCGTAACATTTCCTGTCTTGTCTCATTACCTTGTGATTAGTTTTATTTCTCCACCTGTGTCCCGTTAGTCCCTTAACTCAGTGGTGCGCATTCTGCACAACCTTTTTACAGTACACCCTCAGAAAACATTTGGATTATCGAATCCCGATCCAGGTCAAAAACCACATGAAATTCTTTCGCCGGCAGCCATTTAAAAAAATGGCAGTCATATATATTTTTTTGCTTGGCTAATGGGGGGAGGGGCGGGGGGGAGTCAAAACTATATTCTGATGCCAAAATAATTTCAATCATAAAATGTATAGCTGGCAGCCATTTTGGAAAATGGCAGCCATATTGTTTTTTTTGGTGTGGCTAACGGGGGGAGGGGGGAGTCAAAACTATATTCTGATGCCAAAATAATCAAAATTGGATTATCCAATCACAATTCAGGTCAAAAACCACATAGCATGTCTTTTGCCGGCAGCCATTTTGGAAAATGGCAGCCATATTGGGTTTTTTTGGGTGGCTAACGGGGGGATGGGGTGGGGGGGAGTCAAAACTATATTCTGATGCCAAAATAATCAAACTTGGATTATCCAATCACAATCCAGGTCAAAAACCACATAGCATGTCTTTCTCCGGCAGCCATTTTGGAAAATGGCAGCCATATTGTTTTTTTTTGGGTGGCTAACGGGCTTTTGTGAAAAAGTAGGTCCAGAAGAAACTTTGTGGAAAATTTGGCGCTTGTATCACAAAGTGAAGTACCGTGTCACTAACAGCCCCCACTATACGTTGTTAAGCTCTGTCATAACGCACAGTCAATCTTGGGGGGGGGGGGGGGGGGGGGGGTGCTGCTTGTGCAATGCACAATCCTTGTCAAGTCAAGTCAATGCATGTATATAGCACATTTAAAAACAACAGCAGTTGACCCAAAGTGCTTTCCAAAACAAGAGCAACAAAATTGTCTATTCACAAGAGCAACCAGTTGAATATGCTGTCCTCTTAAAGCAGGACCCCCCCTCCTCCCAACACGTGGTGACCTGTGGTTGACTGACCCTCCTGTTGGTCAAACCAATGTTGTCTGCTCTCTACTTTTTAATGTTTTTAAATGGCGTTGCCTCTTTTTAATGTGTCTGTTGTTTTTCAATGTGACACCAAAGCACCATGAGTTGGGGAGAACGGTATTTTTCTCTCTTGTCTGCCTAGTGTGTATTGTGTGGAAGTAACAATAAAACAGAACTGATTCTGATTACATACTCAATGTGTGTGTTACAACAGAACACACACAACTCCATATCTGTAATGACAACGTCTAATACCATCTTTCAACCTGCCTTTGTCCTTAGTTTGGCCATGATGTTATTGTAGGCAGTTAACACAAAAAAATAACATTTTAGTCACTCCATGGAGACTTCAATTCATGGATATTTTTGAGTGGTGCCAACCACTCCTATATCTGACTTTGTCTGTGTGTCCGGGTGTATGTATGTCCAATAAACAAACATTGATGACAACATCAATACGGGGCTCATCAAAGGCACCACTCTCTTCACACGGGTGTGATTTTTTTGTTTTTGTCTCATTCCTAAGACAATAATTTGATGACCACCGGACCGGTAGGCAGCGGTTCCGCTGGTCATCAAATTATTGTCTTAGGAATGAGACAAAAACAAACAAAATATCCATGAATTCAGGTCTGCATGGAGTGACTAAATCCATAGGAGAAAAAAAAGTCATTTTGGAGGTGAACTATCTCTTTTAAAGGAACATTTTGCACATTTTCAACCGTATCTTCTTCATATAATTGGTCTGATTATAATAACTAGATGTGAGGGCCACGAAGGCTAGGCCCGATTCGAGGTTGGTCCAGACAGCACTGGCCTAGTCACTCTGCACACACGTCATGCGAAGTCCGGCCCCTCTGGACTCTCCTCTCCTCTCCTCTAACCTCTAGTCCAGTGGTTTTCAACCTTTTTTGCGTCAAGGACCCCCAAATTGACACACATTAGCCCAGGGACCCCCATTTCAAAAGTTATGCCAGGGACCCCCAATAAGAGACGATTTTTATGGCTCTAGCAGTGATCTTCAACCATTTCAATTTCAAGGACCCCCAGTTTGACATGCATTAGGGCTACAGACCCCCATTTAATGGCATTTCTATCTCTGGGACCCCAATTTTTATTATAAAATCAATGTTAATGTAACTCTGAGAGTGTACAAATAACGGGTCCATTTGGTTCCATTTGTTACACTCTCAGAGTTACAGACCCATAAGGGTCCATTTGGTTCCTATCTATCATTTAGCTGGGGACCCCCTGGAACTCCCTCAAGGACCACTGGTGGTCCCCGTCCCAACCTCCCAACCTCGGTCATTAGGCCGCCTGTACTGTGGGTAACCATGGCCATCATGAGGCAGTGGAGTGTTGTCACAGAAGTCTTTAGGGAAGCTGTTATTGACCATGCAGGGCACACTCTTTGAGTTTGCCGTAATTGTGATAAAGAGGTCAAACTTTCTGTATAGGGTTGCTATGGCAACCCGCCAGATCAGGCTGAGGGTCTGATAGGCAAATCAGAGAATCAATCAAGTCGAGAGTCTGATCACAGAGGGAGGTGGGGTAAAGATGCCTAAAACATAGAGTCTGATCACAGATGGAGGTGGGGTAAAGATGCCTAAAACATAGAGTCTGATCACAGAGGGAGGTGGGGTAAAGATGCCTAAAACATAGAGTCTGATCACAGAGGGAGGTGGGGTAAAGATGCCTAAAACATAGAGTCTGATCACAGATGGAGGTGGGGTAAAGATGCCTAAAACATAGAGTCTGATCACAGAGGGAGGTGGGGTAAAGATGCCTAAAACATAGAGTCTGATCACAGATGGAGGTGGGGTAAAGATGCCTAAAACATAGAGTCTGATCACAGATGGAGGTGGGGTAAAGATGCCTAAAACATAGAGTCTGATCACAGATGGAGGTGGGGTAAAGATGCCTAAAACATAGCCTTAGCTCTGAGCAACAGTCTGTGGCAAGTTTGGGGGCAAATGGAGTGATCCTGTGCTTGCTTTACCCCGGACGAACTTTCTGAGCTTTTGTCAATTATATAGTAGTAAGAAGTAAGATAAGATGACACCATTATGTAGACAAACGGTGGCTTCTATTTCAGCGTGCTAACCTTCCAGGAAGTGAAACGCCGGCTGTAGTTTTTTCTCTTTTTTAATTAGCTTGGATTCCCCATGGATGATGTCATTGGTTGTCAGGTTTCTGAAGTGTCCACAGCCCCACACCAATGAGACACACAGTGAGTAGATGGATACATGGTCCATCTTAAAGCGGTTGCCTTTGGCATGGCTGCTGTTATGAGAGCCTCCACCTGTCCCTGTGAAGTCAGGGAGTGTCCTGCCTCCTGTTGTTTAGTTGGTTAACCCATTCAAAGCGGGGAAAGCATCTGTGTAACAACTTCAACCATTATTTTATACTTTTGCTATTCAAAAATAGCAGATATACAAGCTCATAGTGCGGCATCGAGAGCTTGTAGATCTGCTATTTTCGAAAAATCTTGACATTTTTGGTGAATCTTTTAATGTGTATTTATGTTGTATGTGTATATGTTTTAGAGCAAACATTTTTAACTCAAATCTTTGCTTCTGGGGGTCCCTGGAACAACATATTTTGAGATGGGGGGTCCGCGGCCAAATACATATCATCGTGGGGGTCCTTGACATGAAAAAGGTTTGAGAACCACTGATATATATATATATATATATATATACAGTATATAGCAACATACGTTTTTTCAAAAAACTGTTTGAGACATTTGTAGAATCCCCCAGAAGCAAAGATTTGAGTTGCAAATGTTTGCTTAAAAAATATATAAAGATTTGCTAAAAAATCGCGCTATGAGCTTGTATATCTGCTATTTATTTTAATAGCCCATAGAAATCTTAAAATGACAGACATGCGTTCCCAGTCTTAATGGAATAAAGTAGTGGCCACTGGCCAGACTGCCAGCCAGCCAGTTGTTTAGTTAGTTAAAGTGGTGGCCAGTCAATCAGTCAATCGGCCAGCCAGCCAGCCAGCCAGCCAGCCAGCCAGCCAGCCAGCCAGTCGGTTGGTCCAGGCTACATTCCTCTACATCTCCACATCTTGATGCTCTAAAACACTCCCTCCTCCTCCTCCTCCTCCTCCTCCTCCTCCTTTCCTTCCTGGGCCGGCCACAAGGTCAGCCAATGAGCCGCTCCATCACGTGACCTTTTAAGGGCTGCAGGGCGATGACGTCATACTTGTCAGCCGGCCCACAGCCACGCCCCCTCTAGGGAAAGAGAGAGAGAGAGACGCCCACTGAGGTTCAGTTCATTCATGATTCAAAAGGCTTTTTTTTGGTAATGCAGACATGCAGCTATTTAACACTTAGATACTACAGTACGAGTACTGACCCACATTACTGTATATGATGACACTGTCTTTGCATAGAATTGTGGTTTAACCCCTTCAAAGGGCCAGACCACTTTGGTAGAGGTTTGGGTTGTGTAGTTACTTTGCCATGATGTAACTCCATAAGGTGGACAAGACATCTAAAATAATTGCTCCATTGATTAGACATGGATAATTCAAAATATGCTCCTCATTGACTTACATTGTACGGTAAGACAGCTCTCAAAGTCACTCTTTTAGCACGTAAACAAACGCAAACAAATCTGATTCAGACAATATATAGAACATCACCAAACCCTGTACTGTTATTCTTTTTAATAAAAATGTTAACTTCCTGGATCTGAGGATCTGGATCCGGCTCTTCAAATAGTCAAATCAATTAAAAGAATTGTGAAAATTTGTGCAAATCTTTGAATATATATTTTTAAAGTGAACATTTTTAACTAAAATCTTTGCTTCTGGTGGGGCCCCTGGAACAACATATTTTGATGGGGATCGGTGGCCAAATACATATCATTTTGGGGGTCCTTGACATGAAAAAGTTTGAGAACCACTGATATAGAAACATACGTTTTTCCGAAAACTGATTTTTCCGAGAACTGAGTAGACATGCTGTAGAATCGGACCCTCAGGCTTTAATGCGTTAAGTAATCACGTAATTGGTCGATCAAGGTGTGTGTGTGTGTGTGTGTGTGTGTGTGTGTGTGTGTGTGTGTGTGTGTGTGTGTGTGTGTGTGTGTGTGTGTGTGTGTGTGTGTGTGTGTGTGTGTGTGTGTGTGTGTGTGTGTGTGTGTGTGTGTGTGTGTGTGTGTGTGTGTGTGTGTGTGTGTGTGTGACACTGTAAACATGTGTTTTACATACCTTCAGTCTGGAAGATGTTATCATATCCATGTTCCACGTTGTAGAGATGCTGAGATCTCTAGTCAGTCAGTCAGTATCCTGTGAACAACATGCAAGGTAGAAGAACCAATGTGTTGCGGTTTTAAAAAAAGGCCCATTCATAGGAAGTGAGCGGTAAGACCATAAAATGCTGTCACCATGGTTACGGCTCCTTTTTAAACGTATCGCTTGTAAAGCCAGGCCTCTCTCTCTCTCCGAGACGAAGGAATTGAAGGCTGGGAGTGATTTAAAAGACATTAGAACGACTCTGAAAGGCTCTGAACGCTGAGAATAAAACCACTGGCTTATAGTTTTATCTGCAGGAGGAGGTGATCTGATCAGGGAATGAACACAAAACTGTAAGTTGCTTGTTGTTGGCATTAAAACAAAAATGTGATCGTTATAACGCGGCCGTAGAGTTGAGTCTGCAGGGCAGTGGTTCTCACACCTTTTCATGTGAAGGACCCCCAAAATATTATGTATGTATTTGGCCGTGGACCCCCATCTCAAAATATTTTGTTCCAGGGACCCCAAGAAGCAAAGATTTGAGTTAAAAATGTTCGCTTAAAAATACATATATATATTCAAAGATTTGCACATATTTTCATGATTTTTCAAAAATAACAGATCTACAAGCTCATAGTGCGGCACAGAGTGCCAAAGTGTAATTGTCGTGATGCTATATTAACACATTTTGCTGGGGACCCCCTGGAACCCCCCCAAGGACCCCTGGGGGTCCCCGGACCCCAATTTGAGAAGCAATGCTGTAGGGATCATGGCTATGGACATGTTTTTCACTCCTCAACGCACAGACCTCAACCAGAAAGATCAAGCTGCCGGAGATTTGATCTAAATTCATGAAACAAAAGCAACCTTGGCTTTAGAACAGTGGTTCTCAACCTGTGGATTGTGGACCCATTTGTATGGGTCGCGGATAAATATCCCTTTTTCTTTTTTAAACAAACACAAATATTTCAAAAAGTCACAAAATAATAATAATAAAACAATCACAGTTTATCAAAAAAATCTAACATTTTTTAAAATAATAAAAAAAGTCAAAGAAATCCCATAAATGAGGGGGGAAAAAACGTAAGAAATAGTGAAAATAGCAGACCTACAAGTTCACAAGCTCACGTTATGAGCTTGTAGATCAGCTATTTTCACTAGTTTGGGTCTCAGAGAGAGAGACATCACATTTCTCTTTTTGGGTCTCGAGCTAAAAAGTTTGAGAAGAACTGGCTTTAGAATGTGACATTTTTATCATATCATTTCTATCTATAACTCTGCACATGTAGAAGACTCAAACCATAGGCTTAAGCTATGGTCTTGAAGGGTAATTATGTTTGCTATAATGTGACGTTTAGTAGACTGCAGGCCTGCTGTATCCCTGGGTGAACAATGGAGCAGACAGGCTGTGGTCCAGGCTGACTGAGAGGTGTCATTTCCATGGATTAAAGTTACTCAGTCGTCACTCATGACCCATTTCAGTCATGTGGGTTCCATAAGAAGCCCAGCATGTCTTCTATGGAAGCATGGTGCGCACTGAAAATGGCAGATCTACAACTCAAACCTAGCTCAGCACTCGGTGCCGTGCTGTGAGCTTGTATACCTGCTATTTTTGAATTGTCAAAGACATCTAAAAAATTCCATCGAAGCCAGCATGTCTTCCATGGAACCAATGTTGCACACTGAAAATAGCAGATCTACAAGCTCACAACATGTTGACGACATGCATTTAAAAAAAAAGAAAAAAGTTTTGCTGTGGTTGAGGGTTACTGTGAGGTGTCATTTCTAAAAGTGTAGGGCTACACTGTGTGTGTGTGTGTGTGTGTGTGTGTGTGTGTGTGTGGTGTCTAATTGCCCTGTGGTGCTCTGGTCTGACCCTAGAATGAACTTTCACTTCACCACACCTGGTTGACCGACTGGATTATGACAGATTAGAGGGTCAGGCACCGCGTGTCAGAGCTGATGGAGCTCAGAGCTGAGAAGTACGCTGGCTGACTGACTGCTGTCCTCCTAACAGACGGTACTCCTCCAGGCCTTATGAATGACTTGTCAGACATGTCACAGTAGCTTTAAAGATGAAGTAATGCAAAGATTTGAGTTAAAAATGTATATATATACAAAAAATAGCAGATCGAAAAGCTCATGAGCATACAGTAGATAGGCCCAGTCTACGCTGGGCAAGACCTGGGATGTTGGTTGTCTAGGAAGTTGACAACCGGAAATGGTTGAATTTGGAGGAGGTACCGCCCAAGGAAATGACGTTGATGCTTTACAAATCTGTTAACATTCTCCGTGAATGAAACGAGTGTTGTGATTGGTCAAAAAATATCGTTTCCGGGGGAAACGGAAATCCTGTCCACTCAGGACTTCCTAGACACTCACTGCTTTAGGTCGTGACCAGGCTCTTCTCTTCGCAGATGAGTGAGGCTGGGACTGAGGCTAGGCCCAGTCCCTCTAGCCCATTGTTTCTCAAAGTGGGGTCCGGGGACCCCCAGGGGTACTTGAGGGGGTTCCAGGGGGTCCCCAGCTAAATGATGGACAGGAACCAAATGGACCCTTATGGGTGTGTAACTCAGAGAGTGTACAAATGGAACCAAATGGACCCTAACGGGTCCATTTGGTTCCATTTGTACACTCTCAGAGTTAAATTAACATTGATTTTACAATATGAATTGGGGTCCCAGAGATAGAAATGCCATTAAATGGGGGTCTGTAGCCCTAATGCATGTCAAACTGGGGGTCCTTGAAATTAAAATGGTTGAGAATCACTGCTAGAGAGCTGTAAAAACCTTCTCTTATGGGGGTCCCTGGCATATCTTTTCAAATGGGGGTCCGTGGGGTAATAAGTGTCAATTTGGGGGTCCTTGACATGAAAAAGTTTGAGAACCACTGGTCTAGCCTGTATGAACCTGACAGGCCTCTTTACTGCTTTTTGGAAAAGAATCGTGAAAATGTGTGCAAATCTTTGAATATATATACATTTTGAACTCAAATCTTTGAATTTGGGGGGTCCCTGGAACAAAATACTTTAAGATGGGGGTCCGCAGCCAAATACATGGCATTTTGGGGGTCCTTGACATGAAAAAAGTTTGAGAACCACTGATATTATAGCAACAAAGGTTTAAAAAAATAAAGCTGTTAGGATTTAGAAGACATTTGTAGAATCCCCCAGAAACATTTTGAGTTAAAATGTTTCAAGTATGTTATAGTGTCTGTTTCAATATATATATATATATATATATATATATATATATATATAAAAACACGATTTTTCAAAAATAGCAGATCTACAAGCTCATAGCACGGCACTTGGTGCCACGCTATGAACTTGTATATCTGCTATTTTTGAACAGCCCAAAGAAATCTTAAAATGACACAGTATGCGTTCCCGGTCTTAATGGGTTAAAGGCAGAGCTCTGTATAATGGTGACGTATCTCTTTCTCCTCCTCAGAGCCACGGCTACAAACTGCTTTATATATCATCACTGTCTGAGCAGAAAAACCTCTTTATCTCCATATTCTAACTTTTTGTGAAAAAACACCATCATCAAAAGCATCAAAAGTAGCAGATTTGGGCCCCGAACGGCTGGCGTAGTGGTCCGGGCACCTAGGTTCAAGGTTCAAGGTTCAAGTTTATTAGTGTCCCCGAGGGGCAAATTGGTTTGCAGCATATAGCATCAGTACAGTACAACAACATTAAAACAGACAGTAAAAAAATCACACCCAGTGTGAAGTGGGCGGTGTGTGGTCATCACAACATGACTCACTTTAAAAAAAGGATAAATTACTTTTTTTAAAGTCCATACTGCTATTCATAGGGCTGCACATGTGTCATGTGTTTCGCTAGCCAATCACAGTCCTGAATTTGCAAAGTCAGCCAATCACATTACAGTTAGTGGTGAAGACACTAGCTGTAATGTGATTGGCTGATATGAAAAAAAGTATCGATTTGCATTAACAATGGAAGGGTTAGGGGGTATACAATTTTTTTGGTCGGTATCCAAAACTCACTTATAGGGGGCGGCTACACCGCCCCAAAAACAGTAAAAAACAGAACAGTAAAACATCCATAGCCGGTACATAGAGTTCACATTAGGTCATAAAGAGCAAAGTGTAAGGTGCTATGCAGTACAGTGTACATGGCCATTGAAATACGTGGACACAAGGAGACTGCTAGGTGCACGTAATAACTAAAGGCTATCTCCTCCTTGGCTTCTCCATAACAGAGTTCAGACTGCAACCTAGGCTGCTAATGCGTGTCGCGGGTTCGAATCTTTGCTGCATGTCACTCCCCATCTCTCTCTCTCTCTCTCCAATTCCTGTCAGTCTGTAATCTATCAAATAAAGGCAGAAAAAAGGCCCAAAAAATATTTTAAAAAAGAAAAAAAATGCAGTCTTGAGCTTGTAGATCTGCTACTTTTTTTCTCCTTTTGAATTCGAATCCTGAAAAGTAACAAGTTTTGTACATGTGAGGTTTGTACCCCATCAGAGACCATATAAAACGCTCTAACACCTAATTCTTGGCTCAAGGACGAAGGCGGTCTGGGATCGGACCCCCGACTGCTCTGTTTCAAGTCGTTCCTCTCTCTCTCTCTTCCATTGTTTACATGCTATATTTGGTCGCCCCAAATTGCCCCAAATCACCGGAAAGGCGAGATCATCACACATGAGGGACGCTTTTTCCCCCAAAAGCTTAGGGGGGGGGGGGGGGTCTGTGTTTGTGTGTGTGTGTGTGTGTGTGTGTGTGTTTCTCGTTGTCATTAAACGCTGTTCTGACAGTTTAACGGTGACAGTCTGGACGCAGGCAGACAGGCAGGCAGGCAGGCAGGCAGGGCTCTGCATGCGCTGTCAGACACACATGGAAGTGACAGGAAGTAGTAGGGTGCACAGGAAGTAGTAGGGTGCAGTAGGGTGCTGCTGGTTTCCATTCGTCAAGCAGGGTGCAACTTGTTGATGAAACAAGGTTCACAACAACAACAACAAGACAGGAAATGAGGGGAAAGGCATGCAAGGGCTTATCCTATCCGCAGCGCGAGGCGTTGTGATCTTGTAGATCTGCTATTTTTGACTAAAGTTCTCCTCAGAATAGGGATGCTAGGGGTTCAAGTGGTTAATGTAAAAAAACATCCAATCACGCAGAGATTTGGCAGCCCCCCCTGTAGTAACTCTGAGGAACCCTGAGGTGTCCCGGACCCCCTGTTGAAGACCCCTGATGTACAGTAGCATGTTTTTAATGTTTTCTAAAGGTCTCGTCGTGTCTATTTGTCTTGATTGACAGACAGTTTGTTATCTTTGTATCAGAGTGGTACAGATTGCCTCGGGCGTCGTTCACATACCCTTATGATGTCCATCAACATCAACAAGAGCGCTTTCCTTTAAGGCCTTTTGCTGCAGCCGTAAATATATATATCGTCTCTGTGGGGCGGAAACCTTGTATGTACAAAACTGAGTTTAGCTTGTGGATATAGTACTTTTGCTACGTTTGTGTGACATTGTAGTATAACGTTAAAGGGGAATTTTGGACTAAGGTTTTCTTACCTTTTCTATGTCGTTATGATATCTTGGGATGAAACATACAGTAGAAAAATGTCATAACTCCATCCCGGGTCTGCCACAGCATAAAACGTGCGCCAATAGGCCTTGCGCTAGATCGCCTATTTTAATAGCTTTTTTTTTGTTTTGTTTTTGGTGAGATCTGACGTTCATAGTGACAGAAAACTGTCAAAAAAGTCTCGCTTGACGAGATCGAAATCTCGAGATTACAATCTCAACTTTTTTTTTTTTTGTGTTCTGTCACTATGAACGTCAGATCTCACAAAAAACTAAACAAAAAAAAAGCTATTAAAATAGGCGATCCAGCGCAACCATTTAAACCTTCTAGTAAGCTGGACCAGAGAAAACTATACTTTTTCCTGTCCACACACCTAATCTCTTTGCCAAAAATAGCCGATCAGACTCTTTTTTTGCTATTGTTCCCAGAATATGGATGCTGGGGTTCAAGTGGTTAATTTACGGAAAAACATTAGAAAGTTAAAGTATGGATATAAGAGGTTTCTGCAGGACAGGGAGCATACGTATATTAAATCATGTTAGTCGTGGTTTTATTGGAGACGTGCATGAGGCATTCTGTATGTTCACTGACTAGGTCTGTCATGTTTTCTACTTCATGTTATGTATGTATGTACTGTATGTACTGTATGTATGTTATAGTGTCTGTATCGGGTCTGTAATGTGAATACCTGATGTCCAGGATCCTTCTCTGTGTCTAATAGAGAGAACATTGAAGGCCTCACAGAAACCCTCTGCTCTAATCCTTCGTTCCTTTTATACAAAAAACAAACATTTAATCCATACAATCCATGAATTCATAATGTGTCATTTTAGATTTGAGCTATAACCATTATTTTATACTTGGGCTAGTATTCAAAAATAGCAGATCTACAAGCTCACAACGTTGTGAACTTTAAACCCAGAACAGGGACGTCAGGATTCAAATGTATACGACTTGACTCAGCTTGTGACATCTATCAGCTGTTCTGTTATTGTGAGTTCTAGTCTAGTACCTAATATAATAATGTAATGTAATAATATTTAATCAGTACCTAACAGGGGTTTCTTGGTCAGCAGAAGTTATCTGATTTGTGGCATATATATATATTTTTCTGTTAAACGTTTTTAACTGGGCATTAGCCTTGCTAGCTTGTAGGTCTACGCTTACTAGTTGTAGCCTGTATGGCTTCTCTCTCACTCACACACGCACACACTCGCACTCACACACACCCCCCCCCCCCCACACACACACACGCACAATGTCAGGTGAAATGATGCAGGGTGTTTTTGTAGCAGAGAGATCCCAGAGTACAGTTGAGCTGTCTATCATACAGTCAGCGTTTCATAAAAGCCAGACCTCAGGGTGCAATTTTGTGTGTGTGTGTGTGTGTGTGTGTGTGTGTGTGTGTGTGTGTGTGTGTGTGTGTGTGTGTGTGTGTGTGTGTGTGTGTGTGTGTGTGTGTGTGTGTGTGTGTGTGTGTGTGTGTGTGTGTGTGTGTGTGTGTGTGTGTGTGTGTGTGTGTGTGTGTGTGTGTGTGTGCGTGCATTCTGGCACAGCTCTGGATCTTTCTTTCCATCTGGTATCAGGAAACCATGAAAAAGACACACACACACACACACACACACACACACACACACACACACACACACACACACACACACACACACACACACACACACAGAGGACCCTCTCTCTCCACATGGTGTTGGCTCAGCGATAAGATACAGTACGTTCCCCTGGTTGGACACCCTTTGACCCTTGACCCCTTCTCCCATGACTAATAATCTCCCATGTGGCACTAGCTAATGAAGACCAAACCACAGCCGATCTACAAGACCTCACAACAACATGTCACTATGGACAGCTCACAGCTAGACAATGACACATTGGGTTTTAACCCATTAAGGCCTGAGTCAGCTTCTTAAAATATTTTCTAAATCAGATTTAAAACAGATTTTTGAAAAAAATATATATTTCTTTACGATTTTTCAAAAATAGCAGATCTACAAGCTCATAGCGCGGCACTCGGTGCCGCGCTATGAGCTTGTAGATCTGCTATTTTTGAATAGCCAAAAAAACCTAAAGTGACACAGATGCGTTCCAGGTCTAAACAGGTTAACCAAACCTAGCATCAAATATTTCAGTGTGTAGGCAGAAAAAAAACTGTGTGTGTGTGTGTGTGTGTGTGTGTGTGTGTGTGTGTGTGTGTGTGTGTGTGTGTGTGTGTGTGTGTGTGTGTGTGTGTGTGTGTGTGTGTGTGTGTGTGTGTGTGTGTGTGTGTGTGTGTGTGTGTGTGTGTGATATGCACACATGCTGACAGGATTTGTTCTATAAAATGTCATTGAATCCTCAAATCAAAGTGTATTTTGGTTTCAAACGATGTTCTTTTGAAAAATGTCATTCAGTAGAAACAAGGACAGCATAGTTTTTATTTCTGTCTAGATGTGTCAGTTCCGTTGGATCTGGGTCACTTTTAGATTTCTTTGGCTATGCAAAAATAGCAGATCTACAAGCTCATAGCGTGGCACTATCTTGAAAATGTGTGCAAATCTTTGCACAAAGAGAGAAAAATGTTCACAAACGTGTGTGTGAGAGAGAGAGAGAGAGAGAGGGAGAGCGTGCTACATGGCTTTGTACTTAACATAGTTCCTCAGATCACCGCCACTTATAAATAGACTTCCTTTTTTCTTAATCAGGGCTGTGGGCAATTAACCTCAAATATATACAAACCCATAATTAGAGCCAATAATAACCCACTTAATCTGGCTCATGTACTGTAGGTTCAGCAAATCATCTTTTTAATATACATATATTTTTGATGTCTGATATCTTGACAAATGGAATTATATATATTACATCATTGTATATTCTAAGTGTGTGTGTGTGTGTGTGTGTGTGTGTGTGTGTGTGTGTGTGTGTGTGTGTGTGTGTGTGTGTGTGTGTGTGTGTGTGTGTGTGTGTGTGTGTGTGTGTGTGTGTGTGTGTGTGTGTGTGTGTGTGTGTGTGTGTGTGTGTGTGTGTGTGTGTGTGTTTTTATATGAGGTGACCCCGCCCTGCTCTGACAGATTTAATGGGATTCCTACAGTCCTGTTCAGGACATCCTGGAGTCACCTCAGTGTAGTAGTGAGCACAGAATAGCACCATGACACTACAGTATGTTTAACCATTGAAGTCCTACATGCTTTGTCATACGACCAATAGTGAGAACGTTGTTATTTTACTATTAATTGTGGTATTGATACTTTTACTTTGAGTAAAACACATTGAGTAGTTCACCCTGCACTGCACCCAGCCTGCATGTGTTACATGTCATTTGGTGACTGGAATGTTTTTCCTAGAGAGACCAGTCCTGTTTGGTCAGTGGAGAGTTTTTTTAAATGGTAATTTTATCGTCTACACAGGCTTTTGTGTTTCACTCCAGACAGTTTTTAAGTTGCTTGATTCAGTATTTAGATATTTGATATTCATTTTATCAGACACGACCCCTTCCTATACAAACCCATTGTAACTTCAAACTCCATTTTAACCATGATGGAATCCTTGGTTCTGGTGACTCATACTGCCCTCCTAATACATGAGGGGGCCATGTTTTTTCAATCATTTTTTTTTCATTTATTAAAAAAATAATAATTGGAAAATAAAAAAACATTAAATACATAAAAAACATTTTTACAAAATGATTTGTGAGCGTGAACATTTTGGCAGTCAATGAATGACGGGCCCTTTATTCAGATCATAGGTTTCACTCTCTCCACATAGTATAGACAAGTTGCAGAATTCTGTTACTACCGTAAATCTAATCTGAAAACTAACATCTTGTCTTATTTTGCTCAAAACATAGATATATTCAAAGATTTGCACACATTTTTCACTATGTTGCGTTCTAGGTCTTAATGGATTAATTTAGTGGCCCTCCTCAAGTTAGAACCACTGGTATATACAGTACACACTGTGGGTTGAGTTATCACTAGCATAGGTGATGATGTGGCAGCGGTGGCCTAGTGGTTAGAGGGGCGGCCTTGATACCGGAAGGTCCCTAGTTCGATTCCCCAATTCATCACATCAATCATGAATCACCGCTGAATAGCCCTTGAGCAAGGCTTCCATGCAGGGTCCGGCTGGAAACAAGTTTCGTACTTAGTCCGACACCCTGGGTAAACAACAAACTTTGCTTTGCTTTTGATGGAAAAACCTTTCATTTGAACTCTCCTGTGTTCTCTCTCTCTCTCTCTCTCTCTCTCTCTCTCTCTCTCTGTCTCTCTGTCTCTCTGTCTCTCTCTCTCTCTCTCTCTCTCTCTCTCTCTCTCTCTCTCTCTGTGTCTCTCTCTCTCTCTCTCTCTCTCTCTCTCTGTGTCTCTCTCTCTCTCTCTCTCTCTCTCTCTCTCTCTCTCTCTCTCTCTCTCTGTGCAGCTGAAAGGCCCATCAGGTCTCATCAGGGGCGTGGCTCCGGTTCCATCCGAAGGGCCTCGTCTCTGGGCACCATCACAGGCCCCTACCTCACTGGACAGTGGCCCCGCAGTGACCCCCACCCACACCACCCACCCTGTATGAAAGATACATCCACACAGGTAACACCTGTCCTCTACACCACCCTGTATGAAAGATACATCCACACAGGTAACACCTGTCCTCTACACCACCCTGTATGAAAGATACATCCACACAGGTAACACCTGTCCTCTACACCACCCACCCTGTATGAAAGATACATCCACACAGGTAACACCTGTCCTCTACACCACCCTGTATGAAAGATACATCCACACAGGTAACACCTGTCCTCTACCCCACCCTGTATGAAAGATACATCCACACAGGTAACACCTGTCCTCTACACCACCCTGCATGAAAGATACATCCACACAGGTAACACCTGTCCTCTACAGCAGTGGTTCTCAAACTTTTTCATGTCAAGGACCCCCAAATTGACACTTATTAGCCCGCGGACCCCCATTTGAAAAGATATGCCAAGTACCCCCATAAGAGAAGGTTTTTATGGCTCTATAGCAGTGATTTTCAACCATTTCAATTTCTTGGACCCCCAGTTTGACATGCATTAGGGCTACGGACCCCCATTTAATGGCATTTCTATCTCTTGGACCCCAATTCATATGGTAAAATCAATGTTAATTTAACTCTGAGAGTGTACAAATGGAACCAAATGGACCCGTTAGGGTCCATTTGGTTCCATTTGTACACTCTCTGAGTTACAGACCCATAAGGGTCCATTTGGTTCCTAACTACCATTTAGCTGGGGACCCCCTGGAACCCCCTCAAGGACCCCTGGGGGTCCCCGGACCCCACTTTGAGAACCAACGCTCTATAGCAACATACTGTTAGGATTTAGAAAACATTTTTAGAGATTTGTATTTAGCCGCGGACCCCCATCTCAAAATGTTTCGTTCCAGGGTCCCCCAGAAGCAAAGATTTGAGTTACAAATGTTCGCTTTAAAAAAAGATATACTCAAAGATTTGAATATATAGAATATAGAATTGCCACATGTATCAACAGCAGACATATCTCACGCTAGAATTGACAGGGTAAACTTATTTTATAAATCCCACGTAGATGTAAGCTGATTCCTGGGCTCAAATATATATATAAGCTGGTTTGCACGTTCCATTGATACATGAGGGCCACTATCTCTGGAGTCATGTGATCAAGTTGTGATGAGTCACATTTAGCAGATTTTCCACATTTTACAGGCCCTGGGTAGGACAACCTGGCCTGGTGGGGATCTGCGCTCCGACACTTTTCTAGTTGAGAATGAGTATCACAATATTTGTAGTGGCCGTTAACGTTAACCCATTCAATCCGGGAACGCATCTGTGTCATTTTAGATGTCTTTGGCTCTGTGCCGCGCTATGAGCTTGTAGATCTGCTATTTTTGTTGTTGTTGAAAAATTGTGAACATTTTTGCAAATTTTTCACTCAAATCTTTTGCTTCTGGGGATTCTACAAATGTCTTCTAAATCCTTATTTCCTTTTTTTTTTAAATTATTATTATGTTGCTATAATATCAGTGGTTCTCAAACTTTTTTATGTCAAGGACCACCCAAAATAGTCCTTGACATGTTGTCCGTGGACCCCCATCTCAAAATATTTTGTTCCAGGGACCCCCACCAGAATTTGAGTAACAAATGTTTGCTTTAAAAAATAATATATATATATATATTCAAAGATTTGCAAAAATGTTCCAGGATTTTTTCAAAAATAGCAGATCTACAAGCTCATAGTGCCGTGCTATGAGCTTGTAGATCTGCTATTTTTGAATAGCCAAAGCAATCTACTATGACAGAGATGGGTTCCCGGATTGAATGGGTTAAATAGATGTATAACTGTCAGGAACGTTTTGTAGTGAATTTCTGTCCTCAGCAATATAACAGCAACTATGTCTGTTACTAATTATGTCAACTTTGTAGATAATAAACAGAGCTGTGGGGGCAGGAGGGTTATTTGTTGATTTGTCTGAGGAATTTGATTATGTGGACAAAACGCAGCTTTTACAGAAACCTAAACCAGATCAGCTTTAGTGAAATGGCTTTGAATTGGTTTATTATGATCAGAAAGAAGATACACAACACGGTTTAACTTTGAGCTCTCAAAGGTGTCCCCCAAGGATCTATTTTAGGCCCTGTTCTATTTTGACAAATGATTCAGGTCAGGGTATAATGATAAGTCCAGAAAAGAGAGCATTCGTACACCAGTGATACAGTCATGTATACGGTGGTTAGCCTCTTTGTTAATCACGCAAGAGAGCTGTTGCAGGTTCCTGATCGATCACTGCAGATATTAACCCGTTAAATCCAGGAACGCATGCTGTGTCTTTTTAGATTTTTTTGCTATAACCATTATTTTATACCCTGGGCTATTAAAAAATAGCAGATCTACAAGCTTGTAGCGCGGCACTCTACAAGCTTGTAGATTAGCATTTATTTTTTGAAAGATTGTGAACATTTTTGCAAATCTTTGAATATATATGTTTTTAAAGTGAACATTTTTAACTCAAATCTTTGCTTCTGGGGGATTCTACAAATGTCTAAAACAGTTAAAAAAAAATGTTGCTATAATATCAGAGGTTCTCAAACTTTTTCATGTCAAGGACCCCCAAAATGATATGTATTTGGCCACGGACCCCCATCTCAAAATATTTGATTCCAGTGACCCCCCATGTAGAAGCAAAGATTTGATTTTAAAAATGTATATAAATATATTCAAAGATGTGCACACATTTTCATGATTTTTTCCCCCAACCATAGCAGATCTACAAGCTCATAGAGTAGCTATGCGCTTGTAGATCTGCTATTTTTGAATAGCCAAATAAATCTAAAGTGACACAGATGCGTTCCTGGATTGAATGGGTTAAGTTACAGAGTATCAGTGTGTTGTACATGAGATTAAGATTCCCCCCTTTTGCAAATATTGGTTTTGATGTATTCATTTACTTAGTATAGTACGGTAGTGTGTTTAGTTTGGTGACACACACTCATGTACTGAACCACTGAACCACTGTACTGCTGTCTATGATGGCTCTCTGTATGCTAGAGGAGGAAAACCAAATGAAATGTTATTTCTGAACACATTGTTGGGTAAACTAGCTACTTGTATGTCATTTTACCAGCTATATACTGCATTAGATCCACTTCCATTCTGATTCAGCCCAGGTGACCTCTGAGCCGTCTAGAAGTGCTTTCTCTTTCTGTTCACCTTGGAACGTGGAATGAGCCGTGATTTAGATTTTAGAAACAATACTACTGTTCCTCCTTTTGAATTATATTTAAAAGGTGTTTTATATAAAAGCACTCGTGGCTTCATAGAATCATCACCTGATGCAGGCTGTGTGTGGATATCACTGGTATGGACTGTTTCTTTTCTTATTACCCCCCTTCTTTTTCATACATGAGTACTTTGTACTTTACGTGTCTTTGTGATATGACTTATGATATTATAGCTATTTTATTTTATTAGATAGTGATGTTGTTACAGTACCTGACAATTAGTTGACTTTTGGTGAAAAGTATATATCTGTATCGGTTGATATCTGTATCGGAACATCAGTATGTTCCGATACAGTCAGTATCGAACATCCCTAAATAATAGTATTAGAGAGTATTTATATAGCCTGGCCTTAGGAGAAGGACAGGCTTATATGAGGGCTGAGGACGTGGAGCTGCTCTCTCTCTCTCTCTCTCACACACACACACACACACACACACACACACACACACACACACACACACACACACACACACACACACACACACACACACACACACACACACACACGCACACACACAGGGAAGTGGGGAATTTCAGACGTCAACACAATCTTTGTTTGGGTTAGCGTTGGTTAGCTGCAGCGTTCTGAAGGAGCAGAACCTTACTGACATACTGTAACCACATGAACCCCCTGGCAACAAGTCACCATGTACTGTGTCACACACTCATCCAGAGAGACCTACTGTACCAGTTTGTGAGAGAGAGAGAGTAAACATGAGCTCTAGTCAATAAACAAAGCAGGTAAATAGTAACACAAGTAGTAGAGAGCAGATAGAACAGTGTAGTCAGTGCCTACAAAGACTAACTATAGGATATGAAACTAGCATCTGTCTAAACAACATGCTATCTAAATCAGTGGTTCTCAAACTTTTTCATGTCAAGGACCCCCCAAAATGATATGTATTTGGCCGCGGACCCCCATGTCTAAATATTTTGTTCCAGGGACCCCCCAGAAGCAAACATTTGAGTTACAAATGTTAGCTTTAAAAAATATTTTAAAGATTCAAAGATTTGCACACATTTAAAAATGTTTTCAAAAATAGCAGATCTACAAGCTCATAGCGCGACACTGTGCCACGCTATGAGCTTGTAGATCTGCTATTTTTGAATAGCCAAAGTATAAAATAATGGTTTAAGTGGTTACACAGATGCGTTCCGGTTTATGTAACCGTAGCTCGTAGCACTTGACCGTGTTATGACCACCATGCATGCGGACTGACCTTGGTCATCAAGTTCTCATGTTTTAGTCACTTAGGCTTGTTTCTCTTGACCACAATGTTAAAGTTTAGATAGCAGGCAGGTTATTTGGAAAGATGCTAGGTTCTTGGTTTACCTGTGATCCTAGTTTACTGAGGCACTACACTGTCTCTCTGCATTTGATGTGTGTGTTTACCTTGATTATTGTAAGTCACTCAGGATAAAAAGCGTCTGATACAAAGTTGATTTCGTCAACTAAAACTGAAGAAAAATGTTCGTCGCCGCCTACCTTTTTTCACTGACAAAAACTAGATAAAAACTAAGCTACGATGACTGAAACTATATTGACAATTTTGTCTACAAATACAAACTAGACTAAAATGTTAGTGAGGGACTAGTGGAGAAAAGATCCAGTAGAACTGCTTGTTTGCACTCTGAAAATAGCCGATCTACAAGCTCACAACGCGTCGCAGATCTGCTATTTTCAGCATGCAATCAAGTGTAAAATCAGCCATTACGACACCATCAAGGCACCGCCAAAATACATTATAGTCGACTAAATCAACTGTAGATTTAGTCGACTATAATCTTATGATATTTAGTCGACTAAAACTAGACTAAAACTAAAACATTTCAGATGACTAAAATATGACTAAAACTAAATGGAATTTGATTCAAAAGACTGACAAAAATTGAATCAAACGTTGCTGTCCAAACCAACAACACTAGTCTCTCCTAAATGCCTACAGTACATTCATTGTAAGTAAAGTACCGCAGCAGTAGTACTTCTTCCACCACATCCTGTTTGTGATGTTTATTTCAGTGTTATTGTTGCTCGGCGGTGCGCTGCGGTAATAAAACTCTGCTGGTGTTACCCTGTATACCTGCTAGCCTAGCCGCTCCTCTCAGATCCGTTTACAGCCATCTAAACCCTCTTTACCGCCGTGTCCCCGTGTGTCACACAGCCATCTAAGCCTCTGTACCGCCGTGTCCCCGTGTGTCCCAGCCGCTCCGCACGCTGCGGGCCGTGTGACATTCACCACCTACGCATCCGGACTGCCGGGCCGTCAGACGGAGGTTGACCTCGGTGACTCTGTGGGTTTACGGTGTATTATTAAGCAGGCCTCTTGAAGTGGCACTAAGGTGTGACTGTGAGCACCGACCAGCCAGCGCTTTTAAGCGAACATTTGTAACTCAAATCTTTACCTCTGGGGGGTTCTACAAATGTCTTCTAAATCCTAACAGTTTTTTGAAAAAACGTATGTTGCTATAATCAGTGGTTCTCCAACCTTTTCATGTCGAGGACCCCCAACATTATATGTATTTGGCCGCGGACCACCATCTCAACATATTTTGTTCCAGGAACCCCCCCAGAAGTAAATATTTGAGTAAAAATGTTTTGCTTGAAAAAAAATTATATATATATTCAAAGACTTGCACAATCTTTCACGATTTTTCCAAAAATAGCAGATCTACAAGGTCATAGCGTGACACTCGGAGCTTGTAGTCTTGTAGCGTGTGTCAAAGACAACCCTACAAACTCTACTCTGGAATGTTTTTGGAACTACCAGAAACATAGTGTGTTGGTGTGACTGTGCAGTATGTGTGGTGTGGTGTGGTGTGGTGTGGTGTGGTGTGTAGCAATATCATCGCTGTCAGGCAGAAACCTTGTATCTCCATATTTCAACTTATGTTTTCATAACTGAATGGCCTACTTCATCCATACGAGTGTCACACAAAAAGAGAGAAAATAACCGATTGCACCTTGTAGATCTGCTATTTTTGATGCTATTGAGTGACGCTGTAATAAGATCAAGTAGGGGAGTTAATGTTCGAAGAAAACACAAAGTTAGAATATGGAGATATACTGTAAGAGGTTTTCCACCTGACAGAAGGCTCTCCCACACACAGCAGGGAGTCAGTCATAGCTCCGCCCCCGTGACTCTGCATCCTGTTTTCATCTCGTTGCTCGGCAACCCAGACCCAACAACAAGCTGCTCTAACAACGCAACGCATGTAACGCTGCTGTCAACGTGACAAGAGAGCACAGAGTGAATCAATCTGAGCCTACTTCCTCCACCTTCCTGTGTGTGTGTGTGTGTGTGTGTGTGTGTGTGTGTGTGTGTGTGTGTGCGCGTGTGTGTGGAAAAGTACTAAAATGTTTTACTTAAGTAAAAACACAAACGTATTGGTATCAAAATGCACTTAAAGTGCCAAAAGCAAAGGTACTAAAATGTTTGAAAATAGCCTATGTATAAAATAGGGCTAAAGTAGTTAATGTGTGTTTTATATAATAATGTATATCTGCAAAGTAACTAGTAACTAAAGTTTTCAAATAATTGTAGTGGAGTAAAAGCACAATATTTGCCTCTGAGATGTAGTGGAGTAGAAGTAGAAGTATAGACAATTGGAAATACTCCGGTAAAGTAAAAGTACCTCAAAATTGTACTTAAGTACTTGAGTAAATGTACTTAGTTACTTTACACCGTGTGTGTGTGTGTGTGTGTGTGTGTGTGTGTGTGTGTGTGTGTGTGTGTGTGTGTGTGTGTGTGTTGTTGGGTGAGGAGAGGAGAGGAGAGGAGAGACCTGGCCTTGGCCTCTTGAGGAGGAGAAGGAGTCTTTCACCAAAAGGCGATTCTTCACGTGCCAAATTCTCTCCGGCGGAAAGGCTGGAATTTCCCCCACAGCAGCTCTTGTGTGTGTGTGTGTGTGTGCATTGACAGAGACACATACAGGGCAGGTGGTCTTAACAGGATCCCTGGCTAATAAGTCAAATATACCTTTAATACATTATACGGTAACTAAAATGTAAAATAAAAAACACCTTAAATATTTTAGAAATGGTTCATCTTTTACTCAAGCGGGACAATGCCCGTCACAGGTTGATGATGTCATTTGTCCATGTGTGGTCTAGCCCTATGGAATGCATGTGAAAATAAAAAACAACTTAATACTAAGTATTAACTAAGGTTAATATGAGGGTCAAATCAATATTTTAAATATGTTTCTTTTTGCACATGTATTCCATAGTGCTAGACCACACATGGACACATTACATCATCAACTTGCGACGGGCATTGCCCCTCTTGTCTCTCTAGTAATTGACTCGCTGCTGAAAATAAACAAATGGACCTTTTTAGTCGGAGGCCGTTTAGCCATGAGCCAGGAAACTATTCAGTTTCTTCTGGGTGTCAGTGAGGAGAGGAACACTCTCTGTTGGTGTGTCTGTGTTTGTGTGAGGGGGAGAGAGAGAGAGAGAGCACGCTGACGTACTATGGCTCAGCTTTCACTCTCTGTGTGTGTGTGTGTGTGTGTGTGTGTGTGTGTGTGTGTGTGTGTGTGTGTGTGTGTGTGTGTGTGTGTGTGTGTGTGTGTGTGTGTGTGTGTGTGTGTGTGTGTGTGTGTGTGTGTGTGTGTGTGTGTGTGTGTGTGTGTGTGTGTGTGTGTGTGTGTGTGTGTGTGAGTGAGTGAGTGAGTGAGTGAGTGAGTGAGTGAGTGAGTGATTGCGGACAAGATGAGCTGTAGCAGCCTGTATCTGATTCTTGTGTGTGGTTTATTCTCATTATTAGTTTCATTGTCTTCCAAACTCCTGGATGTTGTAGTTTATTGTCATGTGGTCCATGGGAGTTGTAGTTTATTGTCATGTGGTTCATGGGAGTTGTAGTTCATTGTCATGTGGTTCATGTCTTCCAGACTCCTGGATGTTGGGTTGAACAGACGGAGGATCAGAGGAGTTCACACCAGCGCTCCGCCTCCTGGGGCAGCGCCGAGCAGCTCAAAGAGGTACACACACACACACACACACACACACACACACACACACACACACACACACACACACACACACACACACACACACACACACACACACACACACACACACACACACACACACACACACACGTAAGTAACTGTTGTGTTACTTTATCCAATAATAATATTGATAATGGGCTTAAATGATAAAATAGCCTAGTAACAAAATTTTCCCAATCAGCCACGGTGGTCGATGATGTTTATAATTAACGGCCAATTAAACATTTAATCGGTCAGTGGGCGATAAATACCGGCTAAACGTAAACCTTGGTTCAACAACTGCTGTACAGCCTTCCTTTAGCCGTACAACTTCCTGCTTGATGTCAGGCTGGTTCGTACCGGTGACATACAGACATTCATTGATTGAATATTTTATCAACGGTTTGCAAACAGTACAGAGGTACAGTTATACAATAAAGCAGGGGTCTTCAACGTTTTCAGGCCAAGGACCCCCTAGCTGAGAGAGAGATGAAGCAGGGACCCCCTACTCTATATTGTATACAATTGTGTTTCGATTTAACTTTTTTTGTTTACTTGTTCTGCTCTTTTTTTCCCTCTACACCAAACATCTCTTTGCCAAAAAATAGCCGTACACACAGGGGGTCCGGGACCCCTAGGGGGTCCTCAGAGTTACTACAAGGGGATCCGCCAAATCTTTTTCACGTCCCCCATTTCCCCCAATGGACCCCCATTTCAAAAGATATACCAAGGACCCCCAGGATTTTTACGGCTCTAGCAGTGATTTAAAACCATTTTAATTTTAAGGACCCCCAGTTTAACATGCATTAGGGCTACGGACCCCCATTTAATGGCATTTCTATCTCTGGGGCCCCAATTTATATTGTAAAATCAATGTTAATTTAACTCTGAGAGTTTACAAATGGAACCAAATGGACCCGTAAGGGTCCATTTGGTTCCATTTGTAAACTCTCAGAGTTACAGACCCTTAAGGGTCAATATTGTTCCTAACTATCTATCATTTAGTTGGAGACCCCCTGGAACTCTCTCAAGGACCCCTGGGGGTCCCCGGACCCCACTTTGAGAACCAATGAGCTAGAAGACATGTCTAGGTCTAGTTGCATGTTGCAGACAGGTGATCTTTTATGGTGGTTTTGAAGGAGTGTAGGGACGGGAGTCACACTGATTGATGGCTGTCGGTATGACATTCCACATTCTGGTAGCAGCATAGTAGAATGAATTCAGACAGAAGGCTGCACCCTGGCCACGGCCTCCTCCTCTTCCTCCTCCTCTTCCTCTTCCTTATCTCTCCCTCTCAGCTCCACCCCTGGCGGTGTGCTGCTCCTGCAGGGAGGTGGCAGATAACACTGCTATCTGCCTCCATAACCACCCACTTCCCCTCTCTCTCTCTCTCTCTCTCTCTCTCTCTCTCTCTCTCTCTCTCTCTCTCTCTCTCTCTCTCTCTCTCTCTCTTCTCTCTCTCTCTCTCTCTCTCTCTCTCTCTCTCTCTCTCTCTCTCTCTCTCTCTCTCTTCTCTCTCTCTCTCTCTCTCTCTCTCTCTCTCTCTCTCTCTCTCTCTCTCTCTCTCTCTCTCTCTCTCTCTCTCTCTCCTCTCTCTCTCTCTCTCTCTCTCTCTCTCTCTCTCTCTCTCTCTCTCTCTCTCTCTCTCTCTCTCTCTCTCTCTCTCTCTCTCTCTCTCTCTCTCTCTCTCTCTGCGACGGCCATTAAGCCGCCCACAATTTATGGGCCTCGCCTTCTGAGGCTGTGGCTGAAGCCTCTCTGTGCTGCAGGAAGACATGGAACAATAACCACACACACACACACACACACACACACACACACACACACACAGGGCTGCAGACACAGATCTCATAGATCAGTGGTTTCCATATCAAGTGTTTAGGGTTTGATGAGACTTAGCCTCTCAGACCTAGAATATGTTGTCATCGTTGGATAGGATTGTGTCCACAATTCCATCCATGCTGTATTGATGTTGGTACCAATAGGAGAGATAGCTGGCAAACGTTGATCAAAATAACAATTCTTTAATTAACCCATTAATGAAGCCGATGCTACGTGTCTCCTAAATCCCAACAGTATTCTCAAAAACGTATGTTTCTATATCAGTGGTGCTCAAACTTTTTCATGTCAAGGACCCCCAAAATGATGTACGTATTTGGCCACCGACCCCCATCTCAAAATATGTTGTTCCAGGGACCCCCCAGAAGCAAAGATTTGAGTTAAAAATGTTTGCTTTAAAAATACATATATTCAAAGATTTGCACACATTTTCACGATTTTTCAAAAATAGCAGATCTACAAGCTCATAGCGCGGCACTCGGTGCCGCGCTATGAGCTTGTATATCTGCTATTTTTGAATAGCCATCTGCTGTTTTTGAATAGCTAATACAGGATGTAACGTGACGTAGGCTGAGAAGTGAGGAGTGAACGGTGAAACCAAAGCTCTCAGGTTTAGCATCAACAGGTTCCACTGTGTAAAGACAGCAGCTCGTGTGTCAGCCGGTGGAGACAGAGCTGTCTTTGATAAGTGTTTGTTTGACCTGCTGTTGTGTTGCTATAGTAAAGACACTCTGGAGAGAACAGGACACAACAGGGCTGGGTGCGACGTGATGGACTGTCTCTCTCTTTCCCAGGTGTTTCGCGCCCAGGTGGGTGTGGTTTTGAGGTCAGGTTAAGGCACTTGCGAGTCACAGTGGGTTTTGACTCGCAAGCAAATATCGTTTTTTTACTTCTCATAAAACATATATATATTAATATTTTTCAAAAGATTTTCAATTTTTTTTTTTGTTTTCTCACAATTATTCATAAAAAAAAACGAAATTCTATTAAAAAATACATTTTAAAAAATAGCAGATCTACAAGCTCACAACAACTCACAAGTTTGGGTCCCGGAAAGAAATCACATTTCTCTTCTGGGTCACGACCAAAAAAGGTTTGGGAACCGCTGGGTTAAGACATATAACCACCCCCACCTGGGCCAAACACCAAATAAAGAGGGGAGTCCTCTGGGTGCAAGGTGCAGTGTTGCCGGAGTTTGTAGAGAGAGAAACGATCAACCCTGTCTGTGAGAACAACACGACCAAGAGAAACACACGCACGCACGCACACACACACACACACACACACACACACACACACACACACACACACACACACACACACACACACACACACACACACACACACACACACACACCACTTTGACATTGAGATTTGAACGTGGTATTCCTGAGACTGTAGCTGCTGTGTTGGTTTTTAGCGCACAATGAATTCCACGTGCCTTTTACTTGTAAATGGTATTGTTGACAATAAAGTTGAACCTTGAACACACACACTTGCTGATCTGCTATTGTCAAAACATCTTGAAAGAAAGTATGAAATATTTTGAATATTTCTGAAATATTATATTTCGGGGGGGGGGGGGGTCCGTCAACAAATACATATTAATCTGGGGTTGACATGAACATATTGTAGAACCACTGGTTTAAACAACATTAGGAAGCAAAGCTCCTAATGCTCAGCTTGTAGATCTGCTATTTTTGAACAGCCCGAAGTATAAAATAATGGTTATATCTAAAGATCTAAAATGACACAGTATGCCTTCCAGTATAGAATGTGTTATAATGAGCAGACTTGGGGTGCAAGGTGCAGGTTGTGTGTGTCACACAGCACAGTGACTGGGGGACATGTATGGACATGTATGGACATGTATGGATGGACATGTATGGACATGTTCTGGATCCACTGGTTCCAGTAACAGTCCTGCTCACACCCAGTGGTAGCAAGTAGCTAAAGTACATTTACTCAAGTACTGTACAATGTTGGCGTATACTTTAAATCTAACCCTAACCCTTGATTTTGCTATTTTGTCTCATCTGTTTAAAAAAGTAAGTAGCTGATATATTGCACTTTGACCTTAGCGCTAGGTATACTCTTGGTTGCTTGTTTTTGCAGAAAATGTACTTCAGACTTCTGGTGATTAGTAGTTTAGTTCCCTACCTATGTTGAATGCACTTATTGTAAGTCTCTTTGGATAAAAGCGTCTGCTAAATGACTGTAATGTACTTTTACATGAGTTTGTCCATATTTTATTTTGTCAATACTTCCTAGTTCACTGCATCTCATACAGTACATCTCAGAGGAAAATATTGTACGTACACACACACACACACACACACACACACACACACACACACACACGCACACACACACACAGTGGGGGACATGTGTGGACATGTTCTGGGCCACTGGGACATAGTAGAGGAGTGGTATCCTGCGCGCGACACACACACACACACACACACACACACACACACACACACACGCACAGTGGGGGACATGTGTGGACATGTTCTTGGGCCACTGGGACATAGTAGAGGAGTGGTATCCTGCGCGCGACACACACACACACACACACACACACACACACACACACACACACACACACACACACACACACACACACACACACACACACACACACACACACACACACACACACACACACACACACCCCTCTCTGTCAGTTTCTATCTGCCCGTCTCTCTCTCTCTCTCATCCTGTCTCACTTCCCCTCATTCCATGGTGAACCAGAGACAGCTGCCTGTCTGTCTGTCTGTCTGTCTGTCTGTCTGTCAGGGTGTGTCGTCTAAACGCAATTATGTTTGCATAATCGTTTCCATGTTGAAAGATTTTCACACATTTTCAAATATTAAAAAAAAAGAAGAAATTGCAGATCTACAAGCTTACGTGTCACTTTGTGACGCGTAGTAAGCTTGTAGTTCTGCCATTTCATATCTGTCCTGTGCATTTTTTTTATTTTACAAAGCCTAAAAGGCTCCATATGTTCCAATGTTCAATGGCCAAGCACACAATTAAATTGTTAATTGCAATTGTTTGAGTGACAATTAATTGTGACAATTGTGATTGTGACAGTCCTAGTCTCACACTCACTGTACTGTATACCATTACAGATGTAAAGGGCTAAGCCTGATAGCCAGCCACCTTCTGATCAATTAATGCCAGCAACTGACCTAATTATGACCAACATGCACTCTCATGCTTTTGTTAATTTGTTAAAAATTAAATAGTTTTTTCTTGACCACACTGTTAAAAATGCAATTTAGATGTTAGCGTGTTATTTAAACAGATGCTATAGGTTCATTGTTTACCTGGTATCCTATTGTTTCAATGTACAGATTATTATTTGGATTGTATATTGTTTAGACAGATGCTATAGGTTCCTAGCTTACTGAGTATGTGATGTACAGTATGTGTTTATCTATCTTATTGTAAGTCACTCTGGATGAGAGTCTCTGCTAAATGCCTATAGATTGGTCTATAAACCAGAATGAGATTACATGAACAGGAAGGGATTATGTCTGAACATGTTTGTGTTCACGTGCTTATATTTACTTCTCTCTCCAGCATAACTCCAAAACACTTTCCCATTTACAATTACAACTTAAGCCATTCGTTCTCAAAGTGGGGTGGCGAGTGCTGCGCTACGAGCTTGTAGATCTGCTATTTTTGAAAAATAAAAACAAACAACAGAGAGGCTAAGAACTGATACAAGAAGATAGGAGTGTCATTCAATACCATGTCGTTATCTGTATCTACAATATAATAATAATAGTCCTAATTGACCCTGTGTGATGTTACTGCCATCTTACTTCAGTGGTTTCTCAAACATGTTTATGTCAAGGGCCCCCACATAGATTATTGGTCTATGGAACAGTGAGCTAGTGGCTGTTTCCTCCAGGTCTTTGCCCTCCACATGGACTACTACAGGAAGTACACCATACAACACCTTAGGGAACAGTGACACCCAGTGGTTAGACTAGGACACAGCAAACCCAATTCAAGTGCTCTATATCCATTTGTAGGTATTTGTAATGCGTACACTAGAATTGAACACACACACACACACACACACACACACACACACACACACACACACACACACACACACACACACACACACACACACACACACACACACACACACACACACACACACACACACACACACATACACACACATTTATACGTGCTTGTGCCAAAACAGAGTCTGACAGAGTCCTTAGTAATTAAGCAACACGTGTGTTGTCTCTCTCCAGCAGATCTCCAGGCTCCTGGTATGATGTATCATTATAGTAACATGATGTCTCTCTCTCCACAGCAGATCTCCAGGCTCAGGCAGCAGCTGCAGCGCAGCAAGCAGGGAGGACGTCACAGTAAGGACAACAAGGAGCGTCTGTCCCCCCTGCAGTACGGACCCCTCACCTACAACACCCTCCCCAACACCACCACCACCACCACTAACAACAACAACAACAACTTCTCCTCCAGTGTGAACCACATTCAGGTGGGACATCATCTCCCACTAGAGAGTTCTAGAGATGTTTTTTTGGGGTGAACAGTCACACATCTCTCTGTATTTGATCATTTTAACCCCTTGATCAGACTAACCCCTCTGGTTGTGACCAGCTCAGTGGCCTTGTGGTTAGAGTGTCTTGCCCTGAGACTGGGATGTCGGGGTTCGATCTCCGGCCGCGTCGTACCAAAGACTCTAATAATGGGACCCAGTGCCTCCCTGCTTGGATTGTTACTATGCTAACATGTATGCCTACCAGAAGGTCCCTGGTTCACCACCCGTGTCTGTGTCAAAGTGTCCCTGAGCAAGACACCTAACCCTATAAATGCTGCCCTTCCCTACGAAAAAATACCACAAAGGATTAGCATACAAATGATTATGATGATAATAATCGGTATCGGCCGATTTGACCTTGCATTATGGATATCGGTCCCATTCCAATATCGTGCATCTCTAATAATTATCATTAACATGAATGCTGCTATGTTAAGGTGAATACTAACTCATGTTGTGTCTCTGCTTTGCAGCAGGTTTCCATGTCTAAGTCGGCCCAGATGCCGCTGTCCAACATCACGGTGCCAAAGCCCTCCATCTCGCGGGTTCCCAGCAGCATGGAGGGCATCAACCACGAGCTGGAGAAGGTCTTCATCAGAGACAACGGGGAGAAGGAGGAGCTGAAGGTGCGTACGGGGGTCCGGGGGTCCGGGGGGGCTGAAACATACTGGGAACAAATTAAAGAAAATGAATAGCTGGCAAAGGCAGCTGATAACTACAATTACAAGGGAATAATAGGAATGGAAACAAACCAAAATTTATAATATTACAATTTATACAAATTTGATATAGCAGGGTCATCTTGCACTAAATACATTAATTACCTACATTACCATTTGCGCATGCTGCGTCTCTGCGTGCTCAATGATTTCTCAATAATCATTTGCGTTTGAACGCATTTTCTAATCAAAGGGCACTGCACAAAATTGGCCATTTCAGATTAATCCTTCATAATGTGGCTCAGCTGACCTGTTAGGGCAATAAATTATAGACCACTACTCACTCACAGGAGGTTATACTGTATAGTTAGGCAGTGGATATCGTCCGTGCGTCTAGTTGGGACAGCCGTGGGAAAGTTGATGAGTTGTGAGAATCTTGTCGTCTCCTCATAGAGCTATTCAGTTCAAAGTGGTAACGTTTTAACGTGTCCCCCTCATAGAGTTAAAAATAGGTCCACGATTATGATTAACGTCGGGTTTCATCTGGATGCCACAGTTGCAGTAGCCTATAGCTGTTCTGAAGCGTATTTACGCATCTGTGTTGGATGTTTCATCTTCAACTTGCATTGTTGTTAAACTGCAGAAGGGCAACTTGCCAACTTTACTCACATGTGCCCTTGTAATAGCCTAGTGTCTGTGACATATTCTAACTCTAGTAATGAGACAACTTGTGACTGACTGTTAAATACACAACTTTATATAATCTAACCAGACCGCGGTCTCTGTCTGACTGTCGTGCAGACCACAGTTATAATATATTGCAACAACTACGCAGCAGCAACAACAACTCTCTTCTTCCAGTCATCCCTTCACAATAAAGTGTCTCCCATTTACCTCCAAATGCAGCACATTTTACACTGGTTATTATTAACAGGAAATAGGTGTAATTTAACAGCGTGTGACACACTCTTTCTTTCTTTCGCTCTCTCGCTCTCTCTCTCCCAGAAACACACACACATGTTAAGAGAGAGAGAAAGAAAGAGCGAGGGAGCGCACGCGTGCAAGAGAGAGAGAGAGAGAGCTTGCAAAGCAGATGATTTGAAATGTGCCTGATTTGCGGTGATAATTAATGAACTGCTGTGTCATTGTCAACTGGTCAGGATGTCCGGAGAGATTAATTTTTTCCGGTCTTTGTCATAAAAAAACGGTCAAAACCGGCAATTATCGGACTAACGTGTGTGTGTGTGTGTGTGTCTCTGTATGTGTGTGTGTGTGTGTGTGTGTGTGTGTGGCTCTCCTCTCCGTAGGCCCTGGAGGTCCCAGACGGCCGGCGGGCTCCCTTCCGGCCCCAGCATCGTAGCAGCAGCACACAGAGCGTGGACACACAGACCCCCTCAGCACCGGGACGCTCCAGCAGCTGCTCCAGCCTGTCGCCCTGCCCCTCCCCCGCCTGCCCACAGGGCTCACACGACGGCAGCCCCTACTCCACAGAGGACCTGCTCTACGACCGGGACAAAGGTACCGCATGCACCCAGCTAGCTAGCACCCACATAACACCCAGCCAGTTTAAAATTCCATTTAGTTTTAGTCATGTTTTAGTCACCTGAAATGTTTTAGTTTTTGTCTAGTTTTAGTCGACTAAATATCCAGTTGATTTAGTCGACTAAAATGTATTTTGGCGGGCCGTGATGGCGTCTTAATGACTGATTTTACACTTGTAAAACTCTGTGTCTCTCTCTCTCTCTCTCTCTCTCTCTCTCTGACACACAGACAGTGGAAGCAGCTCACCTCTGCCCAAGTTCGCCTCGTCGCCCAAACCCAACAACACCTACATGTTCAAGCGCGAGCCCCCAGAGGGCTGTGAGAAGATCAAAGCCTTCGAGGAGACCAGGTACTGTATGGCTCTGCACTCAACTCTGTTCACATCACACAACACTGACCAGGTATGAGTCTGCACTCAACTCTGTTCACATCACACAACACTGACCAGGTATGGGTCTGCACTCAGCTCTGTTCACATCACACTGACCAGGCATGGGTCTGCACTCAGCTCTGTTCACATCACACTGACCAGGCATGGGTCTGCACTCAGCTCTGTTCACATCACACTGACCAGGCATGGGTCTGCACTCAGCTCTGTTCACATCACACTGACCAGGTATGGGTCTGCACTCAGCTCTGTTCACATCACACTGACCAGGTATGGGTCTGCACTCAGCTCTGTTCACAGCTGCTGAGCTGAGCGCGCTGCTAGTGGGAAACACATTATGGTGTTCTCTCTTTTCAGTTCAATGCCATGCAATGAAATTCTGAGACCCCTGGCAGACCAAGGACCAGATGGGGGGATTATATCTCCACTCTGGCCTTGGAACGCCTTGGGATTCTCCAGGATGAAGGGGCTAATGTTGCTCTGGAAAGGGAAGTCTGGAGCTCTATGCTGGAAGTGTTTCCACCGCAACCCGACTCGCGCAATGCAATTCAATTCAATTTAGTTCAGTTCAATTCAGTTCACTTCAGTGCACTTCAATGCAATTCAATGGGGCTTCATTGGTGTGAGCAAGTGTGAAATAAGACAATCAAAACTAAAAGATGTACAAGTAAAAGGAAAAAAAGAAATGTGTAAGCAATCACAATTAGAGCTAATTTACAAAACCACAAACATTTTTGCGTTTTCTGTTAGAAATGGTTCTATATTTACATGTAAGGAAGGCTAACATGGTAGCTTTTGAAAGAAATTAACGATTTTGCATTCACTCATATAAAAAAAAAATATATATATATATATATAAAACGTTTGAGACGCGTAGCAGCCCTTTTTACGCTAAATACATGCAGCAGCAGTCTTTCAGATGTATTTAAAGGTACTTGCTCTGTTGGTATGTGCAGTAGTTCTATTTACAGGAATACAAATATGATTACCGGTAGTTGAAGACCAGATTAGTTGATGACCAGAAAAACACGATTATGCACACTTTTTTTTCCAAAAAGGGGGCATCGCATCGCATAATATGCGTATCTCATCGCATTTTTTTTTGGCATATATTTACGCATATTCCGCATACTCCGCATATTCCGCAACTGCATAAAATCACATAAAAAACCTGCATATTTCATCGCTAAATCAAGGATTTTAGCCCTCCCGTTTTTATGGAGGGTTTAAATTAGTTGGCTTTAAAAAATATATATTCAAAGATTTGCATAAATGTTCATGATTAAAAAAAAAAAATCCAAAGCATAATATAACGGTTAAAGTGTAGTCCTAACGGTGCTTATATTCCATTGGACATCCTTCTCCTGTCACAACAGCTCACAAGCTCTCTGTCTATCTGTCTCTGTCTCTCTCTCTCTCTCTCTCTGTCTCTCTGTCTGTCTCTCTGTCTCTCTGTCTGTCTCTCTGTCTCTCTATCTCTCTGTCTGTCTCTCTGTCTCTCTGTCTCTCTCTCTCTCTGTCTCTCTGTCTGTCTCTCTGTCTCTCTGTCTCTCTCTCTCTCTCTCTCTCAGTTCCAGACAGTCCAGCTCTTCGTCGGTGCTCTTCTCGTGTCCAGATAAGAACAAGGTGAACTTCATCCCCACCGGCTCAGCGTTCTGCCCCGTCAGGCTGCCCGGCGCCATGCACCTCCTCGCCCCGCCCTCCGAGCCCGACGAGGAGGAGGAGGAGGAGGAAGGCTCCGAGGAGGCGCGAGGAGGAGCCTCCGCCAGCACCAGCACAGAGGACCCCCCCGAGGAGCCTGGCAGCCCCCCAGAGACTCCGCTGGTCCAGACAGACAGCCTGGCCATCAGCTAAAACCCCCCGCAGAGCTGGCCTCTGCCCTGTCTGCGAATAACGCTACTTTAAAACAAAACACCCACCCACCCACCCACCAACCCACCCACCCACCACCACCCACTGACCCACCCACCCACCCAACGCCCACCAATCAACCCCCCACGGCCCGCCTCCAACCCCACCCTCTCTCTCTCTCTCTCTCTCTCTCTCTCTCTCTCTCTCTCTCTCTCTCTCTCTCTCTCTCTCTCTCTCTCTCTCTCTCTCTCTCTCTCTCTCTCTCTCTCTCTCGGCTCATTTCGACTATGAACGGTTCTAAGTCAGAACCTTCCTCCAGAACCTGAAACCTTTTTTTCCCGCTATTTCAGAAACCTATTGAAAGTCATCGCTGTCCAACAGAAACCTCTTATCTCCATATACTAACTTTTCGCCTTATTCTTTTCGTAAATTAACGCCCTAGTTGATCATACTACAGAGTCACACAAAAGCATCAAAAGCAGCAGATCTACAAGCTCGAAACGCGTCGCTTCGCGCCGCGTTTCGAGCTTGTAGATCTGCTACTTTTGATGCTTTTGAATTGGAATCCTGAAAAGTTAGAGTTTTGGATATATGAGGTTTCCACCCGACAGAGACGATATTGAAAGTGTAAGTTCTGTGGGTTTCTGTAGATAAAGAACCTCCTCCTGAGCAGATCGTCCCAAATCAGGTTCTCTGTCTCTCCTTTTATCGAGTCGTAGCGTTTGGGAATCAAACCCACAACCTGTGAAAATAAGTACAATTAGTTCTCATAGTCGTAACGATCTGATCTGATCACTCTCTGTCTTTCTCTCTCTGTCTGTCTCTGCATGACGTAGCAACAATGTCCTAACAACAACAACAACAACAACACAAACAACAACAACAACGAGAACAACGACAATGACAAACAATCACAAAGACGTAGCCGCCTTTAACCACATGAACCCTAGCGTCCTGTTCTGATTGGCCAACTTTCGGCGAAAATAGATTTGGCGAGCATCCGGAGCGAAAGTAGCCGGTCTACAAACTCCACCGTGCGTTGAGATCTACAAGCTCAGATCTACAAAGAGATCTACAAGAGATCTACAAGCTCAGATCTACAAAGAGATCTACAAGAGATCTACAAGCTCACTTCGTGCCACACGGCGCGAGCTTGTACATCTGCTATTAGTTGAACATTTTTAGAAAAATCTTTGAAAGTGTTTGAAAAAAAGTGTGTGGGAGTCTTGCTTTCCCGTTGTCTTTGGTGACGCCATGTGTCGTGAGCTTGTAGATCGGCTATTTTCCGCTATTGGGACGTACGGCGTAGTTTGGAGGGTTTGAGTGGTTAATGTTCTGTCCTGCATATTTCTTAAATCGAGGAGGGAGACCACTGTACAATGCAGAAAGAATAATTGTAATGCCTTCAAACAGCCTTTATTAACAACCTTTAAACTTTAAGCCATGGAAAACAAAGTGTTTATGAAAAGGTTTACTAAGGTAATTAAATCAAGTCTAAAGTCCTTCCAAAACCTCATTCACTTGTATTGAGATTATATTATATTGCGACTTTTCTTCCACAGGAGGGCACTCTAACACAACTTAAAAATGACCCCTTGACTCTGAGAAGGAATGGATGGGTGTGAGGTCATCCCAAAACACATCACTCCTGTGTAAGGATTTGTAGAAAAACACAACTAGCTCGGATTTCTTCTTTTTTTGTGTGAAAACGAGCCATACTGAACGCAACAAAATGGCCGATCGCGGTAAAAAAAAAGTGTTGCTCTGTTGTTCCGGCTTTGTTCACTTCCGTGGCTTCCGCCACGGCTTCCGCCACGGCTTCCTCCAAAGATCGTCAATTTAAGGTAAAAAAAATGCTGGCATGGGGATGAAAAACAATGTTTTAATCTCAGGCAGTCATTAAGACCTGGAACGCATCTGTGTCACTTTAGATTTCTTTGGCTATTCAAAAATAGCAGATCTACAAGCTCATAGCGCGGCACTCTGTGCCGTGCTATGAGTTTGTAGATCTGCTATTTTTGAAAAAACGTGAAAATGATTTTTTTAAATATTTTTTCCCGAAAAACTTAGGATTTAGAAAATCTTTAAGAATCGCCTCAGGTCTTAATGTGTTAATAGGAACCAGCAGGCTGAGAGAGAACCCCGGAAGAGAGCTTCAATTCCATGCAGCACCGATTACTGAGCCGTGGGAATAAACACAGAAGCACCCGGGAGGAAGTGGACTAAGAAAGGGGAGGAGCCAAATCGACTTTTCTTTCTTTCTTTTCGCCCTTTCTAAAAAAAAACAACATTAAGACCTGGAACGCATCTGTGTCACTTTAGATTTCTTTGGCTATTCAAAAATAGCAGATCTACAAGCTCATAGCGCGGCACTCGATTTAGGATTTAGAAGACATTTTTTAAGAATCGCCTCAGGTCTTAATGGGTTAAACCAAATGGGTTTGCAGATTGAGAGTGTGTTTGCTTAAACAAAAGTTGTCTAAATAGTTGTTTGAAGGCATTAGTACTATTCTTTTGCATTGTGCGGTGGTCTGCCTCCTCAATTTGTTTATTTTTTTTTGCATTGGATTTCTCCGCCTCCTTTGGGAACAACCCTCTAGGACATCTCCACGTGTTTTAGTTTGTGTGGCACACTGCATATTTGTTTGGCACAGTTCTTTGCGGGGACAGAAGCCCTCGCTCTCTCACATGTTATAAAGGACGATTTTAAAGGGATGGTTCCACCGCGGCCTCCAGCCTAAAATCAGGCTGGTTCTGGGTCCGGACCGGTGCGTCTCAGGAGCAAGACACACATATAACTGAATGAAGAAGGCACTGGGAGGCAACTGGGAGCCTTTTTCTTTAAAGGTAGCTCTCCGTCACACCGACGTCGGCGGCAGTAAATGTTGGAAAGTGTCTGTTGCCTAAAATCTGCTGTTGAATGGGCGGCGGGTACACTGTCGCGAAAGCCGACGAGTATGCTAGTCAAGCCATAGGCTATTTTTTGCATGTCTGTCGGTGCATTCAACTTGTTTTTACCCACCTTCCAACCGACTGATCTCCCCACTTTACATTACATCACAGTCATTTAGCAGACACTTTTATCCAAAGCGACTTACAATAAGTGCATTCAACATAGGTAGGGAACGAAACTACTAATCACCAGTCTTAAGTGCATTCTCTTCTAAAACAAGCAACTAAGAGCGTACGTAGCGCTAAGGTAAAAGTGCAATATATCAGCTACCTACTTTATTAAACAGATGAGACAAATAGGAAAATCAAACGAGCAAGAGCTAAAACAAAATAAGTGTATCAAATAAACAAGATCCAATAAAACAAGAGCTCGTACAACTAATTGACAAGAAGTAGGCAATGCTAAGAGGAAGGGTCAGGGTAGCGTTTCCTGAAGAGGTGGGTTTTCAGCCTGCCGACTTCATTCGACTGCCACTCTGTAGTAATCTGTAGTATGTCTATTTGGTGGAGAGCTACCTTTAACATGGAACAGGGTGCAAGGCAAAAAATTATGATCTGTGATCTGACATCGAAGCGTTGTTTTTTTTTTTCGCCTTGCACCCTGTTCCATATCACGCTGGGCAAGACCTAGCCGGTCGAGTGTTCTTACAAATCTGTTTACATTCTCCGTGAATGAAACGAGTGTTGTGATTGTTTGAAAGGCTTTTCTCCTCTGAGATGAGTGAAGGCTGAGAACGAGGCTATTTCCGTATTAAAGAAAAAGGCTCCAATCATCGGCGGCGTTCCAGTGCCGCCTTCATTCAGCCATAAAGGAGGATTTGGAACAGGCTACTGTCGACTGGGAGGGATTAGGGGAGGGGCTGGGGGCGGGGTGGGGTGGGGTGGGGGGGCATGCATTTAAAGAAAAAAAAAAACTGGTAGTATGTTTAAGATTAAATTATGTGTTTTGTGTTCTGTTCCAGCAGCCACAGTATGAATAAGCTCTCTATAAGTATATACACATATATCTCTATGAAAAGAAAAGAAAAAAACGCTTGTTTAAGAAAAAATGAAGTCGGAAAAAAATAATCAACTGTGTATTGCTGTGTTATGAACGTTTTAACAGGAAGGAAACTGCTGTAGGATTATGTTTACAATATCCAGGTCACGTTTCTGAACCCTCTCTTTAAAGACAAACAACAACAAACTAAGAATGCGATCGGAAGTAAAAATCGGACAAAAAATGGAAAACGATCAACTTGGCCACAATTTGTTGCACAAAACGGTAGTCTCACAAGCCAGACTGTTGCCTCCCACAATGTTTAAATGTTTCCATCATACAGTCTGGAGCAACGGAAGCTCTGAAAATTATCCGGGAGTAAAGAGGATCCTGAATTTAAGGAGGTGTAGTTCAATACTATATAGCATTCAGGAGGTGTAGTTCCAGTACTGTAGCATTGGGATATTGTGGAATAGTTGTCTGGCTAAACGTACAGCGTACAGATCTGGCCTCGTTTCAGGTATTTCACTGGGAATCCAATACTCAGGTAATCTGGAATGTATGTCCATAAATATACAAATAATATCTGCAGCTTGACAGACGAGTTTCAATTGGTGGTCATATACTGTATCATTTTATTCCAATTAACTTCCCCCTCCCTCCATTTCAGACTCTGCCCCCAAAAACATTCCACGTTTTAGATCACCACCACATCACCACCCCCCCCCCCCCCCCCCCCCTCCCCCCTCGGGCTGGAGTTGCTGTCGGACGCAGAGGGCATTGGTTAAAATGAGACCGTTTGAAGACTGAATAGAAGGTCTGTCCACACCGAGCACCATACATGTAAAACTATAACGGTTTACGAAAGCTGTCCTCGTTCACAACCCTCTCGTAACCCATTAAATCCGGGCCCGCATCTCTGTCATTTTAGATTTCTTTGGGCAATTCAAAAATCAAGAAAATGTGCAAATCGTTTAAGTTTTTTTGGGATATATTAAAAGATTTGCACACATTTTCATGATGTTTCAAAATTATTAAAAATGTTAATATTTTTTTTTAAATCGTGAAAATCTTTGAATACATATTTTTTAAAGCGAACATTTGTAACTCAACTCTTTTTGCTCCTGGGGGTCCCTGGAACAACATATTTTACAAATATTTGCTTTCAAAACTATATGTTTAAAGATTTGCACGTAGTTTCACGTTTCTTCCAAAAAATAGAGTGCCGCACTATGAGCTTGTAGATCTGCTGTTTTTGAATAGCCAAAATAAATCTAAAATGACAAAGACGCGTCCCCGGATTGAATGGGTTAAAAAAAACAAAAAATGCAATCGGAAGCATGGATTAAAGTTACCGGTCGTCACCACTGATTTCAGTCATTTGGATTCTATAGAAGCCAGCATGTCTTCTGTTGAAGCATGTCACACACTGAAAATAGCCGATCTACAAGCTTGTAGATACGCTTTGCTTTATTTCATGCAGAAGTAAATCGGGCAAAAAAAAAAAAAATTCAACCGGCCACAATTCACAAAATGTGAGCAATGAGCATAAAACAGTGATGTTGTGGTTAAGGCTGTGATATGGACTCTGCCATTCCATTGAGTTAGAACCATATCTAAAAAATGCTATATTTAACGTTGTGGTACACTCTGCCATTCAACTTGAGAACGATATCTAAAACCATATTATTTATAGTATAGCAGTTATGGTGCTAGGTGAGGCCGGCCCATCATGCTTTGTTTAAATGACAAAGATGACTTTGTGTCAGGTGGAAGTGGTCATGTTTTGTCGTTGGACAGAGTATAACCTGAGCAGGTATTATTATTCTAGGGACCAGACACACACACTGTGAGGAGAGGAGAGCCACACTGTGAGGAGAGGAGAACACAGCTGACAGAGGGCGGGAAATTAAAGTCATAAATTAAGCTTCATGTCATCGCTGTCGGGCAGAAACCTCTTATCTCCATATTTTAACCGTTTGTGTGTTTTCTTACTTGATCACACTACAGTGTCACACAAAAGCATCAAAAGTAGCAGATCTGCAGGCGCAGTTTGAGCCTGTAGATCTGCTGCTTCTGCTAAAGTAACAGTTTTGGAGGTTTGCACCCGACAGAGACGGTTTGTAATCCGTAAACCAATGACAGGGGTCGAAAATAGCCGATCCTACAAGCTCACGAGTCGGCATAACGCGACAACGTTTTGAGCTTGTAGATTTGCGACTTTCAGACACTGTTTGTACGATGAAGTATTACGTCAGGCTTAAAAGACAATAATAATGTCACATTATTATTGTGGATGACACCAAATTGAGGAGAATTGAGCTCTACTATATTTGACTGTAGTTGAGGTCCCAACCTAAAGACTGTTGTGATAACTGCAGATTAAACTTTGATCTGTGCAATTCCATTGAAACGCATTCCATGAGACTTCAGCAGCTTAAACACATTCATACATGCAGTAATTCATTAATAACCGCCCCCCCCCCCCCAAAAAAAAAAAAAAGTCAGATAAAGGATAAAGGAAAGAAAGGAAGACTCGCTACTTGGAGATGATGTGTCACTAATGGTAGCAGTTTTAATGGTACATTTTATTTATGCTTTGAGCGACTTGTGTCCGAGGGTGCGTCGCGCTACACGTCTCATGACTTTCTGAGTTTTAAGCATCGTGTCGCATTTCGTACGGTCTGCGACTCGCCATCCGTGTCTGCCACAAAATGTAATCTAGGAAGTGACTGTAGCTTCCTTGGTAAAGAGCTTACTTCCTCTTCCTAATCCAATCAGATTATGCAACATTTTATGACGGCGTCTGGGACCATACATTTACATTTTTATCACATTTTCCAGAGGAAGGCGACTGGTTCTCAACATCGGGTCTGTGAACCACCAGGCGTCCCGAATGGACCCAATATGGGTCTGTAACTCTGAAGGTGTGTCATTGCGTTGACTGTATGTAGGCCTACTACTTGCGACGCTCGAACAAATATTAGTTTTATCACTGGGTGGGAATGCTCCTTGAGAGTGTACAAACTGAACAAAATGGACCCGACACTCTCATGTCTGTGTCACTCAGGTTGAGATCCTGCGTGACACATTTCTGTCATTTCGACGTCGCTTGCGTAATGCGACGCGTTGTTGGACACTTGCCTCCCAAAGCATAACTAAAACCTAAAAAGACCTTTAAATGTTTTTGACGCACTCGCCGACTGACTCGTGTCCTTGTCGCCGCCTGTCGAGGCACATCATCGTTGACGAGCGTTTCTAGGCAACCACAAAACAAACCACCCCCCCACCCCCGACATGTACATGACCCCACCACAGTTTTATTCATCTAAACAATTCAAGAGATAAAAGCATAATCACAAAAAAAATAAGTTTATTTTGATATCTTGTGTGCTTGTGGAATTCCGTCATTGATGCTCATCATTCATTATTTTGTATATACATATATATATATATATGGCTTTAAAAAGAGGATCAATGCAATGTTGTGGTTTTCTTAATTACATATCAGCACCTTATCAAGAGATATTGATTAGCTTATCGGGTGTCTCACATGATGCATACAATGACGCTGGTAAACTAGATGTGTGCAATAATACAGCAATGGTGTTTGTCCTCCTGAATGCTTCTCACTGCATCTTTGATCCATCCATGTTCTCCTTCTGGTTCTTTTGGGGGTTTTCTATGAGTACAGTATAATATGGATACTGGAAGAGTGGGCACCACCAAGGGAGAGTGGGAACCTCCATTTTAAACTGGCTATATTTTACAAAATGTCTTAGAAAATATATGAATTTTTAAAATTGTCTTAGGTATAGTGTACACTATTTGAACATGCATGGTCGGTAGTCCTACATCATTATCAGACCTAAATGTACCCTTCAACTTATTGTTCATGTCCAAAACGACGGGCTTTGCAGGTTTTGTAGCAATTTGCAGCATTTGTAGAGCTATTGGGCCTTAATTGTCGAATGTTCAAGCATGTTCTAATCATGTATACTTAACATTAATTAAACAACTAAATGTGAAAGGCCAATTTAACATCTTGGTGCCCGCTCTTACTTGGTGCCCACTATTCCTGTTGTACAATATTGTCGCTGTCGGGTTGAAACCTTGTATGTGCAATACTTTTCCTATTTATAAAACCACATGACAGACTTAAAGGAGAATTTCAGCCTAGCCTTTTTCTTACCTTTTTATGATATTATTATATCCTAGGATGAGTGGTATAGTACAACATTTTCATAACTCGTCATCCCGAGTCCACCACAGCTAATTATAAATATGCGTAATTTTTTAATAATACGTGATGAAAATACGCGATCTAGAGCATGGACCGTCGGCTCTGGTTTTTAGCTGTGGTGGACTCTGTATGAAGTTATGAACATGTTCTACTGTAGCGCTGGTCCTAGGATAATAATAACATCATATAAAGGTAAGAAAAAGGCTAGTCCGGAATATTAACCGCTTTCGTCCTGTATCGTCCCTTGTTTGGTCGTGCCGGAACGTTTTCAGTCATTTGTCTTTCAAGTCTTTCAAAAATGGCGAAATTGGCTCATCTACGTGTTTGTGAGATCTGCTGTTTTCGCTTATTTTTGTACAATACTGTCAAGCGACAAAGTATAAAATAGGGCAGTTGGCTCTGAAAGTGGGGTCCAGGGTGGGGGGGGGGGGCCTACAGGTCTGTAACTCTGACAATGTACAACTGGAACCAAATGGAACCAAATAGAGCCTTACCTTAACTCTTGAGTGTTCAAATGGAAACATTTGTACAAAATGGAAACATTTGTACACAAGAGTTACAAGGGTCCTTGAAATTAAAAACGTTTGAGAACCACTGAATTAATTAATTCATATGACAAAAACATACAACAAAATATAATGGAGATACAAGTTTTCTGCCCGGTAACGGCGATCGTATGCGGTACTGTTAAGAGTCATATATTCTGAGGCTGTGTCCGCATGGTTATTATGTGTTGCTATAGAAACCGTGGGTGGAGGAAAGGACAAACCAGCACTATGACGGTGTGATCAGAGCACATTGATGATATCATCGCCATGACATCATCAACGGCTCATAGAAACCTGCTGTGTCAAAGTTCATGCACAGAAATGGCAATAAAACCATTTGGTTGTTTTGTCCACTTGGTAGAACTCTGGAGTTGTTGTGAGGGCCTGACATATAGTCCAGTAATTTAACATTAACCATATGAAGCTGATAAAAGAACCACATTTTGCATGAGGCTTCTTTAGGACCTACTGATGGATTCTAGCCTTGGGATCCAAACTTTATGTTGAATATTTTCCATACAATTATCCATATCAACAACCATAAAAAAAAAATATATAACTCTATTCTCTGTTACTTAAATATGTTCAAGTCAAGGACCCCCACATTTATATGTATTTGGCCACAGACCCCAATCTGAAAAGATGATGTGCTATAGGACCCTTTTTAACTCATTCACTAACAGGAATTATTATTATTAATTAATTAATCCGTCTATTTTACCCTTGCCAGTGAAAATGGCATGGAATATTCTCTGTGAACCTGATCCTCGCGGACAGGGGCACGTTGCACGCACGGGGGTCCGATATCGTCGGACGATATCGGAAATTGGCCCGCCGCGATCCTCCATTCCAGAGCTATGGCTGTTTGAATGTGGCTTAATTGTTTTTTGACACTTAACAGACAAAACAAAAAACTAACAGAAATCAGAGAAAAAAATACTTTTGTAAATCCTATAACATGGAAGCAGACAGTCTTTTTTAGCGGTGCCAGCCGCTCTACATTTGACCGTGTCTGTGTGTCTGTCCGTCCGTCCGTCCGTCCGTCCGTCCGTATGTTTGCGGACGGCAAAGATGCAATGACAGACAGACAGACAGACAGACAGACGTTTCAACTTATTTCAGCAGCAGGTCAGGTAACAACATGTTGTGAAGATCAGATAAAACTGTAGTAGTGAAGTGAACACAATGCTGCATATATGACTACATTTAACTTGGAAACCAGTTGTTACATAACACCACCCCTCCTCTGTGTGTGTGTGTGTGTGTGTGTGTGTGTGTGTGTGTGTGTGTGTGTGTGTGTGTGTGTGTGTGTGTGTGTGTGTGTGTGTGTGTGTGTGTGTGTGTGTGTGTGTGTGTGTCGGTGTGTGTGTGTGTGTGTGTGTGTGTGTGTGTGTCGGTGAGTGTGTAAGTGCGAGAGTGCTGCATGCATGTGTAGGCCCATGCCACATGCCATGTGTGTGAGAGCGAGAGGCAGGAGGAGCAAGCAGAGAGAGAGAGAGAGGGGGTGGGGGGGATAGAGACAACTAAAACACCATGTAAAACACACTGATACGTTCATGTAACATCGGTGTATCAATGTAAAGTACATGAATACTAATGTATAAATGTAACATCAGTAAAGTACATTGATACACTGTAACAACATGTTTCCTCTCTCTCTCTCTCTCTCTGTCCTCACATAACCTCGCTTCACCAGGCTTTCTGTCCTCACAGGGTTTAATGCTCCTCCCAGAGAGAGAGAACAACCCTCTGTAGACACTCCCTGTATGATAGAACTTTATGTGTTTATACACAGTCCACCATTTTAACACAACACCACAGAGAACAGAACAACATGGACTCCATTTTACCACGGTGGATTAAAGCCTAAAGATTAATAAGTAAGTGTTTTTAGTCACTTTTCTAGGACTAATGTCTGGTATATAGTTGATTGTACAGTGTTTATACAATGACTCGTTCACATTGAATATACAAACAATGCTAGCCCTATTATTGCCCCTCCCTCGCTCTCTTTCTGACATTCTCTCCATCTGGAACCCTCCCTCTCTCTATCTCTCTCTGATGATATCAACACCTCATATGTAGCAGACAGAGCAGAACATACAGGGCCAGATTAACTGTTTGTGCCCAGGGCTGTCAGTGTGGTGGGGGTGGGGGGCGCCTGTCCCACTGAGGAAGAAAAGGTTTTCTTCCTCAGTGGGACAGGCATTGAAACCGGGCCTGAGAACACAGAGAGACGTGTAAACAGAATGTGAGTTAGATAAAGAATAAGTTATGACTCTGACATTAACACAGTGTGAGTCACTCAGAGTCTCCACTAGCCTGACGCAGTTCACTCAGAGGAGTGGGCGGGGCCTATGGTCTGGAGACAGACAGGCTCCACAGCAGTTTACTGTAAACCATGTGACCACAGAGGAAGTTTGTTTGCTGCTTTGTGTTGCTCTCTCTCTCTCTCTCTCTCTCTCTCTCTCTCTCTCTCTCTCTCTCTCTCTCTCTCCCTCCCCCCCTAGTCATCTTATAATAAGCTTTATGAGGACCAATTAGCCTATATAAGGATAAGGTTGAAAATGGGTGAAGTGCTCCTTCTTTAAGTAGATCTACAAGATCACAACACGTCACACATTGCGACGTGTTGTGGGCTTGTAGATCGGCTACTTTTGTCGAGAGACTCCATCGTGCAACAGGGCATAGCAGTGGCGGCCATTTTGTGGTGCCACAGATAGAAAATCCATTAATTTCACCCATAGAGATTTCCAAAAATATTTACAAAAAATATTTACATAAATTATTTTAAACCTGGAAGCCATTTCATTCTGTGTCAAAAAAGATGTGAAAAATGCTTAAACATTCAAATATTTTTTTGACACAGAATCAATTGTTTTATGGCCATTATTCATCAGCAGCCTGGATGGCTTGGCTCCAGGCATAAAATAATTTATACAAATATTTTCGGAAATCTCTATGGGCAAAATGAATGGGATTTATATCTGTGGCACCACAAAATGGCCGGCACTGCTATGCCCTATTGAGGAGTCTCTTTTCCCGGTGTTTCGCCCAGGTGGACAGGGTGTGAGGTTAGGGTTAGGCATAATGTTTGTGAAGTTAAATGTTAGGGTTTAGGCGCAACCTGGGCGACACACAAATGAAAGAGGGAGTCCCTGCCCTCTTGGGTATAAATTGAGCTTCATCGTGTACATAGTGGACACGGTGCATGACTCTGCTTTCAAGTGTATCCCATGTATCACCAGATGTTTCATTACATTTGACATGTTCCTCTTTGTACACGTTGTATGTCCCAGTGTTAGAATCCTTTCAGTTGAAATGCAGCCACACAGTTTATCTTTAAACATGTTTGAACAGTGTTTAAGCTAACAAGCTACATGCTGCTGTCAGAGCAGTAGTGTTGTTGACAGTCACATGTGCAGTGATGCTTCTGTTGGCTGTAATATCCATTTTAGAACACCGGGGGCAAACTGACAGCTAAGGAATTTAAGTGGCTTTTTTTAAAATTATACTGTAAGTTTCCTGGCCCAAGTGGAAGATGCGTTCTGCCGGCCCAGAGGGTCTTCCAGAGCTGTGGGTCATTTATAATGTTGATCCCAATTGTGTGTGTGTGTGTGTGTGTGTGTGTGTGTGTGTGTGTGTGTGTGTGTGTGTGCGTGCGTGCGTGCGTGTGTGTGCTAGTTAACTGCATTGACCTGGTATTCCAGCTCTATGTTCATTGCTGGTTTAGATGAATACAATAAAAAGCATCAGTATTGTGAGTGTTCAGGACCAGAGACCAGGAGCAATCACCTGCCGATTGACAGGAAACCAGAGGAACATCATGTATATTAGCAGTAGGCGTGGTTTAGGAACAGTAGGAGAGTAAAGCACAGTCTGTGCACGTGACTGTGTTTGTAGCTTTGCAGGCACGTGCACAGATAGACATCTAAGGGGGCTTTAGCCCTCCCCTTTTAACTGTCTGGAAAAAGTGTCCCCTCTCTCCAGACCATAAATGTAGCTTTTACTATGTTGAAAGAAATGCTAAATGCCTCCTTTCTCCTAGTCTGGGATCCAGCCTGCTTCACTACGTTCGGCGGATTTTTTTTTTCTCTCTTGGTTTCTCAGTCTGGAAAGAAGCTCTTATTTGACTGGTTTTGCAGAACTACACTGGAACTACATATGTTACGTAAGGCTAGCCTGGTTCCAGACGAATCGGCCTTTGCAAAATTGCATGCACTTTAGCCCTCGGCAGATTAGGTCTGGCCCCCCTCCATAGAGATTTCAATTCTCTCCCTCCGCAGTTGTGCGGAACCAACCAGGGCCCAGTATCCAAATGTGGGCAGGCTTGTCACCTTATTTGGAGCAATGACGTGCAAGGAAGCACTGCTCTGATTGGTTCGTTCAAGGAAGCACTGCTCTGATTGGTTTAGGTCTAACCAATAGAGTCCGTTTGGATCTTTTTGTAACCGCCCCTTGGAAGAAAATCTACCGTTGATAGGGACCAGACTAATATCCACGCAGTGTGTCGTGTGATATTGTCTGGCTACGCGAGGCTAACGTAAGGCAACATCGTTGCTGATTGGATGTTGTTCAAACAAATCACGACATTTTTTGTCCTGCCCCGCACCACAGACCAATCAGAAGCCATGGCTCGATTCCAGCCGTATGGCATGTCCCGCCTCCCTTGGAGATAGGAGGCTTTCCAGACTGAGAAACCAAGTGAGAAAAAAGAAATCCGCCGAACGTAGTGAAGCAGGCTGGATCCCAGGCTACCTTTCTCCATTACTGTACCAGAGGGCTAGCCTGGCATTGCCAGACTGATGCCTGAAGGCAGCATTCAAGAGGATTGCCTTTTCTGATCTGGTCTGCGTTGTGAGCTTGTAGATTGGCTATTTTCACCACAAGTGCCCTTTTAGAAATGTCAGCCTCTAACATTCTCTGCACTTCCCTGTATAGCTGTGTGTGTGTGTGTGTGTGTGTGTGTGTGTGTGTGTGTGTGTGTGTGTGTGTGTGTGTGTGTGTGTGTGTGTGTGTGTGTGTGTGTGTGTGTGTGTGTGCGCACTTTGTGTATATGAAGCAAACATATACTGTTTTCTGGTCTATTCTGACTGTAATCTTGACAGGTTTAATAAAGACCAAAGATGAGTCATTGTGAGGAGAGAGAGGAGGAGGGAACTGACACACAGCACATCCACAGACCAGAGCCTCCACCTGTGTCTATGAAGAGTGAACCTGGACCTCCAGATACAAAGTATGTCAATCCTCCTTTACAATATATACACAACACTAACACAACAAAGTGATCTTATGCTAAGTTACATTAATGACAAAAACAAGACATAGCACCTAATCATGTTGTATCATCCCTGTTCAATGTTTAGCTATAAATATGTTGTAAGTTACTATGTGTGCAGTTTGTGAATGAAGTCGTACTAATCACAGTGTGGTGTTCAGTGGTGATGCTGCATTAGACAGGCTGGCTGCTTATGTGCATGTACAGTATGCAACAAGCTATGTAAAATCTATCAGTCTATCACCTGTTATTGTACTGTATATTTAGTCAAATGTTTTCTATTATTTTATTGCTATTTCAGTTGTCTTGTTGCTGCAATGTTGTGTGAGGAAACTAAAAGATGTTACCCTTTTAGAAGTAAAATGGAATGTAACAATGAAAAAGCAAATGGTCTTTTTCATTCACACAAACATTTATATGATTCCAGAAGTCTGTACCACAGACCAGAGTCTCCAACACTCAGCTATGTGTCTTTGAAGAGTGACTGGTCTAGAAGAATCCCTCCTAACTTCAGTTATGAACCTGGACCTCCACACACGTATGTGAATCCTCCTACACAATATACACAACACTATATCACAACTAGGGATGGGCATATCAGATAGTTTTGCTGACGTGATTATCTGGTTAATTAATTGTTAGAAAGGGTGAAATACAGTTATGAACCACATATCCTACCCAAAATGGATTAAACTGTAGATGGATTGTGATCTACGACATATCTGTGACGTATGACCATTGATATTTTCTGAAGTGGGTGAGTACACCTACAGTAATGCACAGTAATGCACACTTTTGCATTGCATGTGCATTGCATGCAATATTAATAAATAATGCACATTCAATATGAAAACATTGTGACAGCGCACCTTTGCAAATATGAAAACATTAAATTGGCCTATTACACACATTCTAAATAGAATAGAATTAAAATGTGAATTACATGAATGACAAATGCAGAATATGATAACAATAGTAGCCTATGGCTGGTAGATCATGGGCGTCATTTTTATTTATTTCTTGTGATTCTGTCATTTAAAAAATGATCAAGAAAGATTTTGGGGCCAAATGTTCTCTTTTGTCAAGAAAAGTGCTCTCAAGACTCTTGCTGGAGCCCTCATTCAATGCCACTTTGACTATGCTTGAACCTCTTGGTTCTCCAACATCTCAATTTAACTATAAACCAAGCTTCAAACCTCCCAAAACAAACTGATACGACTACTTCTCTGCCTAAAGCCCATGCATGACCCACCTAATTCAACACACTTTGCTAGTCTGGGATGGCTCAGGGTAGAAGACAGGGTTAAGCAATACAAAATTGCATTAGTATTTAAGATGGTCAAAGGGCAGTGCCCTCATTACCCTCATACCTGACTAACTACTTCTCTAAAGTGAATTCAATAGACATAGATTATATTAACGTTATATCCTCCCTGGTCAAAGTTTATCTATAGATTGTAAGTTACTGTGTGTGTTCAGTTTGTAAATGAAGTCGTACAAATCATAACTAACTAGAAAAAGTGCTCCTCGGAGCACAGGTCTCCGCCAGGTCAGGTAGGCTATTGTGGCCTCCTGGTGGCGCTATAATAGGCCAACGTGAAAAGGGTGCCATTTCTTCTTAGGCCTTGCACGACAATCGGACACTGACTGCATTCATGATTTGAGGCATTTTGTTAAAAACATGTGTTTCGCTAAATTAGACCTGTTGGTGGCGCTATAACAGGCCAATGTTAAAAGGGTGGCATTTGTTCCTCAACATTTTGTGAATGTGCGTGCAAAGTTTGAGCGCAATTGGACGGTGCGTTCATGATTTGCAGAATTTTGTTCAAAACAAGCCAATAATGCAAACTTTAGATGGAATATGAAAAATCAAACACATCCGTCGTGATCACATGACTATAGAGATCATGTGTACCGATTTGCGTGAAATTTGGATAAAATTGGAAGGAGTAGTATAAAAAAATCACACCTGTGTGAAGGTAGCGGCGCCTTTAGCCAAATGAATTATAAAATGAAATTATTAAATATTTCTAGATATTACTCATTGTTTATTTAGTCATTGTTTATATAGACATCTAATTCTATGTTCATGACATCATAGTGATGTCATGAATAGTAACATAGTGATGTCATGAATAGTGACCAATCAGAACGTTGACGGACCTGACCAATCAGAACGTTGACGGACCTGACCAATCAGAACCTTGGCGAGCCTGACCAATCAGAACGTTGACGGACCTGACCAATCAGAACCTTGGCGAGCCTGACCAATCAGAACGTTGACGGACCTGACCAATCAGAACCTTGGCGAGCCTGACCAATCAGAACGTTGACGGACCTGACCAATCAGAACCTTGGCGAGCCTGACCAATCAGAACGTTGACGGACCTGACCAATCAGAACCTTGGCGAGCCTGACCAATCAGAACGTTGACGCAAAAGCCAGGTATAGAGGGCTAATATCAGCGCCGCTAAAAATGTGTTTTACACAAGTCGGCCTCCTGGTGGCGCTATAAAAGGCAGATGTGAAAAATGCAGGGCAAAGGTTTTTCCTTGACCTATAGGGAGTGTGCATACAAAGTTTTACACAGATCGGTGCAATTATAGGTAAAAACACGAATCGGCCTGTTATAGCGCCACCATGAGGCTGATTTGAAAATGTTCAAATGGCATTTCTTCCTCGGCCTAATGGGAATGTGCGTGCAAAATTTCACGGAGATTGCATGCTGTGTTCATGATTTGAGGCATTTTGTTCAAAACGGTGCACTCCTGCAAACTTTGGAAGACATTTTTATCCAATCAGGATGGAATATGAGAAATATGAAAGACCGTTTTGTTTAATGACTATAGAGATACTGTGTACCGATTTGTGGGATTTTTGGACAAAATCTGTAGGAGTACTGTCAAAAAATGTGTTTCGCACAAATCGGCCTCCTGGTGGCGCTATAACAGGCCCCTGTGAAAAATTTGGGGCAGAGGTTCTGCTCTGGTATCCAGGGACTGTGTGTGCACAGTTTGGCTGCGAGCAAGCCAACGGTGCCGGAGATTAGCTGTACACAGACAGATCGAATGACGGACGGACGGACACGCGGACGGACGGACAGGGGGTAAAACATACTCTCTCGCCATGCCTTTCGGCCTGGCGGAGACAATAACCGCAAATAGCTGATCTACAGGCTCACAACACATTGCGCTGTGACGTGTGGTTGAGCTTGTAGATCAGCTATTTTCGGTGTGCGATATGCTTCCCAATGACTGAAATCAGTTGTGGCGACTGAGAATTTGAATCCACTTAGATGTAAAATGGGACTAAAAATAACAAATATTGAACACATTGAATTCACATGATAATTATAGAAACATGTATATGATTCCAGAAGTCTGTACCACAGACCAGAGTCTCCAACACTCAGCTATGTGTCTATGAAGAGTGACTGGTCTAGAAGAATCCCTCCTAACTTCAGTTATGAACCTGGACCTCCACACACGTATGTGAATCCTCCTACACAATATACACAACACTATATCACAACTAGGGATGGGCATATCAGATAGTTTTGCTGACGTGATTATCTGGTTAATTAATTGTTAGAAAGGGTGAAATACAGTTATGAACCACATATCCAACCCAAAATGGATTAAACTGTAGATGGATTGTGATCTACGACATATCTGTGACGTATGACCATTGATATTTTCTGAAGTGGGTGAGTGTACCTACAGTAATGCACAGTAATGCACACTTTTGCATTGCATGTGCATTGCATGCAATATTAATGAATAATGCACATGCAATATGAAAACATTGTGACAGCGCACCTTTGCAAATATGAAAACATTAAATTGGCCTATTACACACATTCTAAATAGAATAGAATTAAAATGTGAATTACATGAATGTCAAATGCAGAATATGATAACAATAGTAGCCTATGGCTGGTAGATCATGGGCGTCATTTTATTTATTTCTTGTGATTCTGTCATTTAAAAAATGATCAAGAAAGATTTTGGGGCCAAATGTTCTCTTTTGTCAAGAAAAGTGCTCTCAAGACTCTTGCTGGAGCCCTCATTCAATGCCACTTTGACTATGCTTGAACCTCTTGGTTCTCCAACATCTCAATTTAACTATAAACCAAGCTTCAAACCTCCCAAAACAAACTGATACGACTACTTCTCTGCCTAAAGCCCATGCATGACCCACCTAATTCAACACACTTTGCTAGTCTGGGATGGCTCAGGGTAGAAGACAGGGTTAAGCAATACAAAATTGCATTAGTATTTAAGATGGTCAAAGGGCAGTGCCCTCATTACCCTCATACCTGACTAACTACTTCTCTAAAGTGAATTCAATAGACATAGATTATATTAACGTTATATCCTCCCTGGTCAAAGTTTATCTATAGATTGTAAGTTACTGTGTGTGTTCAGTTTGTAAATGAAGTCGTACAAATCATAACTAATAACCGCAAATAGCTGATCTACAGGCTCACAACACATTGCGCTGTGACGTGTGGTTGAGCTTGTAGATCAGCTATTTTCGGTGTGCGATATGCTTCCCAATGACTGAAATCAGTTGTGGCGACTGAGAATTTGAATCCACTTAGATGTAAAATGGGACTAACAATAACAAATATTGAACACATTGAATTCACATGATAATTATAGAAACATGTATATGATTCCAGAAGTCTTCACCACAGACCAGAGTCTCCAACACTCAGCTATGTGTCTATGAAGAGTGACTGGTCTAGAAGAATCCCTCCTAACTTCAGTAATGAACCTGGACTTCCACACACGTATGTGAATCCTCCTACACAATATACACAACACTATATCACAACTAGGGATGGGCATATCAGATAGTTTTGCTGACGTGATTATCTGGTTAATTAATGGTTAGAAAGGGTAAAATACAGTTATGAACCACATATTCAACCCAAAATGGATTAAACTGTAGATGGATTGTCATCTATGACATATCTGTGACGTATGACCATTGATATTTTCTGAAGTGGGTGAGTACACCTACAGTAATGCACAGTAATGCACACTTTTGCATTGCATGTGCATTGCATGCAATATTGATAAATAATGCACATGCAATATGAAAACATTGTGACAGCGCACCTTTGCAAATATGAAAACAATACATTGGCCTATTACACACATTCTGAATAGAATTAAAATGTGAATTACATGAATGACAAATGCAGAATATGATAACAATAGTAGCCTATGACTGGTAGATCATGGGCGTAATTTTTCTATCTTTCTTGTGATTCTGTGATTTAAAAAATGATCAAGAAAGATTTTGGGGTAGAATTTCCTCTTTTGTCAAGAAAAGTGCTCTCAATACTCTGCTGGAGCCCTCATTCAATGCCACGTTGACTATGCTTGAACCTCTTGGTTCTCCAACATCTCAATTTAACTATAAACCAAGCTTCAAACCTCCCAAAACAAACTGATACGACTACTTCTCTGCCTAAAGCCCATGCATGACCCACCTAATTCAACACACTTTGCTAGTCTGGGATGGCTCAGGGTAGAAGACAGGGTTAAGCAATACAAAATTGCATTAGTATTTAAGATGGTCAAAGGGCAGTGCCCTCATTACCCTCATACCTGACTAACTACTTCTCTAAAGTGAATTCAATAGACATAGATTATATTAACGTTATATCCTCCCTGGTCAAAGTTTATCTATAGAAAATAAGTAACTGTGTGTGCAGTTTGTGAATGAAGTGGTACAAATCACAATGTGGTGTTCAGTGGTAAAGCTGAACTATACAGACTGGCTGCCTGTGTGCATGTGCTATCTATGTAACAAACTATGTAAACTGTTATTGTATGTATTGTTTGTAAAATGTTACTGTTTCTATTATTAATAATATTATTAATTTGATATTTTGTTCTGTTTTCTTGTTGCTGCAAAGACGAAACTCAAAACATTTTCCCTTTAAGATGTAAAATGGGACCTAACAATAAGAAATCTTGAACAAATTGACCTCTTCATTCACATTATAATTATAGAAACATTTATATGATTTGCGTGCGACTTCCGTGCAAATCTTATAAATGTTTCTATAATTATAACAAATATTGAATCAATTTGCTTCTTCATTTACATGATAATTATAGAAACATTGTCATGATTCCAGATGGCCGTACCACAGACCAGAGACTCCAACACCCAGCTATGTGTCTATGAAGAGTGACTGGTCTAAAGGATGGGTTCCTTACTTCAGTAATCAACCTGGACCTCCACACACAGAGTATGTGAATCCTCCTATACAATATACACAGCAATATAAAGCATAACGGACAGTAGCGATCCAGATAAATATAAACCATCTTTGAAAATTGTCTTGAAGGTCTCGAATGACTGAGAGCAAACTGGGAGGCTTAAGAATGGATCTTTGAACCGCTCACACTAGACTAGAGCATAATCATGCCTGACATTTGCTCTGGATCTAGGCTGGGGTACGGAATGCCCCCCGCTCTGTGTATCTCAATGCCAATGCAAATTCAAGAAGTAGACATAGGATTCATTAACACTATATCCTCCCTGGTCAAAGTGTATGTAGATTGTAAGTTACTGTGTGTGTTCAGTTTGTGAATGAAGTCGTACAAATCATAACTAATAACCAAAAATAGCTTATCTACAGGCTCACGACACATCGCGCTGTGACGTGTTGTTGAGCTTGTAGATCAATTATCTTTGGTGCGTAACATGCTTCCAAATGACTGAAATCAGCTATGGCGACGGAGAACTTTACTCCATGTAGATGTAAAATGGGACTAACAATAACATATTGACCAAATTGAATTCACATGATAATTATAGAAACATTTATATGATTCCAGAAGTCTGTACCACAGACCAGAGTCTCCAACACCCAGCTGTGTGTCTTTGAAGAGTGACTGGTCTAAAGGAGGAGTTCCTAACTTCAGTAATGAACCTGGACCTCAACACACAAAGTATGTGAACCCTCCCATACAATATACACAACACTATAAAGCTGCCCTCACACTACAGGGGTTTTTTAAATCTTGAACAATTTGGAATTCTAATAGCATCACACACTACAGGAGAATCCTATTAGATTCTCTTATAGGATTATCTTGAACATGCACATACTACCAGCTTTTAAAACAATGACCATAGCCGTGGGAACTAGGAGTGCTGAGTGGGCGGACACCCCCCTCAGGTCCCCACCCAGGAGGAATATGTAGTATAGTTTGTATTAAAAGGAAAATGTGGGGAATAATGTAAAGTATCCATGATTCTAACATGCATGGTACATCATTATCAGACCAATATTTATCCTTCAAGTTGTTGTTTAGCCCCAAAATGTTTGGATATTAAGGATATATATCACATGATAATTATAGAAACATGTATATGATTTGCGAAAACGGGTGTCACACGCAAATCATATAAATATTTCTATAATTATAACAAATATTGAATAAATTGACTTCTTCATTCACATGATAATTATAGAAACATTTATATTATTCCAGAAGGCTTCACCACAGACCAGAGTCTCCAACACCCAGCTATTTGTCTATGAAGAGTGACTGGTCTAGAAGACAACCTCTTAACTTCAGTAATCAACCTGGATCTCCACACACAGAGTATGCGAATCCTCCTATACAATAAACACAACAATATAAAGCACAACGGACAGTAGCGATCCAGATAAATATCAACCATGTTTGAAAATTCTCTTGACGGCCTCCCATGTCTGTGAGCAGATCAGGAGGCTTAATATTGGATCTTTGAACCGCTCACACTAGAGAATAATCATGCCTGACATTTGTTCTGGATCTAGGCTGGGGTACGGAATGCCCCTCCTCTGTGGATCTCAATGCCATTGCAAATTCAAGAAGTAGACATAGGATCTATTAACGTTATATCCTCCCTCGTCGAAGTTTATCTATAGATTGTAAGTTATACTGTGTGTGTTCAGTTTGTAAATGTAGTCGTACAAATCATAACTAATAACCGAAAATAGCTGATCTACAGGCTCACAACACATTGAAGACGTGTTGTTGAGCTTGTAGATCAGCTATTTTCGGTGTGCGACATGCTTCCAAATGACTGAAATCAGCTGTGGCGACTGAGAACTTTAATCCATGTAGATGTAAAATGGGACTAACAATAACAAATATTGACCAAATTGAATTCACATGATAATTATAGAAACTTTTATATGATTCCAGAAGACTGTACCAGAGACCAGAGTCTCCAACACCCAGCTGTGTGTCTTTGAAGAGTGACTGGTCTAAAGGAGGAGTTCCTAACTTCAGTAATGAACCTGGACCTCCACACACAAAGTATGTGAATCCTCCCATACAATATACACAACACTATAAAGCTGCACTCACTCTACAGGGTTTTCAAAATCTTGAACAATTTGGAATTCTAATAGCATCACACACTACAGGAGAATCTTATTAGATTCTCTTATAGGATTATCTTAAACATGCACATACTACCAGATTTTAAAACAATGACCATAGCCATTGGAACTAGGGGTGCTGAGTGGGCGGACACCCCCCTCACGTCCCCACCCAGGAGGAATATGTAGTATAGTTTGTATTAAAAGGAAAATGTGGGGAATAATGTAAAGTATCCATGATTCTAACATGCATGGTACATCATTATCAGACCAATATTTATCCTTCAAGTTGTTGTTTAGCCCCAAAATGTTTGGATATAAAGGATATATATCACATGATAATTATAGAAACATGTATATGATTTGCAAACACCTCGGGTGTCACATGCAAATCATATAAATATTTCTATAATTATAACAAATATTGAATAAATTGACTTCTTCATTCACATGATAATTATAGAAACATTCATATTATTCCAGAAGGCTTCACCATAGACCAGAGTCTCCAACACCCAGCTATTTGTCTATGAAGAGTGACTGGTCTAGAAGACAACCTCTTAACTTCAGTAATGAACCTGGACCTCCACACACAAAGTATGTGAATCCTCCCATACAATATACACAACACTATAAAGCTGCCCTCACACTACAGGGTTTTTAAAATCTTGAACAATTTGGAATTCTAATAGCATCACACACTACAGGAGAATCTTATTAGATTCCCTTATAGGATTATTTTGAACATGCACATACTACCAGATTTTAAAACAATGACCATAGCCATGGGAACTAGGGGTGCTGAGTGGGCGGACACCCCCCTCACGTCCCCACCCAGGAGGAATATGTAGTATATTTTGTAATAAAAGGAAAATGTAGGGAATACTGTAAAGTATCCATGATTCTAACATGCATGGTACATCATTATCAGACCAATATTTATCCTTCAAGTTGTTGTTTAGCCCCAAAATGTTTGGATATTAAGGATATATATCACATGATAATTGTAGAAACATTTATATGATTCCAGAAGTCTTCACCACAGGCCAGAGTCTCCAACACCCAGCTATTTGTCTATGAAGAGTGACTGGTCTAGAAGACAACCTCTTAACTTCAGTAATGAACCTGGACCTCCACACACAGAGTATGTGAATCCTCCTAAACAATATACACAACGGACAGTAGCGATCCAGATAAATATCAATCATGTTTGAAAATTGTCTTGAGGACCTCGCATGTCTGTGAGCAGATCAGGAGGCTTAAGATTGGATCTTTGAACCGCTAACACTAGAGGATAATCATGCCTGACATTTGCTCTGGATCTAGGCTGGGGTACGGAATGCCCCCCCTCTGTGCATCTCAATGCCATTGCAAATTCAAGAAGTAGACATAGGATCTATTAACGTTATATCCTCCCTGGTCAAAGTTTATCTATAGATTGTAAGTTATACTGTGTGTGTTCAGTTTGTAAATTGAGTCGTACAAATCATAACTAATAACCGAAAATAGCTGATCTACAGGCTCAAAACACATTGAAGACGTGTTGTTGAGCTTGTAGATCAGCAATTTTCGGTGCGCGACATGCTTCCAAATGACTGAAATCAGCTGTGGCGACGGAGAACTTTAATCCATATAGATGTAAAATGGAACTAACAATAACAAATATTGACCAAATTGAATTCACATGATAATTATAGAAACATTTATATGATTCCAGAAGTCTGTACCACAGACCAGAGTCTCCAACACCCAGCTGTGCGTCTTTGAAGAGTGACTGGTCTAAAGGAGGAGTTCCTAACTTCAGTAATGAATCTGGACCTCCACACACAAAGTATGTGGACCCTCCTATACAATATACACAACACTATAAAGCTGCACTCACACTACAGGGTTTTTAAAATCTTAAACAATTTGGAATTCTGGTACCATCGCACACTACAGGATTATGGGATTATTTTAAACATGCACATACTTTTAAAACAATGACCATAGCCGCGGGAACTAGGGGTGCTGGGGGGTGGGGGGACACCCCTCATGTCCCCACACAAAGGGTTGAAAATGAATGAATATTGATGGGTTGGTTCCACACCTTGCCCTGCAGCATTTTATTAAGAGATGTTAAAAATGTATCTAAAGATTATAAATTACTATGTGTGCAGTTTGTGAATGAAGTCGTACAAATCACAATGTAGTGTTCAGTGGTGAAGCTGAACTATACAGACTGACTGCTTGTGTGCATGTCATCTATGTGACAAACTATGTAAACTTTGTATAGACTACTGTGTCTATCAACTGTTATTGTACGGTATTGTTTGTAAAATTTTACTGTAGCTATTATTAATAATATTATCATTTTGTTCTTTTGTTCTGTTTTTGGTGGGCACTACCTACACGTCTAGCCGTGTTGCTCATTCCACGATTGCACGATCGTTGGAATGGATAGAAATTATATTAAATACAATACCAATCGGTATTATTGAAGTGGAGAAATAATTGACCGAAGTTATGTTTCCAAACTTTTTGTGTGCAGTTATTATTTTGTTTTTACAAAATATTTATTTTAGTAATTATCCTCTTTACAGTAGAGCAGTGGTTCTCAAAGTGGGGTGTGCAGACCCCCAGGGGTCCTTTAGGGGGTTACAGAGGGTCCCCAGCAAAATGAGTAATAGTTTTACTACTTTTACCATATTTTATACTTGGGATATTCCAAAATAACTGTTGTACAAGCTCACAACAAATCACATTGTAGCCTATTTTGCGCTTGTAGATCTGTAATTTTTGAAGCATTTTGTTGAATCTTGAAAAGGTTTGAAAAATGTGAAATAATTTTACATATAATTGGAACATTGATCAAACACAAATCCTCTCTTATGGGGGGTCCCTGGGAGAAAACATTTTCATATGGGGATCTGCAGCCAAATAAATATACATTGTCTTCATCTCTACAGAGATAGGTGTGTTGTGACAGAGCAGGCGTCCAGGTGTTCAGTGTGTGAGGAGGTTCTGACAGATCCAGTCTCTACCAGCTGTGGACACTGGTTCTGCAGACAGTGCATCACCTCATACTGGGACCAGTCTGCTCCAACAGGACACTATGGCTGTCCCCAGTGTGGAAAGAAATCCAGAACCACACCTGGACTGAAGACACCCAGTCAAACCACACCTGGACAAAGTAAGACTGGACAGAATTTGCATCATTTTTAAATACATTTTTAAAATAATTAAAATAAATAATGCTACATTTCAGAAATCATAGTCAGACTTAATGTTCAAATTAGTGTCTGTATCAATATCTAAGTGCAAATAATGAAGCTAAAAAACTATCAACTCAACAAAAACAACTGATCTTGTGTTATTACTTTTGGCTGTTTGTTTTCTAACAAATTGTGTGCCATAAAGATGTAAAGTTATGAATTAACCGGAATGTTTAAAACATATATTTTCTTCTCATTTCAGATGTCAGTCTGCAGGATGATTTGAATGATTATAAGATCAGTTTGAACAGTCTTGATGATGTGAAAGACCACATGACAGAAGAGTCTGGAACCTCCCTCACCAGCACCTACACAGAGCTCTACATCACAGAGGGAGAGAGTGAAGGGGTTAATAGCCAACATGAGGTGATACAACTTGAGACAGCTTCCAACATGAAGACCTTCCATGACACACCAATCAACTGCTGTGACATCTTTAAACCCCTCCCTGGTAGAATGACACCCATCAGAAGAGTTCTGACCAAGGGCATTGCTGGCATTGGAAAAACATTCTCTGTGCGTAAGTTCACTCTGGACTGGGCAAAGGGTTTGGATAATCAAGATGTAAATCTCCTGGTTCCCTTTTCATTCCGGGAGCTGAACTTGGTCAGAGATGAGCAGTACAGTCTTCTCACACTGATCCATGATTTCCACCCAACATTAAAGAAGGTCACAGCAGAGCAGCTCGCTGTCTGGAAAGTTGGCTTCATCTTTGATGGTCTAGATGAGAGCAGGTTTCCATTATACTTCCAAAACAATGACATTGTTTCTGATGTCACAGTGACATCATCAGTGGATGCTCTGTTGACAAACCTCCTCAAGGAGAATCTGCTCCCCTCAGCCCTCCTCTGGATAACCACCAGACCTGCAGCAGCCAATCAGATCCCTCCTGCATGTGTTGACATGGTGACAGAAGTGCGAGGGTTCACAGACCCTCAGAAGGAGGAGTATTTCATGAAAAGATTCAGTGATGAGACACAGACCAACACAATCATATCACACTTGAAGACATCAAGGACCCTCCACATCATGTGTCACATCCCACTCTTCTGTTGGATCATTGCAACCATTCTGCTGGACATGTTGAGGACACACACGATAGGACAGCTTCCCAAGACCCTGACTGAGATGTGCTGCCACTTCCTGTTGGTTCAGACAAAGAGGAAGATGAAGAAGTATGAGACTCATGATGTGAAGATGAAAGAAAAAGAAAATGGGACTCAACAGCAGCTCATGAAGACTGACAGGGATGTTCTACTGAAGCTGGGCAGGCTGGCATTTGAACATCTGGAGAAAGGTAATATCCTGTTCTACCAAGAAGACCTGGAAGAGTGTGGTCTTGATGTCAAAGATGCCTCACTGTACTCAGGAGTGTGCACAGAGATCTTCAAAAGAGAGTGTGTGCTCTTCCAGAAAACGGTCTACAGCTTTGTTCATCTGAGCATCCAGGAGTATCTGGCTGCAGTCTACCTGTTCCATTGTTTCACAGAGAAGAACATGAAGGTACTGAAGACATTCCTGGACGATAATAAATACAAGAGTGACCACTCCCTCTCTGACTTCCTGAAAGCCGCTATGAAAAAAGCCCTGAAGAGTAAAACTGGCCACCTGGACTTACTTGTTCGGTTTCTTCATGGCCTCTCACTGAAGTCCAACCAGAGTCTGTTAGGAGGCCTACTGGGTCAGACAGAGAACAGTCCAGAGAGCATCCAGAAAGCCATCAAGAACCTAAGGAGAATGACCACTCATGATGCCTCTCCTGACAGATGTATTAACATCTTCCACTGTTTGATGGAGATGAATGACCACTCAGTACATCAAGAGATCCAAAAGTACATGAAGTCAAAGAACGGATCAAAGAAGAAACTGTCTGGGAGCCAATGTTCAGCTCTGGCCGTCATGCTGCTGATGTCTGAGGAGGTTCTGGAAGAGTTGGACCTGGACAAATACAACACAATGGAGAAGTTTCGATGGAGACTGATCCCAGCTGTGAGGAACTGCAGGAAGGCTCGGTTAGTAGTCAAGTGAATAGAAACATCCATAGTTTCTATTCACTTGAGTCAATCTGCCATTACAGTTAACATTATATTTAGAAATGAGGGTTGACATAAAAGTTCCCATAATGCTGTCTGTGTCTCAAATAGTGACTAGTGGTATTGTGTGTATGTCCAAATAAAGGCCAGTCCACCATAAAGCAGGGTAATTATTAATATTCATGAAACCCGCTTCACCGTGGTGAAAGCACTCTGTAGTACAAGTTCAAAGGCATCACTTGTCAAAAAGAAAAGGTTACAATGCTTTGCATCGTTAGTAGCATGAAGGTGAACCTGTGGAATGTGGAAACATTTCCTGTTATTTTTGTTCCAAAGTGTTGGACCTGGCGGCTGAATAAAATTGCCATTACCGATGCTGTAGTACAGCTGAATATCCATAGATAACTTATAAACAACATATGTTTGTCACAAGTTGCCACAGTTCACCAGTTGAGCTTTTATTCTGTTAAAGGGGAATAAAACCCTAAACCATTATTTGTGTATTTAGTTTTAGTGCTGATCTCTGCCAGCTTGTTTGTAAAGCTTTTACACATTGTTGGCAGTAAATATGCCATGTATTTGCTCATTCTCACTTTATTCATTTCACACCTTCAACTGCTGGTTGAACATTGCTCTCTTCCTCTGTTCAGTCTTTCTGTGACGTCTAGTGGTGTTGACCGTTCCACACTCTGCCCCTCCCCCACCTCAGACCTTTTTTGTGGTCGCATTCCTGAACCAAAATAGAATATTAACGGTGTCTGCTGTGGTATAAAACCAATGCAAAACTATATTAAAGAAAAGTATATAAACTCCAAAACAACTCTCGCAGTGTAATCACTATGAGCCTACTGATGATCCAGGTTTAAAGAGAATGTTTTAATTATAGTTTTGCTCTTGTTAAGATTAGTTTCCTATTAATGTCATTTAGTCAAACTAGAGGTTCGGGCCGCTTCGTGGCCCTCACATCTACGGTGCACCAGAGATCCAACTGATATGGCCATATATGGAGATCTCTATCTGTCAGTCCTTGTCCTTTTTATGGGACACTGCGCCTATGTCACACATGTGCAGTAGGATGGACCTCGCGGCAAAAAAAAAGGTGGCTAAAATGTGCCTGAATAAAAATAATGTAGTTTTATATTAACTGTAAATATATGTAAGTACATTGAAGGTGGGGAAAGAAGCCTAGGCATTAGCCATTGGAGGCAAGTGGAGACCTCGTGTGCTGGCCAACCCGGGATGTACACCACAGCGTGGGCATTTTAATTAAAGTAGTAGGATGTTGGATTATTGGTTCAAGAATGTCACAAATACTAAAAAACTCAAATCTCCATGAATTCAAGGTTAAATTGATAGGGAAACAGTATTTTTTGGGGTGAAATATTCCTTTAATGGAAGACAAAACTATATTAGTATACTCAGCATACTGTAGGTGAAGTGCACACATGTAACATGAAGGTACCCAACATTAATCTCATCAAATCGCCGACTATTCATGTGTCCTCTTTATGAGTTATTCTACCATGAAAACAGACCATACCATATGAGAAACGGACCATACCATTAGTGAAGGGGTGTAAGGAGGATTTTAAACCGTGAGCTTGGTTACTCAGATTACTTACATTACATTAACTTCCACCTGTTGTTTACTTCCCTGTTCTCTGATCATACTTAAACTGTTTATGTCTGTATAACTAGATACAGTAGGAGATATCTTAGTAACTTCAATGACAGTGAACTAGGTATAATTTGTTTTGATAGTCTCTTATTTAATCTGTATTTACAGGCTTGTTGGCTGTAACCTCAGACAGACAGAGGTTGAAGTTGTGGCTTCAGCTCTCAGCTCTAATCCTTCACATTTGAGAGAATTGGATCTCAGCCAAAACAACCTGCGGTGCTCAGGACTACTGGATCTGCTCTCTGCTGGACTGAAGAGTCTGCACTGTAGACTGGAGATTCTAAGGTAAGATACTGTAGATACATTTACCCGATTTATTTTGATTAGGGTTGTGCACAGATATTCTGTTAACCTACTAAACGGTGCTGCCCCTACTAATCGTATACAAAATAATATTTGGTTATTGTATTTAATATATGTTTAATTGAGATGTATACGTTTGTTCCCATATTGCTGTAATGTCTTAATAAAATTATGCTTTTAAGAAGGAAAATAAATAGGGGCCGATCACCTAGGGCTCGGACACCCACGGGAGAAAGCGAGCACCCACTGGGAATGCGCTGGTCGGACAGATCTACAAGTTCACAATGCGTCGCTGACGCAACGCATTGTGAACTTGTAGATCTACTATTTTCGCCGCACGACCCCGTCGTACAACGGAGTATACATTTGGCTGTAACGTGTGCAGTGTCTGGTTACTATAGTAACGTGACTGAACACTGTCAATGAACAAACCAAGATGATACGACATGTATTTCTGCTGCCATGCACCTGTCTCACTCTCTCACTGCCATGCACCTGTCTCACTCTCTCACTGCCAAGCACCTGTCTCACTCTCTCACTGACATGCACCTGTCTCACTCTCTCACTGCCATGCACCTGTCTGACTCTCTCACTGCCATGCACCTGTCTCACTCTTTCACTGCCATAAACCTGTCTCACTCTTTCACTGACATGCACCTGTCTCACTCTCTCACTGCCATAAACCTGTCTCACTCTCTCACTGACATGCACCTGTCTCACTCTCTCACTGACATGCACCTGTCTCACTCTCTCACTGACATGCACCTGTCTCACTCTCTCACTGTCATTCATGTACCTGTCTCACTCTCTCACTGACATGTACCTGTCTCACTCTCTCACTGACATGTACCTGTCTCACTCTCTCACTGCCATGCACCTGTCTCACTCTCTCACTGACCAAAACTTGTTTAGACAACACAGAATTGTAAAACATATCACTTCCATAGGATATTATTTTACAGTGGTGGAAAAAGTACTCACATGTTTTACTTACTTAAGTAAAAGCATCAATACTGCAATGTACTCTGTTAGAAGTAAAAGTGGCTGCCCCTACTAATCGTTTTGAAAATAATATTTGGTTATTGTATTTAATATGTGTAATTGAGATATATATTTTCCCATATTGCTGTCATGTCGCTGGTCTGACGGTTAAAATGCTTTATAACATGTGCACTGATACCTGGTGGTCTTATACCACGTAATTATGTTATTCAAACTCTCTCTCTGTAATCTTCAATGTCTGATTATGAATTCCTTAACTATTAATGCCAGTCGTTATCATCCACCAATAATCCAATGATGATCGGTGATTATCGGGGCCTGTCCCTCTGATCTGCACAGTGCTGGTCACCTGCAGCTGGCATCGTTCACTTCCCAGTGCAGTGAGTGAATCTAGATACTCAAGATACAGACACACACTGTCGGTTTGCAAAAAGAGCAAAGTTTGGATTACTTTGTTTGATGTGAAAGCGTTGAGATGGAGAAATCACATCCAATATAAACACCTGGATGTGAATCGCCCATGTTACCTCGTAGGCTGCTGCCCGCTGCCTCTGTGATACGTTTTTTTGAGGGAATAATCCAGCGTTTACTTTGAGTTGAGAACATGGAGAATGCAGACCAGAATGGGCCCTAGGCAAAGCCCGATTTTATTTTATTTTATTTGTCTCTGCCATATATTATAATATATGGCATACATATGGTATATAATATATGGTATAATTTGTTTTGATAATCTCTTATTTAATCTGTATTTACAGACTTGTTGGCTGTAACCTCAGAAAGACAGAGGTTGAAGTTGTGGTTTCAGCTCTCAGCTCTAATCCTTCACATTTGAGAGAATTGGACCTCAGCGAAAACACCCTGGACTCAGGACTACTGCTCTCTGCTGGACTGAAGAGTCTTCACATTCTAAGGTAAGATACATTTACCAGATGTATTTCGATCACTTCTGTTTTATTATGTACTGTTTATGTGAATATATTATGAATGCTGTGGTGAGAATGTATTAATAAGAATTATATCATGGGAGCCCAAGCCTACTGTACCTCCATGTCCTGCCATGTTGAGATACACAATTACACTATCGTTGTTGGATGTATTTTGTCAGATCTTCATCATCTTCTAGTTTTGATTATTTATATTGATATTAATGGGTGCAAGCGTCCATTGCAGTAATAGGGATTTCACTAGATGACCACCCTTAAAAAGTTACCATATGAGAAATGGACCATACCATTAGTGAAGGGGTGTACAGAGGATGGCTTTTTAAACAGTGAGCTTGGTTACTCAGATTACTTACATTACATTAACTTTTCATCTGTTGTTTACTTCCCTGTTCTCTGATCATGTTTAAACTGTTTATGTCTGTATAACTAGATACAGTAGGAGATCTCTTAGTTAACTTCCATGACAGTGAACTAGGTGTAATTTGTTTTTATAGTCTCTTATTTAATCTGTATTTACAGACTTGTTGGCTGTAACCTCAGACAGACAGAGGTTGAATTTGTGGCTTCAGCTCTCAGCTCTAATCCTTCACATTTGAGAGAATTGGACCTCAGCCAAAACAACCTGGAATCAGGAGTACTGGATCTGCTCTCTGCTGGACTGAAGAGGCTACATTGTAGACTGGAAATTCTTAGGTAAGATACATTTACCCGATTTATTTTAATTAGGGGTGTGCACAGATATTCGGTTAACCTACTAAATGGGGCTGCCCCTACTGTTAAAAAGTTGTTCAGGTACAAAGGTGATCTCCATGAGCATGTGGTATTTTTCTCCGAAACATCTTTCTGAACTCTGTAGATCTGAATTCCTAATATTCACCATTGTGATGTAGAAAACATTTGGGGTTGATAAACTCATTGATATAGTTTATTATTTGGTCTAAAGTTTAAAAAGGATCCCAAGGAACTCAAGACCTGACAAAGACCTATGAGACACAGAGAGCAGGAACATCCTCAAACCTTTAAAACTAGAAAAAGTGCTCCTCGGAGCACAGGTCTCCGCCAGGTCAGGTAGGCTATTGTGGCCTCCTAATGGCGCTTTAATAGGCCAATGTTAAGAGGGTGGCATTTCTTCTTAGGCCTTGCACGACAATTGGACACTGACTGCATTCATGATTTGAGGCATTTTGTTCACACATTGTGGTTTTTGAGAATCCATGCATCATGTGCCATAAACGGTCCGGACCGCTTTTGGCCCATTTTTTTTTATGCGTGGGGCCCACGTGGGGCTCTCTAACGAAACTTTGGGATCATCCAAGTACTCAATGAGAAGGAGAGGCTGCATGTGGATCCATGTCAAAAATCCTTCCGGTCGGCCGCTCCAATGTTAACTCCTTGACTAAAAGCTTAATATCTCCATTTCTTTTTAACGTGGTGGAAGTGAGCCGTTTTCGATCGGCGATCACTCTGCAATGGAGGATCGCGTTAGAAATATTATTGTTCCAGGCACTAGTCAGGACCCTCCGCCGTCTCGCACGCACACTTTTTTTACATGCACTTCCGTGTCGGGGCTTCTACAGCACGAAACGTATCAACGAAGTGGATGGAAGATATGCAGGCACTGAACGTACAATATTTTAATAAACCTCTGGAACCCGATGTGTTAAAAAATATTTGTTTTGCTAAATTAGACCTACTGGTGGCGCTATAACAGGCCAATGTTAAAAGGGTGGCATTTGTTCCTCAACATAGTGAATGTGCATGCAAAGTTTGACCGCAATCGGACGGTGCGTTCATGATTTGCGGAATTTTGTTCAAAACAAGCCAATAATGCAAACTTTAGATGTCAATCTTAGCCAATCAGGATGGAATATGAAAAATCAAACACATCCGCCGTCTTGATCACATGACTATAGAGATCATGTGTACCAATGTGCGTGATTTTTGGACAAAATCTGTCAAAAAATGTTTTGCACAAATCGGCCTCCTGGTGGCGCTATAAAAGGCCCATGAGAAAATTTGGGGCAGAGGTTCTGAAATATCATCCAGGGAATGTGTGTGCACAGTTTCGCTGCGATCAAGCCAACGGTGCCGGAGATTAGCTGGTCACAGACGGACGGACGGACGGACGGATGGACAGGGGGAAAAACATACTCTCTCGCCATGCCTTTCGGCCTGACAGGGTCAATGACATTCATGAGAAACAATAGGATAGTCTTGTTCATTCGTAGCAATGTTCAGATGATCTTGCAATGTACTTAAAGACATTTCTCATTTTATTTTGAAGGATCAGTCTGAAACGGAAGCCTATTTGTGTCTCAACTAATCACAAGTACAGTACTTGAGTAAATGTATTTAGTTACTTTACACCACTGGAAGCCTGTTCATGTAACTACATTTCTTATTTCTAAACTAAAATGTTTTCAGATACATATTTTAGTGTACTCTTTAAGTTTAAAATGACTAATACACTGTCTGGACGTCATCTTGAATGAGATTCAAAATGGCGTAGTGCTGTATAATCTAAATCAGGTGTGTTTGGAGGAACATGCAGCTATGGGGATCACACAGGTGAATGAAATGAAGATTCATATTTATGCACACGTTCTTGCTTATGTCAGGAAGTCATTCAAATTGGCCTTTTAGGGACTTTTAACATAAGAATACACTCAGGTCATTTGCCAAGTTTGACGTTGGTCTGTTGGACAGTTCTCAAGATACCTGAACTACAGACATACTTAAAGTAAATACATACATACGTACAGAGATTTTGTGCATGTATTTGGTGTCCATATCTTTGTATGTGTCCGTACTTGTCCCTTTTATGCCCTTATATGGGGATCCCTAATGTCATCAGTATATTATGATCTATATTGAGTGTTTGATGGTAGTAACAGCCTTGTGTGTGTCTGTGTCTGTGTGTGTGAGCTGAACTTCAGAATCTTAATAATCTGTCTTTGTTTTCTTTCTTATTTCATTGTATTCTTGCTGTATTTTATTTATTCTTTCTTTTTCTTTTTTTCCCCTCATCTGGTGTTTCATTCTTCATTCAGACTGGCTCACTGCATGTTGTCAGAGAGATGCTGTGAAGTTCTGGCCTCAGCTGTAAACTCTCATCCCTCCCTAAGAGAGTTGGACCTGAGCCTCAGCATGGTGTATGATTCAGTAGGCCTACTGGAGAACTCCATGTGAGTAGACTTGGACTGTGTCCATGTTGGATAGTACAGTGAATGTACAGTGTTTCCCTCACGTGTCTCTTAACGGTGTATTCACTCTGACACAAAGTCACAAATAGATGCAAATATGTATGTGTATATATATATATATATATAACAGCCTTGTGTGTGTCTGTGTGTGTGTGTGTGTGTGTGTGTGTGTGTGTGTGTGTGTGTGTGTGTGTGTGTGTGTGTGTGTGTGTGTGTGTATATATATATATATATATATATATATATATATATATATATATATATATATATATATATATATATATATATATATATAGTAAACTTGCATTAAGAACAAGATATATCTGCATAGTAAACTTGCATTAAGAACAAGATATATCTGCATAGTACACTACCATTAAGAAGGGATAAAGGAGAGTGGAGTGCTAGGGGTTAAGGTGGAGTCTAAGGAGGTGATGAGATCCAAACTGGGCAGCAGTGAGTATGTCTGGATGGGCTGCAGGGCCAAGATAATGATAGGAGAAACACTGTAGTGTCAGGTAGTGGAGACGTTGTGTTAGACAGTTAGACATTGATGCATTGTTGTTCTATTTCCTACAGAGTGAAACATGGAGGAGAAGATTGGCTTAATCCTCAACTCATTACTCAACTCAGTACAAAATGTGAGTATCTGTCTGTCTGTGTCAATATCACACATTAACATTTTTGACACTGTTTTACACTTTTAAGGATTTTTGACTTTACCAAAGTAGTTCCCAATTTCAATACTTTTACTTCTACTCCATTATATCTCAGAGGCAAATATTGTACTTTTACTTTGCAGATTGAGATTATTATTACAACACATGCATGAACCACTTAAGCCCTATATATATTTCGGCCATTTGAAAATAATAATTACTTTAGTTAATTTAAGTGTATTTTGATGCCAATACTTTTGTACTTTTACCTTACTCAAGTCCATTTTTATTACCAGATTTTAACTTGTAACATAGTATTTCTACACTGCAGTATTGATACTTTTACTTAAGTAAAAAATATGAGTACTTTTTCCACCACTGCTGTTTTATAGTCGGTTGGCCCCTCCCCAGATACTGTCCTGAAAACTCTTCAGTAGAGCTTCCAGGGAATTCAGGAGGTTTCTCTGCTCTTGGCCCGGTCCTTAACCCATTAAGACCTGGAAAGCTGTTATGCCTTTAAAACCGGGAAAGCATCTGTGTCATTTTAGATGTTTCTATTTGTAGCCACATGAATCATCTTATTTATTTTTTTTACATTTTGAATAAAACATTTAAGTTTTTCAGAAAACTAAGGTCATGTGGGTTAACAGAAACAATGGGCCTCATTCACTAACCTGGTCATAAATAAGGTGTATATCCTGGTCATAAATAAGGTGTATATCCTGGTCATAAATAAGGTGTATATCCTGGTCATAAATAAGGTGTATATCCTGGTCATAAATAAGGTGTATATCCTGGTCATAAATAAGGTGTATATCCAGGTCATAAATAAGGTGTATATCCTGGTCATAAATAAGGTGTATATCCTGGTCATAGATAAGGTGTATATCCTGGTCATAAATAACATATGTATATTGGCATAAGTCAATTCTGACGTGTGATTCATGAAAGAGGGTTCAGAGCCATGATTTGTGCGTATCACAGGTGTATCTCATTTGTGTTCTAAAGTCACTAGTGTGCTCCCGTGTAGATCCTTTGTATTGTTCCACGCCCCATTTAACACCATAAAAGGCAACCAGAAATAACCCACGTGAAGAAAAAAAAACAGATCTGCCAAATTACGTGTCAAGTCGCACCACATTGACAACTTGTACATCTGTTCTGTCTGGAAGTGAGTCCCTCGATCGCACGATGGATCAGCTGAACGTTAATAAAGTAATGCTCTCATAATGACAATAAGAAGTTATAAAGTTTAACCCCACCACCAAATAATAGGTTAACACTCTACCCGCCGGGCCCGTAGCCTACGGGCCGATAAATCCAACTGTAAAGCGCCGATCCCGTAGCCTACGGGCCGTGGTGCTTTTTCCTTCTTTTCGATTTTTTTTTTTTTTTTTTTCAATTTTCTACACGGACCATTTCATTGTAACACCACCGGAAACAGAATCATTCGGGATTCCGGTTTTGCCGATGCCGTCAGCCCTAGTTCTAATGACGAAACTGAAACTCATTTTTCTCCTTGTTGTTTTCTTCTCCTCGGCGATCACTGTTTAACATAAACCGTTCTAACTACAACATGGAGGCACCGTTTGACACGCGCTCTTCAGTGGTAGAAGCAGGCAGATGTCTGCGATGTTTACAAAAAGTGCACGGCTCAATTTTAAGGATTTTAACAAGGTCTATGGCGATGTGAAAAAAAACAAAAAACAACAATAAAACGTTGCCACTGGTGAGTACATTATGAGATTAACCTCTGGCGGTCAATGTGTTAATAAAACGTGGAAAGGATATTATAGAAGCCTTTTCTATTAAATAATGCTCACATTTGACTGAGGTAACATTTTGACGCTGGAATCCAGGAACACCGAGATCCGATTATGGAACAGAACACACTTTATTGATTACTGAGGACAAACCTGTCCTTAGGATTAACAACATATCCTGTCCTACGTCAGACTGGTGAATGGATATTATGGACACAGATTTCATCCATACTGCATCCTCATCAGATGATAAGACATAAGTGTGATGTGATGTGGTCAATATTATAAATTAATAGTGCAACATATGTTGTTGGCATGAAAGTCCAATATGTGAAACTGTGGCCACATTTGCAGAAATGGAAAACACGCAGAGGGACCTAATAATTCAGCTCTAAATGCGTCAACTGAAAATAAATACTCGGTTGAATTTGCATCATGTCTATAATATGCATCTAAGCAATAGATCTCTTTTTTTTTTAACACATTTTGGGCACATAAAAACATTATTTGAGGTTTGGCACTATTGTCATTGATTTTTCATGAAGAATAAGGCATTCTAATAACATATATGAAAGGTTTGAGGCATATAAGTCTGTTCCTGAGCAGACATGAGTTTGAGTGTCCGCCCAAATTCACCGTCAAAAAAAGATGAATGAATACTGAACGTGAGAAGTCACGTATATGCACATATATGTACAAAATATGTGAGGACCTGAGCTTAGTGAATGAAACCCAATGCCTCACAACTCCTCACAACGCCTCTCATTGTGACACGTTGTGAGCTTGTAGTTCAGCTATATTTGAAACAAAATTTGCCTATCTAACAATTCATAACGAGTCACATTGAGACAGGTTATAAGCTTTTAGATCAGCTGTATTTCAAACATAAAATGAGCCAATCTACAAACTCACAATACATTGCATCATGACCAGGGTTTCCACAAGGCACTTTTTGGGCCGGCCACCTTGACCGACAGGATTATATTTTACCGGCCAAAGAATGAAGTGGGCTAGTAATATCTATCTACTCTATCATGCAGAGGTGTCGCTTTCCAAAAAATAACTGAATAAAGTGGGCGTTATGAACAGCTTGCGTGACTACATCACACAGTATAAACACATTAATATATGTTTTGGGCCCTACATCTCATTCAACCTTAATATGCAAAACCTACAGCTTTTGTTTTGTTTTGTTAATGTTAATTATGTCATCATGAATAATGGCACAAGGAAGGTTCATTACTTGCCTGCAATGTATGTGTGTCACCACTTTGTCCAAAGCAGACAGACAGACATAAAATAGTCTAATAACAGCATTTTCCCAATCGGCCACGGTGGCCTGTGATCTTTATAATTAACGGCCAATTAAATATTACATTTAATTGGTAAATACCGGCTAACGGAAACCCTGATCATGACGTGTGGTGAGCTTTTAGATAGACTATTACAAATAAATTAAAATTGCTGATCACAACTTGTCGCATTGTGACAGGTTGTGAGCCGATCTACAAGCTCACATCATGTTGTGTTGTGAGCCTTTACATCGGCTATATTACAAGAAATAGCAGATCTACAAGCTTGCAAAGCCTCGCATTATGATGCGCTATGAGTTTTGGCTATATTTCAAAAATAGACGATCTACAAGCTCACACCATGTTGCAATGTGACAGGTAGTGAGTTATTTCAAACATCAACAAGTAGAAGATCACGCTCATCCAAAGTCATTTAAAAAGCCAGATGCAGAGCAGAACTCTGCACTGGAATAATTATGATCCATAAGTTAAATGGTTTATTACCATCATGAATGTGATGTTTAAAGCCTGCTGGATCTTCCTCAGACCTCAATATATCAAACATAACAAAGATAGCCGATCTACAAGCTCAAAAGGATCACATTGTGACACGTTGTGAGCTTGTATAGTTTGGCTTTGTTTAAAACTCAAAAGTAGAAGATCTACAAACTCATGAGTTACATTGTGACAGGTTGTGAGCTTGTAGATCAGCTGTATTTCAAACATAAACTCACAATATGTTGTTTAACGTGTGATGAACTTTTATATGGACTTTTATGTTTTCTAAACAGTGGATCTACAAGCTCACAACTTGTCACATTGTGACAGGTTGTGAGCTTGCAGATTGGATTGTAGATTATCAATAATTGATATAAATAAAATAAGATCTACAATCTCACCATGCGTCACATCATGATTTGTTGTGAGCTTTTAGATCGGCTATATTAGAAAATAAGGTAAAAATAGCCGATCTACAAGCTCAAAATGGGTTGCATTGTGACGAGTTCTGAATTTGTATTTCAGCTATATTTGAAAAATACCACAAGCACACAGCGTGTCACATTATAACGCGTTGTGAGCTTGAAGAAAGTAAAAAATAGCTAATCTACAAGCTCACAACACCCCATATTGTGTACTTTTTAATTAATGAATTAATTAATTAGTATACAATATGGGGTATTATATTAGAAAAATAGCCGATCTACAAGCTCACAACGATTGCATATTATGCAATCGTTGTGAGCTTGTAGATCGGCTATTTTTCTAATACAAAACTATCCGATCTATCAATTTACAACGAGTTGCATTGTGACAGATCGTGAGCTTGCAGATTGGGTTGGTGTAAAATAAAACAAATAGCCGATCTACGAGCTTACAATGCCTTGCATCATGACAGGCTGTGAGCTTGTAGATTGGCTATATTTCAAAAACAGCGGATCTACAAGCTCACATGTTGCAATGTGACATGTTGTGAGCTTGTAGATCAGCTTGTAGATGTAAATACTGCAGTACAGAAAAACATAAAAAAATAGAATGTACATAATAAATAGGAGATCTACAAGCTCACAACGCCTTGCATCGTGACACGTTGTGAGCTTGTAAATCAGCTTGTAATTCCTCCATATTTTGAAAATAACTAAAATAGACGATCTACAAGTTAGCAACGCTTCACACCATGGTGTGAGGTGTTGCTAACTTATAGATGCTGAATGTTTTCTATGTAACACAGTGGTTTACAAACTGGGACCCAGGGGGTCCCCACATTATTGTGGGGGGTCCCCAGATGATTATCTTAATGTGTAACATTGTTTTCTCACTCAACAGTAAACAAACCAACATACAGTATAAGTGTATACAGGGTATCTGCACATTTATAATGTCACAATTTAAGGACTTTTAAGACCTTTTTAATACCAAATTGAACAAATTGTCAAATATTACGCAAAAAAAGAGGCAAATATTGTGAAAATAGACGATCTACAAAATAACCGATCTATAAGTGGTAGATCGGCTATAAATATACTATAAAATATATCTACAAGCTCACAACACCTTGTAGATCGGCTATTTTCACAATATTTATATGTGGAACCGAGTCAAACTAAATGTAATGCCTCAACTCCTACAACTACCCCACCCTGACAAGTGCTTGTAAGAGTGGGGGGTCCCCAGTTCAAATATGATTATTTTGAGGGGTCCCCAGTTCAAATATGATTATTTTGGGGGGTCCCCAGTTCAAATATGATTATTTTGGGGGGTCGCAGCCTTAAAAGTTTAGGAACCTTTGATGTAACAGATGTGTGTATTTTCAGTGGTGTAAAGTAACTGAGTACATTTACTCAAGTGCTGTACTTAAATAACATTTTGAGGTATTTTTTACTTTACTGGAGTATTTCCTATTTTCAGTACTTTTATTTCTACTCCACTACATTTCAAAGGCATATTGTGCTTTTACTCCACTACAATTATTTGAAAACTTGAGTTATGAGTTACTTGGAGGATTTTGATTATTCTTACAAAACATACATTAACTACATTAACAGCCCTAAATACATTTCGGCCGTTTGAAAATAGTCGATCTATAAGCTCACACTGCGTCTCCCTGCAATAAGCTCACAATGCGTTTCCATTGTGAGCTTGTAGATCTGCTATTTTCAAAAGATTTTTATACAATTTATACATTTGAAAACTTGTGAAATGGGACATTCTGCATAATGAGTACTTTGTTACTTTAAGTATATTTTAATACCGACACTTTTGTACTTTTACACAAGTACATTTTGAATTCCGGACTTTTACTTGTAACAGAGTATTTATACATTACAGTATTGATACTTTTACTTAAGTAAAACATGTGAGTACTTTTCCACATTGATGTCATTTCACATAAACTTAATGTAAACATTTTCTCACAGAAAGTCACTTCTCACCTGGAGGCTTTAAGACATTCTGACTCACATTTTACTGTGTTGTCGTCAGGCAGAAACCTTGTATCTCTGACACGTTGTGAGCTTGTAGATCTGCTATTTACACTATTTTAATGTTTTTAAAATGATATTAAGAAAATAAATGAAATGTTTTGGACATACAAGGTTTCCAGCCGACAGCGACGCAGACGATACATTGTGTGTGTGTGTGTGTGTGTGTGTGTGTGTGTGTGTGTGTGTGTGTGTGTGTGTGTGTGTGTGTGTGTGTGTGTGTGTGTGTCAGTCAGTGAATGATGTATGTAATGTTTACTGTGTTGTTTTTCTCATCAGATTTCCATCCTCTCACACTGGACACAAACACAACATGCAGAACCCTCTCTCTGTCTGAGAACAACAGAAAGGTGACACGGGGACAGAATCAATCATATCCTGAACATCCTGACAGGTTTGATGTATATGGTCAGGTTCTGTGTACAGAGGGTCTGACTGGACACTGTTACTGGGAGGTAGAGTGGAGTGTAGATGTTTCTATAGCAGTGACTTACAGAGGGATCAGCGGGAAAGGAGGTGGTGATGACAGGCTTGGATACAATGACAAGTCCTGGAGTCTGGACTGTAGAGATGGTGGTCGTGGTAACAGTTACACTCTCACACACAATAGAAAGGACACTGTCCTCCCTGTCAGTCCCTCTGGCTCTAACAGAGTATCAGTGTATCTGGACTGGCCTGCTGGGACTCTGTCCTTTTATAAAGGTTCCTCTGACTCACTGACACACCTGTACACCTTCCAGAACACATTCTCTGAACCTCTCTATGCTGGGTTCAGGTTAGAACCCTGGTCCTCCTCAGTGTGTCTGTGTGAGCAGAGATAGAGTCTCTATGTGAGGATGACATCAGGTCACCATGGTTACTCAACATGTTTGAGTGAGTGCAGGTTGTCATGGTTACCACTGTTGCCAGGATACTTTGAGAGTAGCGAGTCTGACGTCATGGACTCCATATTTGGGCATGAGTGACTCATCATGACATCACGGTGACATCATCATGATGATGTAATAAGCAGCACAGTGACAGTCACACATTAAAGCTCCTGTAGATTCAGTGTTTCTCTAACGTTGTCATGTCAACGACCCCCAATGCATTTGACCTTTGACCCCTGACAACAAGATTTCTGTCGTTAAAAATGTTACAAATGATAAAATCCTAAAATAGCAGATCTACAAGCTCACAACGCGTCACATTACGACACATTGTGAGCTTGTAGATCAGCTATTTTCCTATAGCAAAGTATTTGATGGTTCAAGTGGTTACACTGATTGTGATGTTGTATATTTAATGATTTAGCTTAGGACCCCCTGGTATCCCCTCAAGGACCCCCGGGGGCCCCTGGACCTCACTTTGAGAACCAGTCGTCTCTAAATCAGTTTAAACACGTTAACCTCTGTATATATTGGCTATTTGAAAGTAGCAGATCTACAAGCTCACAACTTGTCACATCTTGACACATTGTGAGCTTGTAGATCTGCTACTTTAAAAAAAGTAAGATTTTTTTTAAATATTATATACTTTAGAAAATGATATCCTAAATCTTGTTGGCCTGCATGGTTCCAGACCAATCTGCCATTGGGCTGGCCCCTCTCAATAGAGATTGGATCCGAAGATGTGAGGGACCAATTAGGGCCCAGTATGCAAATGTGGGTTTATCACCAGAGGCATTTTTTTAAATTTGCATTTAAATTATTTTGAGTGAAAACAAACAAACAAACAAACAAACAAACAAACAGGTTGTAAAGTAAAAAATACCTCAAAATGTTACTTAAAAATACCTCAAAATGTTACTTAACGCGTTAAGTAAAGCACTTGAGTAAATGTACTTAGTTACTTTGCCCCTCGGAAATGCAGGTTCCACACAGAGATTCCAGACTAATCTACACAGTAATATTAGTCTGGCCATGCCAGACTAAGCATTTTAATCGTCATGTGAGAGTGTCACAATTATTTTAACCACTTAGCTTTGGCTATTCAAAAATAGCAGATCTACAAGCTCATAGCGCGGCACCGAGTGCCGCGCTATGAGCTTGTAGAGCGAACATTTTTAACTCAAATCTTTGCTTCTGGGGGTCCCTGGAACAAAACATTTTCATATGGGGTCCGTGGCACAAATGTGTTCAAATGGGGGTCCCTGGCACAAATAAGTTCAAATGGGGGTCCGTGCCACAAATGTGTTCAAATGGGGGTCCGTGGTACAATTTTTTTCATATGAGGGTCCCTGGCACAAATGTATTCAAATGGGGGTCCCTGGCACAAATATGTTCAAATGGGGGTCCCTGGCACAAATAAGTTCAAATGGGGGTCCCTGGCACAATTATGTTCAATTGGGGGGTCCCTGGCACAAATATGTTCAAATGGGGGTCCCTGGTCAAATCCATATTAATGTCAAACTCTATGGTATAAAATGAGTCATCACCACAGGAAGCTTTAGATCTTAGATTAGATTAGATAGAAGTGAACAAACCTCCACTCCATACATTTATAAATATGTATCATAAATACTGTCCATCAACACTGATGATGATGATGATGATGATGATGATGTAAATATCAGTGTCATATTGTGTCTCTTATGATACAAACTCATATTTTATGTAATATATATATATATTTTTTTATTTGTATACACAATGAACTGAGAAAAGCTGTATATTTGATCATGTAATTATGACAGTAATAATATTGTTTCTTGTATATATAAACCTTTATACTTTAACCACTTGAACCCCATATACTTTATTGACTGGGGTCCCCCAGGGTTCTGTAATTGGTCCCCTGCTTTTTCCCCCTCTACACCAGATCTCTTTGGTGTAAATAGCAGATCTACAAACTATCTACTAGCTAAGATCTACGTCACAAAGTGACACATTGTGAGCAGTGTTCATTTTGACAGCAAATTATAGTCATATTTTAGTCATTCTGAAATGTTTTTGTTTTAGTCTAGTTTTAGTCGACTAAATATCATGAGATTTTAGTCGAATAAAATGTCTTTTTGAGGGCCATGATGGCGTCGTAATTCCTGATTTATACTTGGCTGGTGCCAAAAATAGCCGACCTACAAGCTCACAACGAGCCTGTGGCGTGTTGTGAGCTTGTAGATCCGTTATTTTCAGAGTGCATGGACTTGCATGGACAATCACTCTGGATTCAAACATCTACTAAATGTGTTAATGAACTCAAATCAATCATTGTTTATTCATTGATTCATTATTACATCATTGTTTCCTCACTCATTCCATGATTGTGTTTTCATTGAATATGAATGTGATATTATTCTCATTCTTCACATGTTATTGTATGATCATGTGTAGAAGTATGAATAGTTTAATAAATGTATTCTTGACAGTCTGTCGTTGTTCCTGTGTATTGATATTCATAGTGTTGTCATGACAACATGGCCACAGCTCATTGGTCATGTATAATAACTACGTTGGATCCATTGGAACAAAGGTTATTATTTTCCAAACAAAGGGATTCTACCGTTGCGCCTCAGACTTAAAGGGCCAGTCCGGTGCGTCACAAGTGTAGGATAATAATAGCAGAAGAGCAGAACGCTGGAGCAACACGGACAGTTTAGGCCTTTTATTTAATACGGTGCAGGTAACAAGTAGACTGACGTTTCCTCACAGTCATCATGACTCTGAGGAAGGTCCAATGACCGAAACTGAGAGAGAGAACCTCCACTACATTTCATACATTTATACAACACTATCATTGTGTGTTGTGTTGCATTCATGTTAAAGTGCATTTTCAGACAGTTAACCTCTTAAATTCCCCCAATTTTTATTTTTTACTGAAAATAGCAGATCTACAAGCTCACAACGCTGCGAGCCGTTGTGAGCTTGTAGATCTGCTATTTTTGGGCTAATGTTCCCCTCAGAATAGACGGGTTTCCTGTTTGTAAACATGAGAGGATATGCGTGCGCAGTGGAGGGGTGAGCTTATAGAGGGCGCTATTACCTGCAGCAGGTCAAATGTCCATTCATAAAAGAAATGGTCTTCACCGGGTTTAATGAAAGTAGATTAAATTATGCAGTTTGTAATATCTTGTTTACTCAATAAAAATGATTTGTCGGAAGTTGGATCTGTCCTTTATTTGTATATAATAGCAGCATTATGCCTATCTAACTCCCGAACACAACAACAGAGTGAACGGCACTTCCGGGTTCGTTCTACCCCGGGCATGCGCAGATTGCGCATTCTGCTGTGATGACGTCGCGCGGAAACCTATATGGATGCTAGAGTTCAAGTGTCCAGAATCCATGACTTTGATCCATGAATATGATTATTTTGGGGGGTCCCCAGTACAAATAGGATACTTTTGGGGGGTCGCACCCTGAACAGATTGAGAACCACTGCTATAATGGAGCGTCCATCAAGCTGTCTTTTAGCAACTGGAGATGTGAGTCTAGAACAGAGGGTGTGGCTTATTGTTTAGAAACATGTGACATTAATGTGACATAAAACACAAATGTCACATGTGTGTTTTATTATGCATGTTTCTTTGTGTGTCTTGGAATGAGCAGGAACTTACATTTTAGGAAAAGACCCCTATCCCACATGTCGCCACAAGGGGGCAAATCAGGTGGTTTTAGGAGGTCATGTGACATCTTTCTTCAAGGAAGAGAGAAAGAACAACATCAGTTTGTCCCTGTTTGTTCAGGTAAATAAAGTATTAGAACATAAAACATGTTCAAAATAAGCTCTGTGATGTAAAACAAAGCTTGTCTTGAGGGTTTTACCAGAAATGTGGTGATTGTGTTTTAGTTTATTGTGTGTAGTTGAATCTAAAGGTCTAAGCAGTCAGATTGATGGCGGCCATTACTGCTGCTCACACACACACACACACATACACACACACACACACACACACACACACACACACACACACACACCCCTGTGTTTTGGTTTGTTTCACTTTTACAGTATTTGTGTTTCTGCCTTTAGTGTTTAAAGCTCCTGTTGTGTGTTTAATCCATCAGGACCGGGAACGCATCTGTGCCATTCTTTTTACATTTCTTTGGGCTATTCAAAAATAGCAGATCTACAAGCTCATAGCGCGGCACCGAGTGCCGCGCTATGAGCTTGTAGATCTGCTATTTTTGGGGGAAATCGTGGGTCTTTGAATATATATATTTTAAGTTAACATTTGTAACTTAAATCTTTGCTTCTGGGGGATTCTACAAATGTCTCCTAAATCCTGACAGTTCTGAAAAAAACACAAACATAAACAAAAAGCAACATAAGAAAAAAACATGTTGCTATAATATCAGTGGTTCTCAAATTGTATTTGGCCGTGGACCCCCATCAAAACATATTTTGTTCCAGGGACCCCCCAGAAGAGAAGATGTATATTATTCAAAGATTTTCACAAATGTTCACGATTTTTCAAAAAATAGCAGATCTACAAGCTCATAGCGCGTCACTCGGTGCCGCGCTATGAGCTTGTAGATCTGCTATTTTTAAATAGCCAAAGAAATGTTAAAATGACACACAGATGCGTTCCCGGTCTTAAAGGGTTAATATGTTAGTCTACCTTTTGTGTTGAGAAATGTTTATTTTTGGTGTTGATAAATGAGTTAATTCTCTCCAGTAGGGTCTTGTAAAGTGTCTTTCTAGTAAGTCAATACAGTATTAACTGTTGTCAGAGCAGAAGTATGGAATAATGTTAATTCATGTTTATGCATAAATATATTTTTTCAAAAATAGCAGATCTACAAGCTCATAGCGCGGCACTCGGTGCCGCGCTATGAGCTTGTAGATCTGCTATTTTTGAAAAATCCCTGCCACAAAATGTTTTTTCAGACGGGGGGGTCCGCAGCCAAATACATGTAATTTTGGGGGTCCTTGTCACTCCATGGAGACGTGAATTCATGGATATTTATTAGTTTTTGGCTCATTTCTAAGACATTATAATGTGATGACCAGCGGACCGGTAGGCAGTGTTTCTGGTAGGAGACACAAACGAGACTCTTTGTGTCTCCTACCGGAACCGCTGCCGGTGATCAAATTATTGTCTTAGGAATGAGACAAAAAAAAAAAAAGAAATATCCATGAATTCACGTCTCCATGGAGTGACTAATCCATAGAAAAAAAGTCATTTTGGGGGTGAACTATCCCTTTAAGAGATGTAAATCACTGGACCATGGAAAGGAGGTGTCATTCACTGCAGCCGTTTCTCCTTTTTCTCCTTTTGAACATAATAGTGTTTTGTATTTGTTGATGACATGTATTATTGTGTTATTTTATTTTTGCTATGTTGATGAATTGAATGCATAGGACCACAATGGAAACAAGTCCCCATGACTTTTTTATGTTCTCCTTTTTATCCTTAATGACTAAAAGGACCACCTGCTGTGTTTACATTTATGACACTAATAAAGTATCAAATCAATCAATCAATCAATGAAGTCCATTGTGTTCCAGGTGAAGCTGGTGTCAGAGCTTCTACCTGAAGAACGTCCAGACCCAGGAGACCAGAACCCTGACCCACTTCCTCTTCCTCAGCTGGCCCGCCCAGGGCATCCCCACCTCCACGCTACCCCCTGCTGGACTTCCTCAGGTATTGCAGCCTGCCTGGGGCATAATGATGACAGCACTGTCCTGAACACATTCCAGTCCTTCTGTAGGCTATGACAACAGTTAGCTACAGCATTGCTTCTCAATGTGGGCTCCGGGGACCCCCAGGGGTCCTTGTGGGGGGGGGGTTCTAGGGGGTCCCCAGCTAAATTAGTTAACATAGCATCACAATTATTTTAACCACTTTATCCATGTTGGATATTAAAAAATAGCAGATCTACAAGCTCACAGCGCGTCACTTTGTGCCGCACTGTGATCTTGTACATCTGCTATTTGTGAAATATGTTTTAATTCTATCGAAAATGTTTTGGATGTTGTTTTTTTTTACCTAAATCTTCTCTTCTGGGGGTCCCTGGCACAGAGCCTTTTCAGATGGGGGTCCCTGGCACAGAGCCTTTTCAGATGGGGGTCCCTGGCACAGAGCCTTTTCAGATGGGGGGTCCCTGGCCAAATACATATACAATGTGGGTGTCCTTGTCCTTGAAAAGGTTTGAGAACCACTGATCTATAAAACATGTTCACATACATGTCCATCCTAAAGCCATGTAAGTGAAGGTGTAGTGGTTGTGAACGAGGATCCTGACAGATTCACTAGAGCAGCTCTGAATCTGTTCTTCAGAGATTACAAAGTGAGTGACAGGTGGGTCACTGGTTATTGGGACAGAATGCTCTGCAAGATACTCCGTTTTTTACAATGTGCTGACTGCAAAAAACTATCGGCCGCACAACATGACTTTAACAGACCGTGCCCTTACCCAATAACACTGTTACTTCTTTCTTCCGTCCGTCCGTCCGTCTCTCAGCATATTTTATGTCATTATTAACAGACAGATTTGACACAACAATGAACACAAGCCATTGCCTGACGGCATCCGCCTTGTATGCACACACACTCAATTGGCATCACCTCTAGGGTTTAAGACAGTGGTTTTCAACAACCAGTGGTCTGGGGACCACCAGTGGTCCTTGAGGGAGTACCAGGGGGGTCCCCAGCAAACTTAGTTAATAGCGCCACGATCATTTTTAACCACTTAGCTTTGGCTATTCAAAAATAGCAGATCTACAAGCTCATAGCGCGACACCGAGTGCCGCGCTATGAGCTTGTAGATCTTCTATTTTTTGAAAACCTTGAAAAAGTGTGCATATCTTTGAATATTTAGATTTTTTTAAAGCGAAAATTAACTGATATCTTTGCTTCTGGGGGTCCCTTAAAAGCTGCTATATGATATGTGAAGAGCACACTGAGGAGTTGTTGTGGTTCCTCCATGTATTATCTAACATTAGATTAAATTCCACTTTATTGATCCTATAGGCAGGAACTTAAGACTTACAAGATCATATGAAAAGTGCAAACGGTGCATTTAAAAAAAAAACTACAATCTTGCAGGATAGAAGCATCTATTAAGATAAAACAAAAAACAGCATTTTTTAGTGTGAAGGTGAAGCAGTCTAGTCATCAGTCTCTGGACCCAGAGCTTTTCTTATGTGATTCCCATGTCTTTCCTTGTTTATTTGCTGGAGAACTTCTGTCGTCTGGTCCAAGTTCCTCTCTTGACTTGCAGGCGTGTTTTAAAGGTCTTAAAAAGTCCTGAAATTGTAACTTTACAAAAATGTGCAGATACCCTGCATACACCTTTACTGTACGTTGGTTTGTTTACCGTTGAGTAAGAAAACAATGTTGAGCTAATCATATGTGGACCCCGCCCCCCCCCCCAAAATAAATTGGGACCCCCGGTTTGGGAACCATTGTCTTAAAGGGGCTACACCATGAATTAAAAAAATATATATTATATATAAATATTGCCCCCTAATACGTTTTAAACAGGTTGTAAGCCTAAAAAACATCCAGATATTTTTTCTCACAATCTTACTGTCTGTCATTCCAAGCTTTTTCAGCTGCAATACCAAAACGTCCTATTGGGCAGGGGGGAGCTACTGAGCAATTCTGTCTGGCCATCATCAATGCAAAATCAGGGCAAGTGACATCACTTGCCCTGCCATTCTGAAATGGCCTGTTCAGACACGCCCATTCAGGAAATCCATGAAATGAGCATGAATGACTGAATGTTAAAAAAAAATATTTTTTGGGGTACAAGAGACACTGGGGAGCCCAAAAAATACTAAAAACCTAAAAAAAAATGAAATTCATGGTGTAGCCCCTTTAAGCCACCGAGCCACTGAGTTTGGACGCACAACGTCATCTTGTTCTCTGGGTTATTAGATTTGTGCAGAACTGGGATTGGAACTCATAAAGCGTTTTAATGTGAACATTTATAATATTGAGACACTTAAGCAGTGATACAAGAGGTGCTGGTGTGCTGCAGTCGTACGCCAAGGCTGAATCATTAGAAAGAGTAAAAATACCCTGAAAATTACACATTTTTAATTTTCAGGGTCCCTGGAACAACATATTTTGAGATGGAGGGTCCGCGGCCAAAAACATATAATTTTGGGGGTCCTTGACATGAAAACGTTTGAGAACCACTGATCTACACAACACCTCGCTCTGTTGTTCATTCCCCTTTCTAAAACACTGGTGACCATTCTGCAACGGCTTTGTCTTTCTCATTCATCTCTCTACCGCTTTGTGTGTGTGTGTGTGTGTGTGTGTGTGTGTGTGTGTGTGTGTGTGTGTGTGTGTGTGTGTGTGTGTGTGTGTGTGTGTGTGTGTGTGTGTGTGTGTGTGTGTGTGTGTGTATTGCGTAACAGCAGCACGTTTCCTGCCTCGCTCAAGAGGATGTCTGTGATTGGTTGGCTTCAGCCGTCGTTCTCTAAAGAAAGCGTGAGATGAGGTTTGTGGTTGGCTGGCCTCAGCTGTACATTTAGGGCAAGCGCAACAACGTATGTTTTCATTGGCTGAGCTGTACAGGCTGGGGAAATATTATATCGTCAACATTGTTGCCTTTTGGGCGGTAGTGGCTCAGGGGTAGAGTGGCCGGGTAGAGTGAACTGGAAACCGCAAGGTTCCCAGTTCGATTCCCGGGCTGGGGCGCTCCCCCAGAGTTAGTGTGGAAGTGTCCTTGAGCAAGATGCTGAACCCCTAATTGCTCCCTATGAGCAGGTTGGTGCCTTGCATGGTTTCCTCCTCCATCAGTGTATGAATGTGTGTGTGTGAATGGGTGAATGGCACAATCAATGTAAAGCGCTTTGGATAAAAGTGCTGTATGAATGCACCATTTACCATTTTGTGATATTCATATTCATATTGTGCATGTTCATACCGAGATAACGATACGACACTAGACATCATACATACTATATAACATGACATCATAGAAGCACATGTGACATAATAACATGTTCAGTCACAGCTCTGCTGTCTTGTCAAACAGATGTCTGTGACAAGCAGCCTCCTAGCTCCTCCTACAGTCAGTGACATCACTCCATCTTCACAAGATGTCAGTCTGGTTCAGTGACCCCCCCCCACCCCCAAAAAAAGGAAAAGACTTATTTTGTCTGGAGTGGATACTCTGTGTGCGTGTGCATGTGTTCATGTGTGCAAATTAGTGTTTCAAACTTTATCATGTGAAGGACCCCCAAATTAATATCTTGATTTTGTGAAGGACTTCATATGAAAATATGTTTTTGCCATGCAGGGACCCCCATAAGAGATGTGGTGTTCAAATATAATAATGTATTTTATTTTTATTACAGACAGACAAAAAAACAAACAAACTGGAAAACTCTTGTTACACAACACCTGTGTGTGTGTGTGTGTGTGTGTGTGTGTGTGTGTGTGTGTGTGTGTGTGTGTGTGTGCGCGCGCGCACGTGTCCCCATGTCACACACCATGTACGCTGTAACTGTAGACACTCCCACTATGATAGAACTTTATGTGTTAATACACCGTCAACCATTTTGACACAACATCACAGAAAACTGAACAGCATGGACTCCATTTTGATTTGTGACATCACGTTAAACCCTAAAGATTAATATAGGGTAAGTGTAATTAATCAATATATACTATAACTAATGTCTCTAGTCTGGGGTTATATAGTTGATTGTTGGGTCTTTATACTATAACTTGGTCATAAAAGGTTAACATGCAAACAATGAACTTCTTACTTAGGCTTTTACCTCTTTCTCTCGCTCGCTCTCTCTCTCTCTCTCTCTCGCTCGCTCGCTCGCTCGCTCGCTCTCTCTCTCTCATATCAACACCAACATGTATCAGACAGATCCTGTTAAAGGCCGAATTAACCGTTTGTGGTTTCCTGGGCTTTAGGTGCGCTTGGGGCTGAAAAGGCTTGGGTTTGGGTCGGGGGGGCGGGGGTGCTGTCAATGTTCTCTTCCTCAGCAGGGTGATGGGTGATGGGTGCTGCCGCCACAGTTGCTGTTTCATCACCCTAACCCTCCAGACATGATTTATTTCAGCCTGTGCTTTAACCCATTAAAACCGGGAAAGCATCTTTGTCATTTTAGATTTTAGCTTTGATATATGAGTGTGTGTGTCACGACTTTTCAAAACATAGCAGATCTACAAGCTCATCAGCTTGTAGATCTGCTATTTTTCAAAAAGTATGAACATTTGTGCAAATCTTTGAATATATATATATGAAATATATTCTTTTTTTAAAGCAAACATTTTTAACTCAAATCTCTGCGTCTGGGGGGTCCTTGGAACAATATATTTTGAGATGGGGGTCTGCAGCCAAATACATATCATTATGGGGGTAATAATAATAATAGTAAACATAAGTAATGAGTTATGACTCTGACATTTTTCATAGTGAGTCTCCTCGGCAGTTTACTGTAAATCATGTGATGTGACCACAGAGGAAGTTGGTCCTTGCTGCTTTCAGTTCCTGTCTGCCTGTCTGACTGTATGTCTGTCTTTCTGTCTGTAGTTCCAACCATCCCTCTGGCTGTCTCTGTGATTTCATATACTACAGTTGAGGGGGGCTACGCCCCCCTCAACCCCAGCCGCGCACGGGGCCCAGCGTGGCCGCGTGTATATTGGGGGACCCAAATCGCCGGAGTGAAACTGTGGAAAAGTTTTTTTGAAAAAGGCAAAAATTAGAAGAAATAATATTTTTCATGTTTCAGGGGGTCCACAGGGGGTCCGCGGACCCCCTGCTGGTCCACTGAGCCCCTGTGGAGTGTTGGGACGCGCGGGGACACCCCTGGAACATTGCGGACCCCTACGGTGTTTTTTTTTTTTGTCATGAAGGTGGTTGCTTGTTTCTGGCGCTTGTTTTTAGAGAACCTGGCATGCCTGGCAACCCGACTGACATCACTGACGTATCCTTGGTATTTGTACTTCCGGGTTGCATAATGATGACATCACTGTCGAGTCCTTTGGTGTCATGAAGCTAGAACGGTTTGTTTACCACATTAGCCTGGGCAACGTGCTGTGCTGTGGCCGTCGCTGTTTGTTTGTGTGTTTGGGATGAACATGGCACGTGAAGGACGGACATATTGTGATCGAGACATGAGTGAAGTGAAAGTAACGGCCTGGGTGGAACAAAGGAGGTACGTAAGAAGGGGGGGGGGTTGAAGCAAAGGAGCTGCGTGTGTGGTGTTGTGGAGGACATGGGCAGAGTGCAATGGCGGCCGCTCGTGTTGTTTCGGCGAAACCCGTCGGCGTTCGGTGTCGGTGGTGTGCACGGTAAACGGTACGAAAGTGATTCACCTTCCGTTTTGTCCGACATTTGGTGAGTAGAATTAATTATGTTGCGCGGTGGAAAAGGTGTAGTGAGCAATGAGATGTCCCCTACGCGACGCGTAAATTCAGCGCGGCCGCCGTGGCGAGTCAGTTGGCGACATGTGGTCTGGCGGTGCGTTGTTTATTCCATAACAGAGCTGTGGGGTGTCCCCACCGAGGGTGCGGAAGTCGGTCGCCATTTATATAGTTAGATATAATTACATTATATTATATTTAATAGTATATTCAATAGTAAATAAAATAATCAAATGTTTTATGGTCATGATTCACCAGGAGTCTGGATGTCTTGGTTCCAGGCTTAAACAAATTTATATAAATATTTTTCAGAAATCTCTATGGGGAAAAAAACATTGGGTTTTCCATATGTGGCACCACAAAATGGCCGCCACTGCTATGCCCTATTGGAAATAAATTGGGCCTCTTCCTTACTTCCTTCACAGATGCTAATAAAGGTTGTGTTCCATTCTGGTCAAACAGAGTCAGGGTGTTGACTCACTGGAAACACTCTGCTACACCAGAGGGTCTCAAAGTGTGGTCCAGGGACCCTCATGGTTCCTTGAGGGGGTTCCACATGGACCCTTACGGGTGTGTAACTCTATGACTCTGAGTCACTCCATTATGCAAATGAGTCTAAATAGAGCTTCATGTACATAGTGGACACGGGTCATGATTCTGCTTTCAAGTAAATCACATTTATCACAGATGTTTCATTAAATATGACATGTTCCTATTTTGTGGGTCTTAAGTACCAGGTCTTCTGACTTAACTTAAAACCTGGAGGCGTGGCCAATGTTGCATCACTATTTTCAGTGACCAAAATGCATTGGCCACGCCTCCATGTGTTAAGTTAAGTCATAAGATTTGGTACTTGAGACGTGCAAAATAGGTCCCTCAATGTCCCAGTGTTAGAATCCTTTCAGTTGAAATGCAGCCACACAGTTTATACAGTTTAGCTTTAAACATGTTTGAACAGTGTTTAAGCTAACAAGCTAGCGGTAGCCTACATGTTGCTGTCAGAGCAGTAGTGTTGTTGAACAATGTTTAAGCTAAGAAGCTAACGGTGGCTTACATGCTGTTGTCAGAGTAGTGTTGTTTTACATTGTTTAAGCTAACAAGCTAATGGTAGCCTACATGCTGCTCTCAGAGCAGTAGTGTTGTTGAACAGTGTTTAAGCTAACAAGCTAATGGTAGCCTACATGCTGCTGTCAGAGCAGTTGGGTTGTTCTACATTGTTTAAGCTAACAAGCTAACAGTAGCCTGCATGGTGCTATCCAGAGCAGTAGTGTTGTTGAATAGTGTTTAAGCTAACAATCTAACGATAGCCTGCGTGCAGCTTTCAGAGCAGTAGTGTTTTTGAACAGTGTTTAAGCTAACAAGCTAACAATAGCTTACATGCTGTTGTCAGAGCACTAGTGTTATTGAACAGTGTTTAAGCTAACAAGCTAACGGTAGCCTTTATGCTGTTCTTAGAGCAGTAGTGTTGTTGAACAGTGTTTAAGCTAACAAGCTAATGGTAGCCTGCATGCTGCTGTCAGAGCAGTAGTGTTGTTGAACAGTGTTTAAGCTAACAAGCTAATGGTAGCCTGCATGCAGCTGTCAGAGCAGTAGTGTTGTTGAACAGTATTTAAGCTAACAAGCTAACGATAGCTTACATGCTTTTGTCAGAGCAGTAGTGTTGTTTTACATTGTTTAAGCTAACAAGCTAACGGTAGTCTTCATGCTGTTGTCCAAGCAGTTGGGTTGTTTTACATTGTTTAAGCTAACAAGCTAACAGTAGCCTGCATGGTGCTATCCAGAGCAGTAGTGTTGTTGAACGGTGTTTAAGCTAACAAGCTAACGGTAGCCTGCATGCTGCTATCCAGAGCAGTAGTGTTGTTGAACAGTGTTTAAGCTAACAAGCTAACGACAGCCTGCGTGCAGCTTTCAGAGCAGTATTTTTTTTGAACAATGTTTAAGCTAACAAGCTAACGATAGCCTTTATGCTGCTCTTAGAGCAGTAGTGTTGTTGAACAGTGTTTAAGCTAACAGGCTAACGGTAGCCTACATGCTGCTGTCAGAGCAGTAGTGTTGTTGAACAGTGTTTAAGCTAACGTTAGCTTGCATGCTGCTGTTAGAGCAGTAGTGTTGTTGAACAGTGTTTAAGCTAACAAGCTAATGGTAGCCTGCATGCTGCTGTCAGAGCAGTAGTGTTGTTGAACATTGTTTAAGCTAACAAGCTAACGATAGCTTACCTGCTTTTGTCAGAGCAGTAGTGTTGTTTTATATTGTTTAAGCTAACAAGCTAACGGTAGTCTTCATGCTGTTGTCAGAGAAGTAGTGTTGTTGAACAGTGATTAATCTAACAAGCTAACGGTAGCCTACAAGCTGCTTTCAGAGCAGTAGTGTTGTTAAACAGTGATCCAGCTAACAAGTTAACGATAGCTTACATGTTGTTGTCAGAGCAGCTGGGTTGTTTTACATTGTTTAAGCTAACAAGCTAACAGTAGCCTTCATGGTGCTATCCAGAGCAGTAGTGTTGTTGAACATTGTTTAAGCTAACAAGCTAACGGTAGCCTGCCTGCTACTGTCAGAGCAGTAGTGTTGTTGACAGTCATGCTTCTGTTGGCTGCAATGTCCATGTTGGAACATCGGGGGCAAACTGACAAATCAGGAACGTGAATAGCGTGTGTGTGTGTGTGTGTGTGTGTGTGTGTGTGTGTGTGTGTGTGTGTGTGTGTGTGTGTGTGTGTGTGTGTGTGTGTGTGTGTGTGTGTGTGTGCAATATTCACAGGTTTAATAAAGACCAAAGATGAGTCATTGTGAGGAGAGAGAGGAGGAGGGACCTGACAAACAGCTCATCCACAGACCAGAGCCTCCATCTGTGTCTATGAAGATTGATGAACCTGTACCTCCACATACACAGTAGGCCAATCCTCCTATTCAATATACACAACACTAACACTGTACTTTTCTATAATCATTAATAATTATCATTTTATGAACAATCATAATATTTTGTAACAATAACAAATATTGAACTAATTGACTCATTCATGATAATTACATGATAATTATAGAAACATTTATATGATTCCAGAAGTCTTTACCACATACCAGAGTCTCCAACCGCCAGCTATGGGTCTATGAAGAGTGACTGGTCTAGAAGAGAACCTCATAACTTCAGTAATGAACCTGGACCTCCACACACACAGTATGTCAATCCTCCTACATAATATACACAACACTTGAACTGTATTTTTAGTAAAACTAGTATAACACGTATGTTGCTGTTTTTCTGATTTCTTGTTGCTGCAATATTGTGAGGCAAAACTCTAAACATCTGCCCTTTTAGATGGGACGTAACAATAACAAATGATGAACAAATGACCTCTTCATTCACATTAATAATTGTAGAACCATTTATATGATTCCAGAAGTCTCTACCACCGACCAGAGTTTCCAACACCAAGCTGTGTGGCTGTGAAGAGTGACTGGCCTAAAGATTATCCTCCTACCTTCAGTAATGAACCTGGACCTCGTCACACACAGTATGCGAATCCTCCTATACAATATACACACACACCAATATAAAGCTGCATTCCCAATTTAGTTTTTTTTTTTAATCTTAAATGATTTGGAATTCTGGTTGAACCACAGACTACAGGATCATCTTATAAGATTATCTCATGGTATTATCTTGAACATGCACATACTACGAGATTTTAAAACAATGAGGCATCACACACTACAGACATACCATCTAATAACGGGGCGACCATAGCTGAGTGGTTAGTGAGCCCGCCAATGGAGCCAGAGGCCCTGGTTGCCACAGGTTCGATTCCAGGCCAGGTCAGCATATGTCTCGATTAAATTAAATTTGTCCCTGAGCAAGACTCTTAACCCCTAATTGCTCACAGGTTCTCATTGGAAACAAGACCGCAAGGACTTTCATGAACAACCTGTTAAAAAGGAATTATCCTAATTATCCTATAACATTATATCCTCCCTGTTCAAAGTGTATCTATGTGTAAGTTACTGTGTGTGCAGTTTGTGAATGAAGTCGTACAAATCACAATGTGGTGTTCAGTGCTGAAGCTGAACTATACATACTGGCTGCTTGTGTGCATGTGCTATCTATGTAATAAACTATGTAAACCATGTATAGACTTATGTGTCTATCAACTGTTAGTGTACAGTATTTTTTGTAAAATTGTACTGTCTCTGTCATTAATAATATTATTTGTCATTTTCTTATGTTGTTGCTGCAATGTTGTCTGGCGTAACACAAAACATTTCCCCTTGTAGATGTAAAATGGGACTTGAAAATTAAATCTACAAATTGACTCAATTCACATGATAATTATAGAAATATGTATATGATTCCAGAATTCTTTACCACAGACCAGAGTCTGCAACAGCCAGCTATGTGTCTATGTGGAGTGACTGGACTAAAGGACACCCTCCTAACTTCAGTAATGAACCTGGACCTCCACACACAGAGTATGTGAATCCTCCTATACAATATACACAACACTATAAAATTGCACTCACACTACAGGATTTTTTTGTATAATTTATTTTCAATCTTAAACTATTTGGAATTCTGGTAGCATCACAAACTACAGGAGAATCTTATAAGATTCCCTCATGGGATTCTCTTAAACATGCACACACTACGACGTACAACGTCCAAAAAAGTCCTTGCGGTCTTGTTTCCATTGAGGTCCTTGGTATTCAGTTCATAAATATATATGTGACAGTTTTTGTCTGGGGTACAGTCATTTCGCTGGTGCCCATTCTTCAGGAAAGCAGATTTTTTTTTTTTTTTTTTTCAAAAATGAGTTAATAGCCCAACCTCTAATTCAAGTGGTGTTTTCTCTACTTAAGAGTTTTAACTTGACTTCGGTTCTATAAGCCGTAGTTTCAAAACTATTCACTCAATCTTATTTACCAATAAATCATTATTTTGCTATGATTCCTTGCTTTCATATGACATGAAAAAATGTAAATGAAAAAATGCTAGATGACTGTCTCCTAGTCAAATTTGGTCACATATAGTAGCAACCAAACAGTTCAAATATCAACACAAAATACAGAGAAAATAACACTATATGTACAAACAAAGATGCATCTTTTTTTGTTTTTAAACATATGTACAAAAAATGGGGTGGGGGGGGGGGGGTACTGGTACTACCTCCTCTTTTTGCCCCCAGAAAGGTGAGTTTTTAAGGTTGTTTTAAATGAGCCCAGCGAACTGCATCTTTTGAGGGATGGGGTTAGACTAATCCAAACCTTGGTGGCAGTGCTGTAGAAGGAGAATTTGCCCATGTTTGTTTTATGGGTGGGTGGTACCAGATCGTTGGTAGCGCTCCCTCTAGTTTCGTGACTGTGGGTGTCACTAACATTTTGGAGGTATTTAGACAGATATGCGGGTATAGGGGGCATTTCGGGCAAATTTACATTTACAATTTTGAAGACCAATCCCATTTGTAGTTGTTTAATCCTGTTTTCTACCCTGAGCCAACCTAGGCTGGCAAAATGAGTGGGAGAGAGGTGGGTCATGGGCCCCAGTCCGAGAAGTAGTCGAATCAGTTTGTTTAGGGAGGTTTGAACCTTAGTCTTCAGTGACACTGAGGTGTTGAAGTACCAAGAGGTGCAAGCATAGTCAAAAAGGGGCTGAATCAGGGCCCCTGAGAGGGTCCCGAGGGAATTTTTGTTGACAAAAGGGGAAACTCTGCCTATAAATCTGGTTCTCTGGTTTACTCTTTTGATCACCTTTGTAGCCATGCTTTCACCTGTCATGTATTTGTCAAGAATACATCCCAAATAGGTAATCTCTTCTTTGCTAGAGATGATTTTGAGATAATTTTGATACGTGATATGTCTGAAAAGACACATTATAGCCTGGGTTTGGATCCGCCCTTCGAGACCATGGATGGGGCTCGTTCTCTCAGTCTACTTCACATCTAGCGGAGCAGCTAAGTGCTACGATCTTTCAATTTATGATAAAAGCGTGAAAATTGGCGTGAGCAGTCTCCATGGGTCACTTGACAAGAATATTGTCTGAGCCATTTGTAATTTCAAGATGGCGGCCATTTTTCAAGATGGCCGACACCTTAGTGGGCAGTTAAGTGATATGATGGTTTATTTGGTGATACAAGCATGAAAATTGGCATGAGCAGTCTCTGTGGGTCACTTGACAATAGGCCACCCACAGCTATTTGAAATTTCAAGATGGCGGCCATTTTTCAAGATGGCCAACACTTTAGGGGAGCAATTAAGTTATATAATGGTTTATTTGGTGATACAAGCATTACATTTGGCATGAGCAGTCTCTAAGGGTTGCTTGACAAGAAAACACTCCCAGCCACTTGAAATTTCTATTTTCAAGATGGTCACCCCCTGGATCCTCAAAAGACATTTTCTCATAGAAATGTACGTTTTGTTTTTCATTAAGGACGATTATTATTATTATTATTATGCTAAAACAGTTGTGTTGATTTGTTGATCATAGATAGATTAGATAAGAGTGAATATCTGCACTACCAGGGCACACTGGTGATATATCACTGCTGTTAAACCTCAGAGTGGGGTTCAATGTCAGCTAATTGAAAGTTAGTATCCCAAATGCTGTCTAATTTACCCCAAAACAGTTACATAGCCGCACCTGAATTGACAGGTTGTGCCAGCGCGGGAGAGCCTAGCCAAGGTTAATGGGGTTTTAATTAACCGGATGGTGTACAGATCGCATGGGATTTAAATGGCATTGGATGAACGATCGGACTAAGTGTTGGGTTAAGGCACAAACTTAGTTGTATCCCATACATCAAAGTGCTTGGTAAAAGGTGGTAAAAGGATAAACCCTCTGCCTCTGCCTATGCTGCAGACATGGCAGAAGCCATCATAACACTTGTGAAAACTAACTGGGACAGATGTTTCATTTGTCAGCAGGTCACCAAGGAAAAACTCATTCAGCCAAGTTTATTCAACAGAGAGCACGATCGTACTGGTCATGATACCATTGCAAGAAATGTTCCATTATTTCATAAGATCAATGCTCTGCCTATCTTACTTAGTCCAACCAGACTAGATGAAGGTGATGGCATAGAAAGCACATTCACAAGAAACAGAGCAACATATCATTCAAGCTGTTCAACAACACAGAGCTGGAAAGGGCCCAAAAGAGAGCATCTACATCTGCTGAAGACACTGAAGATACCAAAGATATCCATGTCAAGAGACTAAGAAGATCTAATGTATGACCGGTCCAGTGATGTCACAACTGTGAACGAGGCCAGGCTTGATCTCTTTGCCAGAAAGCAAAGACGATATGACTTGATCCTGCCAACTCAAGCAGCACTCAAAGAGCATGCCAAACGTGCTTCTTATGAGGCTGGATACGTGTGGGGACAGGCATTGAAGCGACCTCCACAAATGCCGAGCCCATCTGACTGGGGATGGGTGGAACAGGACGAGAAGTGGAAAGTCTTCTGGACTCCACTTCCACCTATTGCGGAGAGTTGTTGGGAGTTGACCAATTGTGGGTGCACCAAGGCATGTACTGGAAGGTGTAAGTGCTTCAGATATGGACCCAGTTTCACATGCCTATGTAATTGCCCCTGCTAGAACCTATATTTGCATGTTTATTTTGCCAGAGTTATTCCCCGTTGTCCTCTGTGTTTTCAAGGGTAGGCCTATGGCTCGGCTTCCCCTCGCCACATCGGCGCATCATGTTTTACTTTGTATCTAGTCTATTACTGTGTAATTTTCAGTTGTTACTTTGTAACATTGCTTCCACTACCTTCCACTGCCATATCTAACAGTGAAGCACATTTTCAGTTTAGTTCCTTAGTATAGTTTGTCATGGTTCCGTGGCTATTGCCATTCAGTGTTAGCCATTGCTCATAATTTTGGAGCACTGTCCGTTCAGCACCACAACTGTGCTTATCAGCACCACAACTGTGTTAATTTATTCATCTTATTTTTTGTTTCCCCACCCCTTAGTATCTATTTGACACATGTAATGGCTGTTAGTTTAAAAAAAAATATATATATATTATCCTCCCTTGTGACTGTTACCTTGTCGTGGTAAGGGAGCTTGTGTAAGCCTACCTCAGTGAACACTGAGAGCTATGCCGGTGGGAGGCAACTCCTGACAGGTTTTACCAAACTGGACAGCTTGTGGGCGAGGAGTCAGACAAAACACAGTCAAACAACCTCTCTTGACAGAGCTTTTTGAGGAACCCAATACATTTCTATGAGAAAAGGTATCATTTAAGGATCCACATGGCGCACGGCAGACATCTTGAAATTTCAAGTGGCTGTGGGCGGTTTCTTGTCAAATGACCTTTTGAGACGGCTCATGGCAATTTTCATGCTTGTATCACCAACTAAATGATTTCTTAAGCTTAACTGCTCCACTAAGGTGGTGGCCATCTTGAAAAATGGCCGCCATTTTGAAATTTCAAGTAGCTGTGGGTGACTTATTGTCAAATGACCCACAGAGACTGCTCATGCCAATTTTCATACTTGTATCACCAAATTAACCATTATATAACTTAAATGCTCCACTAAAGTGTCGGCCATCTTGAAAAATGGCCACCATCTTGAAATTTCAAGTAGCTGTGGGTGGCTTATTGTCAAGTGATCCACAGAGACTGCTCATGCCAATTTTCATGCTTGTATCACCAAATAAACCATCATATCACTTAACTGCCCACTAAGGTATCGGCCATCTTGAAAAATGGCCGCCATCTTGAAATTACAAATGGCTCAGACAATATTCTTTTCAAGTGACCCATGGAGACTGCTCATGCCAATTTTCACGCTTTTATCATCAACTGAAAGATTCTGCCAGAAAAAAGCATTTAGCCGCTCCACTAATCTGTCTCTCATTCACTTCAGATCTGTCTCACTGTGTAGACTGCCTGTCTCTCATTCACTCAACATCGTGTGTCGTTCCACTTGGACAGTAATGATCCGGATAAATATCAAACATGTTTGAAAATTGGATAATCATGCCCGACATTCACTTCAGATCTAGGCTGGGGTACGGAACCCACCCCCGATACTCAAAATCACCCCAATTATCTTTAAGTTCAGCTTTACACAATGCTAAATAACGTGCAAATTACTAGAAAAAGAAAGAAAACAAGACATGGCATGTATATATTAGTTAATCCATTAAGACCAGGAAAAAAGCTGTTTCATTTTAGATTTATTTGGCTATAAAAAAAAATAGCAGATATACAAGCTCATAGCGCGGCACCGATTGCCGAGCTATGAACTTGTAGATCTGCTATTTTTTAGAAACATTGTGTAAATTTGTGCAAATATTTGATTATATATATTTTTAAAGGGAACATTTTTAACTCAAATCTTTACTTCTGGGGGTCCCTGGAACAAAATATTTTGAGATGGGGGTCCACGGCCAAATACATGTCATTTTTGGGGTCCTTGACATGAAAAGGTTTGAGAACCACTGAGCAACTTATTTTTCTTTTCTTTTTTTAAACTGTTAGGATTTAGAAGACATTAGTAGAATACCCCCAGGCAAAAGGGAGGCGTGAATAATCTGTCTCAGTGTGGCGTAGCCAGACGCACACTGTCGTGTGTGACTGCACTGTGTTTTTAAATAATATTTTCTTTTTTTTAACACATTCAGAAAAGCATGCATATGATTTTTTAATTTACATGATAATTTTAGAAACATTTTTATGATTCCAGACCAGAGACTCCAACACCCAGCTATGTGTCTATGAAGACTGACTGGTCTAGAAGAGAACCTCTTAACTTCAGTAATGAACCTGGACCTCCACACACACAGTATGTGAATCCTCCTACACAATATGTACAACACTATAACACAACTAGGGATGGGAGTAACAGATGTTTACATTAATTAATGGATTCATTATTTAAATCATGGATTTTTTTTTACTTAGAACATTCCATTGCATTGTAACATTAAAGTTATATATTTCAACAAGGATGAAACATCATTTTTCATAATCTACCTCTAAAAGATATGGCAACGCTATAACACTACTGGCATGTAAATGAATGCTGTATCCAAACCATCAGGTGTGCAAGGTGCCGTGTCAAATGCACACTATAACTAAGCTTCACACTAACCTTTACATTTGTCAATTGTCAATTTGTCTAATGGGTCGCCGGATATATATCGTTCAAAGGTTGTATATGAAAGATGAAAAGCATTGTTAGGCTTCGTTGGCACAATTTATGCATGTTTAGAGTGAACAATTATTCTTTTTTGTGTTTGTAATAAACTAAATACACGAACAACGCCATGCAACAGAGTTCACTCTGGGCAAGCAGTCTCCTCTCTCTGCTTGTTGTCTGTATTCTTCAGTGTAAGCTATGAATGTAGTTATGTGAAACATGTCTTCACTGAAAGTCATACGTTACATCAATAGATTCTGGAAGTAGATTTGTTTACCTCATCAAAGCATCAGTGATGAAGAAAATCAAGAGTTAGATAAGAAACATGCATTCACATTATTAAAATATGCTTGGACCTAACTCATTTCCATCTGCAGCTATTATTGTTTTTGTATTTAAAAATAAAGTGCAACAGTAATATAATGGGTAGAAAGCCTGGGCGGGGGGGGGCGTCTCAGGTTCGAGCTCCAGCTATGTGTAAAGGTGTCCATGAGCAAGGCACTTAACCCCTAATTGATAGTTAACCCACCTGGAGTCAGTTTTCAGTTGGGTGAAGCTGGACACTCTTCTTCTTTGTTTCTAGCAGGATTGATGTGCAGAGAGCAGAGTCTCCTGTACCCAGCTGTGTCTCCATGAACAGTGACTGGTCCATGGATCACCCTCATAACTTCACATCCAGACACCACTCTACTGATCAAAGGTTTGAATTGAGCACACAGATGATTGGAACAGTAACACTGGACAAGCATCATTGAACATGAAAAAACAGAGGTCATCATGATGTGTTCACATGTTTTCATCAATCCCTTTAAATTACTGTATAAAAGTCAATACATACTTGATCAAATTACCAACACATATCATCATGTGAAACGTGACGTCAGTGAACGGCAACCTATTCACTTCAAAGCCAGACACCATTCTATTGATCAAAGGTTTAAAGTTACATCAAATGTTTCTGAAAGTAGATTTATTTACCTCAATAAAGCATCAGCATATAGGGATTACCACAATTCATTGTTTTATGGAACATACATAGTTTTGTTTATGGTCAATTCAATGTGAAACTAGAAAAGTGATCTCCACCAGGCTGGGTTGCCTACCCTCGGCATGGAGTGCAGCTATCAGTACATTTGGAGGTGTGCTCTATAGAGACCCCTCAACATATGAATCCAATGTTGGTATGAAAGGATGTTGCATTCATTATATACTGTATGGCGTTTTAGTAAGAAATATGCCCCGTCCCACAATGTTTTTGGAAGCAAAATAGACAAACAGTGTGGAGTGCCCCGTGTATGATTCATGGGACCATTATCTAATTTGGTAGAGGAAAAAAATAAAGTAAAAAAAATAAATAAAAAATCACTGTTTCTACAACAAACTTAGCTTTTGTGGCACCACCTATGGGTGGAACTGAAATAGCTTTTGGCTCTGTGTTGTTTAAAGGTTGCTACATTTTGGGCTAGATGTATTTGTAGTATATTTTACTGTTTCTATCAATTTATTGCTTTATTGTTTGCTTGTTGATGCAATGTTGTGAAACTCAATGATTTTACCCTTTTAAACATACACTGGGACCTAACAACAAAACTCTTGACTTTTTTTGTTTTCATGATAATTATAGAAACATTTTTTATGATTCCAGAAGTCTTTACCACAGACCAGAGTCTCCAACACCCAGCTATCTGTCTATGAAGAGTGACTGGTCTAGAAGAGAACCTCTTTACTTCAGTAATGAACCTGGACATCCACACACAAAGTATGTGTATCCTCCTACATAATATACACAACACTATAACACAACTAAGGATGGGAATTACAGATAGTTGTGCAACCGTTTAGCTGACTCAACTCAACTCAACTTTATTTATATAGCACATTTAAAACAACCACAGCTGCCACAGAGTGCTGTACAGTGCATAGGTAATACAGTAAGTAAAAACAGAGACTAAAAACACAGAATACAAAGACAAACACAAAACAAGAAAAGGGGGGGAGCTAGTTCAGGAACAGAGGTCTCATGCTGTGTTAAAAGCCAAAGAATAAAAGTGCGTTTTAAGCGAGGATTTAAAAATGGCCAGAGAGGGGGCCTGCCTAAGCTGCAGGGGAAGGTCGTTCCAGAGCTTGGGGGCAGCGACTGAAAAAGCTCTGTCCCCTCTAAGCTTCCGCTTCGCCCTCGGGACCTCCAGCAGCATCAGGTCAGCTGACCTGAGGGAGCGGGCAGGAGAGTAGGGATGGAGGAGCTCAGAGAGGTATGGAGGGGCGAGACCATTTAAGGCTTTAAAAGTAAAAAGCAGAACCTTGAACTGGATTCTAAAGTGCACTGGCAGCCAGTGGAGAGAGGCGAGGATGGGAGTTATATGCTCTCTCCTACGCGTGCCAGTTAGAAGTCGGGCAGCAGCGTTCTGAATTAACTGGAGCCGAGCAAGGGAAGACTGACTGGCTCCAAGATAGAGGGCGTTACAGTAATCCAGCCGAGATGTAATAAAGGCATGGATTACTGTCTCAAAGTGCTGGGTGGTTAAAAAGGGTTTTACTTTTGACAGCTGTCTCAAATGAAAAAAGCTAGACTTCACCACTGAACTAATTTGGCGATCTAGCTTAAAGTCATTGTCCATTTTAAAACCCAGGTTGGAGACTGTTGACGACATTATCTGGTTAATCCATAGATAGTAATACAGTTATGAACCACGTAATAATTCATTAATTAATCAATTGATCAGGGATGTTGGGATCTGCATGTGATCCGTGTGCCTCCAATGTGGATCTTGGAGTTGATGTTGCCAGCCTGTGACATCAATTCAATATTTTATAAAGCATAAATAGTTTTGTTTTTGGCCCTTGGCGTTGAGTGCAGCTATCAGTTCATTTAGAGGTGTGCTCTATAGAGACCCCTCAACATATGAGGTTTTTGGAAGCAAATATAGACAACCCGTATGGAGTGCCCCTCTTTATGATTCATGGGACCATTATCTAATTTGGTAGAGGAAAGAAATGAAGCAAAACAATATATAAACACTGTTTCTACAACAAACATTAGCTTTTGTGGCAACACCTATGGGTGGAAGTGAAATAGCTTTTGGCTCTGTGTTGTTTAAAGGCCGCTCAATGTGTTATTCAAATTTGGGCTGGATGTATTTGTAGTATATTTTTACTGTTTCTATTATTGTATTGCTATTTTGTTCTGTTTGCTTGTTGATGCAATGTTGTGAGGCAAAACTCAATGATTTTACCCTTTTAAACATACAATGGGACGTAACAACAAAAATCATTAACACAATGGCTTTTTTTATGATTTTTTATGATTCCAGAAGTCTTTACCAAAGACCAGAGTCTCCAACACCCAGCTATGTGTCTATGAAGAGTGACTGGTCCATGGGTCGACCCATTACCTTCACATCCAGACACCACTCTATTGATCAAAGGTTTGAATTGAGCACACAGATGATTGGAACAGTAACACTGGACGGGCATCATTGAACATGATAAAACAGAGGTCATCATGATGTGGTCACATGTTTTCATCAACCCCTTTAGATTACTGTATAAAAGGCAATACATTTTTGATCAAATTACCAACACATATCATCATGTCAAATGTGACTTCAGTGAACGTCAACCTTTGCACTTCAAAGCACTATTCTATCGATCAAAGGTTTAAAGGTACATCACATGTTTCTGAAAGTAGATTTATTTACCTCAATAAAGCATCAGCATATAGGGATTACCACAATTAATTATTCTATGGAACATACATAGTTCTGTTTATGGTCAATTCAATGTGAAACTAATCTCTCAAGAACAGATCCATAGCTTTGCTTGGATCTGTCGGGAGCCGTTTGACAACCCTTGCACGGGTGTGCCTTCAGATCAGGAAGCAGGCCGCGCTTTACACAATCAAATGTAGTGGCCGGGATTTACATATGTGCGGCTCGCTTCCCACTGTAAACAAACCAAATCTCATTTAACAATAGCGTCCTCGGAGCCGACAAAACCACAGAAACTTAGTAACATTTTAACTTGCTGGAAGCAAATATAGACAAACCGTATGGAGTGCCCCTGTTTATGATTCATGGGACCATTATCTAATTTGGTAGAGGAGAAAATTAAGCAAAACAATATATAAACACTGTTTCTACAACAAACATCGGTGTTGTTTAAAGGTCGCTACATTTTGGGCTAGATGTATTTGTAGTATATTTTACTGTTTCTTTCAATTTATTGCAATTTTGTTCTGTTTGCTTGTTGATGCAATGTTGCGAGGCAAAACTGATTTGACCCTTTTAAACATACAAACCTAACAACACAAATCTTTAACAAAATGACTTTTTTGTTTTCATGATAATTGTAGAAACATTTTTATGATTCCAGAAGTCTTTGCCACAGACCAGAGTCTCCAACACCCAGCTATCTGTCTATGAAGAGTGACTGGTCTAGAAGAGAACCTCTTTACTTCAGTAATGAACCTGGACCTGCACACACAAAGTATGTGAATCCTCCTACATAATATACACAACACTATAACACAACTAAGGATGGGAATAACAGATAGTTAAGCAGCTGTTTAGCTGACATTATTATCTGGTTAATTAATAGATATTAATACAGTTATGAACCACATGATTAATTTATTAATCAATCAATCATGGATTTGGGGATCTGCATGGGATCCGTCTGGCTTAACTTAATTCATTTCAAAATACGGTGCAACAGTAATATAATGGGTAGAAAGACTGCCTGGGAAGCAAAATGTCCCAGGTTGGTTTCCTACAGTTGTTAGAGTCCTGCAGGCCCGCCAGAGCCCGCCCACGGCCCGGCCCGGCCCGGCCCGGCCCGCCAAAAACGGGCCGGGCTTGGGCTGATTCTGTATTTGACAAACGGGCCTAGGGCCGGGTTCGGGCTCACAGAACATTTTGCGCAGATAATTGAACATTGAACATGATCGGCCGCTCGCAAAACCCCGGTATAGTGATCCGCATCACGGTTGTGCGAGTCTCTCACTGCGCTGCCTGCTGCACACTATGGCTGCACAGCACGCTGCTAGTCACGTGACAACAACACCGACACACACACAAACACACACACCAAAAGCCACACATAGTGAACGATGGACAAGCAGAAGATGAAGGAAAAGTTGGCTCGCGGGGAGCTCCAAGCACCTTTATAGTAGTAGTTACGTTTAATAAAACTACAACGAGGCTACTACAAGTACTTTTTAGTGTGTGTGTGTGTGTGTGTTCTTGACTTCTTGTGGGGTTGTTTTTATCAGAGCGCGAGAGCAGCTGCAGCTGCGCTGCGCGCACGCTCGAAAATAATTCATTCATAAAAAAGGTCTCGGACTTCGGGCCGGGCTCGGACTGTAAAATTGCGCCACCTATCGGGCCAGGGGCCGGGCCGGGCTGAATACCACAGGCCAGGGCCGGGCTCGGGCCCACATTCTCGGCCCGTGCAGGGCTCTAAGTTGAACCCTAATTGACAGTTAACCCAGCTGAAGTCAGTTTTCATCTGGTTGAAATTCCCCTTTGTTTCTAGCAGGATTGATGTGCAGAGAGCAGAGTCTCCTGTACCCAGCTGTGTCTCCATGAACAGTGACTGGTCCATGGATCACCCTATTACCTTCACATCCAGACACCACTCTACTGATCAAAGGTTTGAATTGAGCACACAGATGATTGGAACAGTAACACTGGACAAGGATCATTGAACATGATAAAACAGAGGTCATCATGATGTGGTCACATGTTTTCATCAATCCCTTTAAATTACTGTATAAAAGTCAATACATTTTTTATCACATTATGAATAAATGTCATCATGTGAAATGTGACTTTAGTGAACGTTGACCTATTCACTTCAAAGCCAGACACCATTCTATTGAAAAAAAGGTTTAAAGGTCCATCAAATGTTTCTGAAAGTAGATTCATTTACCTCAATAAAGCTTCAGCATATAGGGATTACCACAATTCATTATTTTATACAACATAAATAGTTTTGTTTATGGTCAATTAAATGTGAAACTAGAAAAGTCAGATCTCCACCAGGCTGGGTTGCCTACCCTTGGCTGTGTCAGTCATGGAGTGCAGGTATCAGTACATTTGGAGGTGTGCTCTATACAGACCCCTCAACAATTTAGCTATAAAAGGAAGTTGCATTCATTATATACTGTATGTATATCCTCCCTTTATACCTTTCTGAACCTTTGGAGCCTTGTGCCCCAGACAGAGCACTAAGGTCTGCCAACAAATCGCTCTTTGTGGTTATTAATTGTATAGCTAGTTAGCTAGTTATAGTTGTAGTCACAGTGTAGTGACTGCACTGTCTCTCTGCATTTTATGTTTGTGTTTACCTTGTTTATTGTAAGTTGCTCTGGATAAGAGCGTCTGATAAATGCCTACATTGTAAATTGTAACGTCAGCAGGTATTTAAGGCTTTTGTGGTCTAAGATGGTTTCCTGATGGCTTTTGAGGAGACATACAACCCTGTTTTGCAGCCATAGTGTAAACAATGATTACTAGGAATATCAGCAACAAATAGTATTTTTAATTCAATATTATATATATTATATCAATATTTGTCTACAAGAATAAAGTTGGTGTAACTAAGAATGTTGCAGGGAATAGATTGTAAAACGTTCATGCTATTTGTGAGTTTCACTTTAACTTTACCAGATATTTAAGTATTTAAAACATAGTTTTGAGGGGACATATATACTGTACATAATACCATTTTCTGCAGCCACACTATGCATATTACTAGTAATATCTGAGCAGTAAATAGTTTTTCAACTCAAATTATGATTTCATAAACATTGTGTGTGATTCCAGAAGTCTTCACCATAGACCAGAGTCTCCAACACCCAGCTGTGTGTCTATGAAGAGTGATCAGTCTAAGCGTTTCCCTTTGAACTTCAGTAATGAACCTGGACCTTCAAACACAAAGTAAGATCACTGATCTCTGTGATATTAAAACTGGAAAGACACAAATAATGAATCCAAATAATGAAAAGTCTACAATAGCTACTTTGTTTTCCTATTTGTATGTGATGATAAAAATGTGTGTGTGAGAGATTACACTGAATAGAGCTGTATTAATTCTATCAGCATCTACCTATGGTGAGGTCTGCATATGTACAGTAGAAATACACAGTCATTCAGACTCAGTCATGGGTGTACAGATGGCACAGTTGTAAAGTAGCTGCCCACCACCACGGAGTCTGAGGGTTCAAATCCACCGTGGTGCATCTGGCTTTGTCCAGTGTCTATACCAGTGGTTTTCAACCTTTATCATGCCAAGGACCCCTAAACTGAAATACATTTGGCCGCGGACCCCCATCTGAAAATGTTTTGTGCCAGGGACCCCCAGAAGCAAAGATTTGAGTAAAAAAATGTATTTTTAAAAATATATATGTATTCAAAGATTTTCACATCATTTTCAAGTTTTTTTCAAAAATAGCAGATCTACAAGCTCATAGCGCACTCGGTGCTGCGCTATGAGCTTGTAGATCTGCTATTTTTGAATAGCCAAAGCTAAGTGGTTAAAATGATTGTGATGCTATGTTAACTAATTTCGCTGTGGACCCCCTGGTACCCCCACAAGGACCACTGGTGGTCCCTGGGGGAGGGTGATATTTGTCACTACACATACTCCTGCGGGCTGGGGGGCGGAGCCTGTCAGCGGGGAGTGTCGGGCGGGAGGAGTAGGACGAAAGGCTCTACGTCCTCCCGGTGGGGGCTCCTCACTGGCAGGTGAGTCAGTAGGATACAACAGCAGTGACAACACAGACATGTTTGGGGAGGAAATAATTGGTGTGGTATATTATACCGGGCCGGGTAACAAAGCCGGTTTCTTTGTCCTTCACAGTATATATATGCAGACCCCTGCACTCATGTGTGTTGGATGTGCACGCTTGTCTTCTAGGTTTGTGCATGAGGTATGTGTGCTCTGATCCAGATGTGTGTGTGTGTGTGTGTGTGTGTGTGTGTGTGTGTGTGTGTGTGTGTGTGTGTGTGTGTGTGTGTGTGTGTGTGTGTGTGTGTGTGTGTGTGTGTGTGTGTGTGTGTGTGTGTGTGTGTGTGTGTGTGTGTGTGCGTGTGTGTGTGTGTGTGTGTGTGTGTGTGGGGGCATGCAAGGATGTACTTCAGTAGCCTGGTTCCAGGCGAATCTGCCATTGCATAAAAAATGCCCCTTGGCAGATTAGGTCTGGCGGCTGGCCCCTCTCAATAAAGATTGGATTTCTCTCCCTCAGAAGTTGTGAGGGACCAATCAGGGCCCAGTATGCAAATATGGGGCGGGTTTATCACCAGAGGCATTTTTTGTATTTGCCCCTCAGAAATGCAGGTTCCACACAGAGATTCCAGACTAATACCTACACAGTGATATTTGTCTGGCCATGCCAGGCGTGTGTGTGTGTGCGTGTGTGCGTGTGTGTGTGCGTGTGTGTGCGCGTGTGTGTGTGTGTGTGTGTGTGTGTGTGTGCGCTCTCTGTGCATGAGTTGTGTGATTGTGTGGGTATGTGTTCCAACCGTTGTACAGTAGTGTGTATGAGGAAGAACAACGCCCCAGACCCTAGAGCTCAGCTAAGGTCAGGTTCCATCTGGGAAGCATCCTGTGATATGGGCAAGCTAGGTTGCTGATGAAGGGTTTGGTTTCTCAGGAATGTCTTCTAGGGTCACTCAATATCAGCCTTAACACTCGCATGACTAGCAGGTCATTCTGGACAATTTTGAGAATGTAAAGTGGATTAACTTCTCTCATGAAGCTCCGAGAAAGTTCCCCTTTCATGACTTTTCCTAAATATTTGTTTCAAATCATCTCCGTTTTTTTTTTCTTTTTTTTCCTGAAACGTATTATAAATATGAAATAAAGACCATATATACCATCCCAGCCGTTATATTTTGGCTAAATTGACCGCTCTCCCCCAGAGAAGAGGAGTTCACACCTCAGGACCCCCCGCAGACCGGGCCACCGACACTCATTGTTCAAGTTAATGGATGATTTGCATTTTCAGCCTGGCCAAGGGACTTCATATTAGTCCAATACCTACTAATAATGAAATAATAATAAAATAACTGTGTTGTTCCCGTTAATCTAACCTCTAAATGCTGTATTACATCGAAGCATTGTGTAAAGCATGTTTATAGTGTAGCAGAGAGAAAGCGAGAGAGAGAGAGAAAGCGAGAGAGAGAGAAACCTCTGCGCAGCGCTGTTTCTATGTTGCCATGTCTGCTTATTATAAGCGACTTTGGGCTTGTTTTTCCACCTCTTTCTTTTATTATTATTATAATTATATATATATAATTACATTATAATGGTAACTTTTCTACTCCACACCGCAGAGGCAAATCTTGTACTTTTACTCCATTCATAGTAACTTTGCAGTGGTCTAAAAAATAAGTTAAGAAACTCTTCTTCATCTCATATATCATACTGTGTTACTGTTTGGAGCCAGGCTTCACAGTCAATAATAAAACCGACGCTACTTGGGACTGTGAACAGACAGAGGCGCGTGTTGCCTCCAAGCGCACGGCAAAGCAAGGCACCACTAAGCAGCACCAGATTGATGAAAAGCTCATCTACCAAAGCAAACCCCCAAAAAACGTTTGCATCTTGAGCACCATGCACCCTACCATCGTGATTGGTACAGACCCCAAGAAAAAGCCAGAGCGGCCCGCACTGCAGTTTTTATAATCGTGTAGTCACTAGTCCAAATATCCAATACATCCACAAGATCTAATAAGCATATTTTATTATATTTATTATTCACTCCCTCTCTCTTTCTCTCTCTCTCTCTCTCCCTCAGCCGCCCTGAACGCCATGATGAATGTCCAACAATAAAACATGTGTAGCCTACTAACGTTAAATCAACATAAGTGTTAGATTTCTTATAAAGTGCTTCTAAATCGCTCCAGGGTGTTAGTGTGAACGTAATCCATGTTTAATAACTCCACGGAGATGGTCTGTTCAGTTGCAAGCTGCTGCGATGCTGTCTACTGGGGTAACCGAAAGTCTTGCCCCAATGCACGCTACCCCCATTTGTTTTCGCAGACCAGCGGTTCTTGTATTTGTTTTATTGAGGATAAGGTTAGAAATAAGTTTAGGATTAGGCATAGTTTTACTGATGTTACGTCAAGGAATAAGCTTAGGTTTAGACATAGTTTACTGAGGTTACGTTTAGGAATACCAGGTGGGCGACTGTGTTTTGGGGCGAGTGTTTTGGTATCCGTCTGTGGGCAACTGGGAGCTCCGTCTCAGCCAGGATACAAACTCTGTGTTCAGCAAAACAAGCTCAAGTTTCACACTTAGACAGTTGTATTGTGGCCTAATTTTTTATTTTAGTCTTTTTATTGAGTTTTAGTATTTTTCTAAAAAAGGACTGAAGTTTCAAACAAAGACACTGTCTCTTTCCTTTTTAAAAAAAAAAGTTATTTGTTGAGTGAGTGCTGTCATAAATGTTTGGATGTTGTGTTTTTAGAAGTATATTGGGTTTAGTAGCCTACAAAGAAGTTTGACTCTGGTAAGGTGAAATCAGACTCATACCTGACTCATAAACATTTTCATAGACCTGCCTGCTTATTTCTCTCTCAAGATTTGTCAACTGTCACTTTCATTGCAAAGCAGCGGAAAAAGAATAGATCTACAAGCATACAGCTTGTCACGCAGCAACTGTTTTGTGCTTGTAGATCAGATATTTTGCGCAGGATTGGGCACATGTGGAAACATACCAACGTGTTCACGTGTTCACGTGTTGCGCTGTTGTCAGCGACGTGGAAAGTGATGATAGAAGGAGACGCTTTACGCTTAGGCATAATAGGCAAATAATGTGAATAGTATTATTATGAATAATACTAATATTGGTTTGTCAAGAGATATCCAGTGTTTTGGACAATGGAGATAGTCATGTAATTAGGCAGTGGCTTCAGCGTTCATATAGGCTCCATGTTTCCCTCAAGAGTTTAATGTAATGCTACAGATGTTTTTTTTAAATAAAGATTTTACATACAGAATCTGCAGTTACCATTACAACTAAATTACTTTTTTATAATGTTTCTCTGCCTGCCTACAACAACATACTATGTGAGTGAGCTAACTGACTGAGCAGAGTGCAATTGAGATGTTAATGGCTATTTAGAAGACAATGGAACCCCCCACGGTTTGGGGGAGAACCTGTGAGCTAGTCTGGAGCGCAGAGGGGAGACAGTAGCCAATAGGATAGCCTTATTTTAGGATCAAAATGATCGTATTTCAGGCTGTGTAGGGGGTAATGAAACCTCAGTCATGCTAGTGTTAAGTCCTTGTCTCTGTGAATGTTCAAATTGGGCTCTATAAGTCCATATGGGTATATCAATATACTACATTGGCATAATGACAAAATTGGGGAGAAAAAAACGGTTGAAAAAATACCAGTCAGTCAGTTGGCTTTCACTTCATTTAATTTCAGTTGCAGTGTGTGTAGTTCCTGAACTAAAACTAATTACAAGGTGGTGTTTAGTGGTGAAGTCACATTGTACAGACTGACTGCTTGTGCACATGTGTGTGATGTCTCTTTCATTTTGCTAAATGGAAATAGCAATATTTATAAATACTTCTCCTTTAGGAGGAAACAATTGGTCTACAGGAATAAAGTTTGTGTAACCCAGATATTTGCAGGAAATAAATAAATACGAGTTTCACTTTAACTTCACGAGGTATTTCAGTATTTCGAAAGTCTACTTTAACCCTTTTCTGCAGCCACACTGTAAATTATTACTAGGAATGTCTGAGCAGCAAACTGTATTTCAACTCAAATGATAATTTCATAAATATTTGTGTGATTCCAGAAGTCTTCATCACAGACCAGAGTCTCCAACACCCAGCTGTGTGTCTATGAAGAGTGATCAGTCTAAGGCTTTCCCTTTGAACTTCAGTAATGAACCTGGACCTTCAAACACAAAGTAAGATCACTGATCTCTGGGAACAGTGACAAACAATAATTAATCCACATAGAAATAATTGAATATAAACTAGTTTTACGTTGGTTGTAACGTTTCATACAAACAGAAAAAAGAAGAGGAAAAGTAATTTGATAGATGACGGGTTTTGTGTGAAATAGATGTCTGAAAGCTGATCAAGGATCTGTAGAACAAAGACCCTGTCACCTTTGCCGTTAAACAAAGTCGAGTGACTCGTATTTTTCAATTTCATCAAGATATGATACCCATGCTTTTATATTATCTCATATTGTTGTGTTGTTGGAGTAACAGTCTCTTCTGCCTGTCACAAATCACTCTCATGTCTCCAACTTGTTGACAATACAGCAGCTAAGATTTAAAGTAAAGTCAAGAAGATTTAGGAGAACCCACCACTCCCAATAGTAGTTGTTCATTAAAGCAAAAACTTCTATTACAACTAGTTAGAGTTTAAAATACACAGTTTATTAACACAATTGGATATTCTTTTTCCCACACATTTTGCTAGCCTAGGATGGCTCAGGATAGAAGACAGGGTTAAACAACTAAAATTGGGATCGGTCTTTAAAATAGTCAATGCGACTTTTCCCTCAATGCCCTCTCTGGCTTCCTTTAAAACAGCCCTGATAATTCAGGGGGCCAAAGGGGGAGGTAGTACCACTTCTCCCTTAGACAGACGAACCCCCCCCCCCCCCCTCGATGATATTGAACTGTTTGGTGCTACTTTATATGTTTATGAATTGAATACCAAGGACCCTAATGGATTTTTTTGGACGTACCTTTTAGACAAAGTGTTTGTAATTGTGCTGTTTCCACAGAGAGAGGAAGAGGAGTGGTTGTGTTGTGACAGAGCAGGCGTCCAGGTGTTCAGTGTGTGAGGAGGTTCTGACAGATCCAGTCTCTACCAGCTGTGGACACTGGTTCTGCAGACAGTGCATCACCTCATACTGTGACCAGTCTGCTCCAACAGGACACTATGGCTGTCCTCAGTGTGCAAAGAGATCCAGAACCACACCTGGACTGAAGACACCAAGACAAACCACACCTGGACAAAGTAAGGCTGGACAGAATTTACATTAATGGAAAAATCATGTTAATAAATTGAATGCTTAAATTGCAGAGATCATAGTCTGACTAAATGTTCAAATTCTCAATATCTAAGTGCAAATAATGAAGCTTAACAACTATCAACTCTGGACAAAAACATCTGATCTTGTGTAATTACTTTTGGGTTTTGGCAGTGTTCCTTCCTTTTAATTAGTAATGTGTGCATGTGTGCTGTTATAAATTAACCTGAATGTTTAAATCATACATTTTCTTCTAATTTCAGATGTCAGGCTGCAGGATGATTTGAATGATTATAAGATCAGTTTGAACAGTCTTGATAATGTGAAAGACCACATGACGGAAGAGTCTGGAACCTCCCTCACCAGCACCTACACAGAGCTCTACATCACAGAGGGAGAGAGTGAAGGGGTTAATAGCCAACATGAGGTGATACAGCTTGAGACAGCTTCCAACATGAAGACCTTCCATGACACACCAATCAACTGCTGTGACATCTTTAAACCCCTCCCTGGCAGTGAGACACCCATCAGAAGAGTTCTGACCAAGGGCATCGCTGGCATTGGAAAAACATTCTCTGTGCGTAAGTTCACTCTGGACTGGGCAAGGGGTTTGGATAATCAAGATATAAATCTCATGGTTCCCTTTTCATTCCGGGAGCTGAACTTGGTCAGAGATGAGCAGTACAGTCTTCTCACACTGATCCATGATTTCCACCCAACATTAAAGAAGGTCACAGCAGAGCAGCTCGCTGTCTGGAAAGTTGCCTTCATCTTTGATGGTCTAGATGAAAGCAGGTTTCCATTGTACTTCCAAAACAATGACATTGTTTCTGATCTGGTCACAGTGACATCATCAGTGGACGTACTGTTGACAAATCTAATCAACGGGAATCTGCTCCCCTCAGCTCTCCTCTGGATAACCACCAGACCTGCAGCAGCCAATCAGATCCCTCCTACATGTGTTGACATGGTGACAGAAGTGCGAGGGTTCACAGACCCCCAGAAGGAGAAGTACTTTAGGACCAGATTCAGTGATGAGAAACAGACCAGCACAGTCATCTCACACTTGAAGACATCAAGGACCCTCCACATCATGTGTCACATCCCACTATTCTGTTGGATCATTGCTACCATTCTGCTGGACATGTTGAGGACACACACGATAGGACAGCTGCCCAAGACCCTGACTGAGATGTGCTGCCGCTTCCTGTTGGTTCAGACAAAGAGAAAGAAGAAGAAGTATGATGAGACACATGAGGAGAATCAACAGCAGCTCATGGAGTCTGACAGGGAAGTTCTTCTGAAGTTGGGCAGGCTGGCATTTGAACATCTGGAAAAAGGTAGTATCCTGTTCTACCAAGAAGACCTGGAAGATTGTGGTCTTGATGTGAAAGATGCCTCACTGTACTCAGGAGTGTGCACAGAGATCTTCAAAAGAGAGGGTTTGCTCTTCCAGAAAACTGTCTACAGCTTTGTTCATCTGAGCATCCAGGAGTTTCTGGCTGCAGTCTACCTGTTCCATTGTTTCACAGAGAAGAACATGAAGGTACTGAAGACATTCCCGGAAGATAATAAATACAAGAGTGACAGCTCCCTCTCCCACTTCCTGAAAGCCGCTATGAAAAAAGCCCTGAAGAGTAAAAATGGTCACCTGGACCTACTTGTTCGGTTCCTTCATGGCCTCTCTCTGGAGTCCAACCAGAGTCTGTTAGGAGGCCTACTGGGTCAGACAGAGAACAGTCCAGAGAACATCCAGAAAGCCATCAAGAACCTAAGGAGAATGACCACCAATGATGCCTCTCCTGACAGATGTATTAACATCTTCCACTGTTTGATGGAGATGAACGACCACTCATTACATCAGGAGATCCAAAAGTTCCTGAAGTCAAAGGACGGATCAAAGAAGAAACTGTCTGGGAGCCAGTGTTCAGCTCTGGCCGTCATGCTGCTGATGTCTGAGGAGGTTCTGGAAGAGTTGGACCTGGACAAATACAACACAACGGAGAAGTTTCGATGGAGACTGATCCCAGCTGTGAGGAACTGCAGAAAGGCTCGGTTAGTAGTCAAGTGAATAGAAACAGCCATAGAGTCAATCTGACATTACAGTTAACACTATAATTAGAAATGAAAGTTGCCATAAAAGTTCCAATAATACTGTGTGTGTCTCAAATAGTGACTAGTGAATTGTGTGTATGTCCAAATAAAGGCCAGTCCACAATAAAGCAGGGTAAAAACAAAACTAAGAGTCTAAAAGCCCTGCTGGTTACCCCCACCAGACCAGTGGTTTGACTGAAAAGGACACGATAATTTTTATTTTCAATGGGCCTCATTCACACAGCTCTTAACATTTCTGCTATATTCTTAGTGTAGGTTTGTTTGTAAATAAAGAGCCACGTCTGATTCATGAAAGGCTGTGTAAAGGCTTGATTTGTGCGCGACTCAGATGTATCGGATGATGAAAACCGAAATACCCAATATTAATCCCGCTTCACCGTGGTGAAAGCACTCTGTAGTACAAGTTCAAAGGGGTCACTTGTCAAAAAGAAAAAGGTCTACAAGCTTACAATGCTTTGCATCGTTGGTATCATGAAGGTGAACCTGTGGAATGTGCAGACATTTCCTGGCAATATGTTTTTTTGAGATATGATGTTTTGGTTCCAAAGTGTTGGACCTGACGGCTGAATAAAATTGCCATTACCAATGCTGTAATACAGCTGAATATTCATGGACAACTTATAAACAACATATGTTTGTCCAAGCTCCAGATTCAATTATTTTATTGCAACTGCCAAAGTTCACCAGTTGAGCTTCTTTACACTGTTAAAGGGACATAAAACCCTAAACCATTATTATGTTTTAAATGTTTTTGAATGCTGATCTCTGCCAGCTTGTTTGTAAAGCTTTTACACATTGTTGGCAGTAAATATGCCATGTATTTGCTCATTCTCACTTTATTCATTTCAAACCTTCAACTGCTGGTTGAAATCTTTGATATCAAAATTGCTATCTTCCTCTCTACAGTCTTTCTGTGACGTCTAGTTCCACACTTGTTTTTGATTGCATTCCTGAGCCAAAATAGAATATTTGCGGTGTCTGCTGTGGTAGAAAACCAATGCAAAACTATATAAACTCAAAAACAACTCTCACAGTGTAATCACTATGAGCCTACTGATGATCCAGTTTTAAAGAGAATGTTTTAAATATGGTTTTGCTCTTGTTGAGATTGGTTTCCTATTAACTTCAATTAGTCAAATATTGGGATTATTGTCACAGGAATATCACAAAAACTAAAAAAAACTAAAATCTTCATGAATTCAAGGTTTCATTTATAGGAAAAAACATATTTTGGGTAAAATATTCCTTTAATGGAAGACAAAACTATATGAGTATACTCAGCATACTGTAGGTGAAGTGCACACATGTAAACATGAAGGTAACCAACATTAATTCCAAACAAACATTAAGTCATCAAAAACCAACTATATCACATTCACTTATAGTAATTATGAATATTATGATATTATGTAAAACTGAGGTGTGAATTATGTGAACTAGGTGTAATTTGTTTTGATAATCTCTTATTTAATCTGTATTTACAGACTTGTTGGCTGTAACCTCAGACAGACAGACGTTGAAGTTGTGGCTTCAGCTCTCAGCTCTAATCCTTCTCATTTGAGAGAATTGGACCTCAGCCAAAACAGCCTGCAGGACTCAGGACTACTGGATCTGCTCTTGGCTGGACTGAAGAGTGTGCACTGTAGACTGGAAATCCTAAGGTAAGATACCCAATTTATTTTTGATCAATTCTGTTTTATGATGTACTGTATCATGTGAATATAATATGAATGCTGTGGTGAGAATGTATTGATAAGAATGATATCATGGGATCGCGCAGAGGGGGGCAGTGTGAAGCCTGTTCATGTAACTACATTTCTTATTTTTAAACTAAAATGTTTTCAGATAAATATTTTAGTGTACTCTTTAAAGATGCAGTGAAATGAAAAATATGTTTTTCACACTATTAGAGCATATCCGTTTTGGGAGGCATACGTAAATCCGACATCCCATTTCTCCGACTATGTGGCATCCGCGTGCGGTTAGGGTTCGGGTTTGGTATAGGCTTAGTATAGTAAACGTCGGAGGCATGCGCTGTCGGAGGAATGGTTTGTCTGACTAACGTATTGCACCCATCCGTTTTCCTCATATGGGCATACCTAACAATAGATGCATATTAGTTGTGTATTTTTACATCAAAAGTCCCTAAAAAGACAATCTTAATTACTTCCTGTAAACGAAAGCGTGCTGCGTGATGACATAATGCAGCTTTCATGAATATAAATGAATCTTGATTACATGCACCTGTTTGATTCCCATAGCTGCACGTTCTTCAAACACAGCTGATTTTGAATTGTATTACTCATTTTAAACTAATCTGCACACTAAAATATGAATCTAAAAACATTATAGGTTAGAAATAAGCCACGTAGTAGCAAACGTGCTTACTGCCCATCTCTATCTCACTTGTAAACACTAGCCGTGTTGCGCACAGATATAGAAACCTAGATACCTCATTGGCCTCTGCAGTTCATTGGAGTGACATGCTTGGTATGGTGGCTGCCATATATCCGGGGGGAACGGGCACTGGCCAATCACAGCGTGTTGACTACTGGCCAACCACAGCGCGTCTTTTCCAGGACTTTTCAGAATCTAGGTGTCCCGCCCCCACCTGCCTCTGATTGGCCTACTGAACGCCCCTTCTGTGACGCGTTATTATGAATCCCGCGCCGCGTCCTGGCAAACCCGCTGAGCGGGCGCTGTGATTGGTCAGTAGTCGCTGTGATTGACAGTTCTCGTTTTTGCTACTATGCCTATACCTAACCTTAACCCTAACCCTAACCTCAGTAAAACTATGCCTAAACCTAACCCTAACCCTAACCTCAGTAAAACTATGCCTAAACCTAACCTTAACCCTAACCCTAACCTCAATAAAACTATGCCTGCCAGGGAGCCAATCAGACACGTAAGGCGGGTCTAAATCCTGGAGCGTTGGTGGAATCCATAATCAGGCTTCTGTGACGCACACGGAAATTTCCAGCTGCCCCCCAGAAGCGGAAGTGCGTCCGCCATACATGCGCTTCAGAGCCAAACGAGGCGTCTACCTTTATATGTCTATGGTGTTGCGCACGGCTGAAGTGATTGAGATTCCAACATCCCATAGCGTGAAGGGATGGGACCTTCTGATTGGTTGAGAGTCGGTTGAGACGACGTTTCAGACTGAATCTTCGAAATAAAATGACCGAAAGTGTCACTGCACTGCACCTTTAAGTTTAAAATGAGTAATACACTGTCTGGACGTCATCTTCAATGAGATTCAAAATGGCGTAGCGCTGTATAATTTAAATCAGGTGTGTTTGGAGGAACATGCAGCTATGAGGATCACACAGGTGAATGAAATCAAGATTCATATCTATGCACACAGTCTTGCTTCATTCTTGCTTCATTCAAATTGGCCTTTTAGGGACTGTTGTCATAAGAATACACTCAGGTCATTTGCCAAGTTGGACGTTGGTCTGGCGGACAGTTCTCAAGATACCTGAACTACATACGTACAGTACTTAAAATAAATGCATATTTTGATTTTGTGCATTTATTTTGTGCCCATATGTGGAGATATCTGTGTCTGTCTGTACTTGTCCCTTTTATTCCCATATATGGGGATCCCTAATGTCATCAGTATATGATCTGTATTGAGTGTTTGATGGTACTAACAGCCTTGTATGTGTGTGTGAGCTGAACTTCAGAATCTTAAGAAACTGTCTTTGTTTTCTTTCTTATTTCATTGTATTCTTGTTGTATTTTCTTTCTTTCTTTCTTTCTTTTTTCATTTCCACCTCTTGGGTCAAGAGTCCGAAACCCTGACAGTCCATCATGGCCAGGTCCAGGTTCTCAATCCAGGAATAATGTATATTGTAACGTGTTTTATTTATTTTTCTCTTTTTCTTTTTTTTCTCATCTGGTGTTTCATTCTTCATTCAGACTGACTCACTGCATGTTGACAGAGAGATGCTGTGAAGTTCTGTCCTCAGCTGTAAACTCTCATCCCTCCCTTAGAGAGTTGGACCTGAGCTTCAGCATGGTGAATGATTCAGTAGGCCTACTGGAGAACTGCATGTGAGTAGACTTGGGCTGTGTCCATGTTGGATAGTACAGTGAATGTACAGTGTTTCCCTGATATGTCACTTAACTGTGTATTCACTCTGACACAAAGTCATAAATAGATGCAAATATGTATGTATGTATGTATGTGTGTGTGTGTGTGTGTGTGTGTGTGTGTGTGTGTGTGTGTGTGTGTGTGTGTGTGTGTATATATATATATATATATATATATATATATATATATATATATATATATATATATATATATATATATATATATATATATATATATATATATATATATATATATATATATATATATATATATATATATATACACATATATATATATATTATATCGCCTGGAACAATAATATTTCTAACACGATCCTCCATTGCAGAGTGATCGCCGATCGAAAGCTTCTCACTTCCACCACGTTAAAGATATTAAGCTTTTAGTCAAGGAGTTAACATTGGAGCGGCCGACCGGAAGGATTTTTGACATGGATCCACACCCGGCTTCTCCTTCTCAGAGACTCCTTGGATGATACCCCCCCCATTCTAAACAACATGCTATCTAAATAACAAGACATATCCAAGATATATCTGCATAGTAAACTTGCATTAAGAACAAGATATATCTGCATAGTAAACTTGCATTAAGAACAAGATATATCTGCATAGTAAACTTGCATTAAGAACAAGATATATCTGTATAGTAAACTTTCATTAATAAGGGATAAAGGAGAGTGGAGTGCGAGGGGTTAAGGTGGAGGCTGAGGAGGTGATGAGATCCAAACTGGGCAGCAGTGTCTGGATGGGCTGCAGGGCCAAGATAATGATAGGAGAAACACTGTAGTGTCAGGTAGTGGAGACGTTGTGTTAGACAGTTAGACATTGATGCATTGTTGTTCTATTTCCTACAGAGTGAAACATGGAGGAGATTGGCTTAAACCTCAACTCATTACAGAATGTGAGTATCTGTCTGTCTGTGTCAATATCACACATTAACATTTTATACACTGTTTTATACTAGGTTGGCCCCTCCCCAGATACTGTCCTGAAAACTCTTCAGTAGAGCTTCCAGGGAATTCAGGAGGTTTCTCTGAATAACATATGTATATTGGGATAAGTCAATTCTGACGTGTGATTCATGAAAGAGGGTTCAGAGCCATGATTTGTGTGGATCACAGGTGTATCTTATTTATGTTCTAAAGTCACTAGTGTGCTCCGTGTAGATCCTTTGTATTGTTCCACGTCCCATTTAACACCATAAAAGGCAACCAGAAATAACAAAAACAGATCTGCAAAATTACAACGCGTCAAGTCACACCGCATTGACAACTTGTACATCTGTTCTGTCTGGAAGTGAGTCCCTCGATCGCACGATGGATCAGCTGAACGTTAATAAAGTAATGCTCTCATAATGAGAATAAGAAGTTATAACGTTTAACCCCACCACCAAATAATAGGTTAATACAACGTGGAAAGGATATTATAGAAGCCTTTTCTATTAAATAATGCTCACATTTGACTGATAGTTGGGTCATTTATGGCACTTCCGTGACCGTGGAGAGCGAAGGTCCGTTTCTCAATGGATTTGTCATCTAGGAGGGTTATTAAACAAATTTAGCCGGGGTGTATTTTTTTAAACGGCGGGGAAAATTTGTGGGAGACCAAAATCCAAAATGGCTGCCGTGAAAATGAACTTTTTAATGGTTTGACCTACAATGATGCACAATACATGGTTTCAGAGCTTATTTTGGTCAAGGAATACATATATGGTGTTTATATAATGATTTGACCTATTGTCGACCTTCAAATGCAAGATGGCTGCCAATTATGAGCTCCAAAAGGGAGTTTTTTCAAAATCGTCACAGAGCCTTCATATTAGGCTCAAATGAAAGCTCTGCTCATGATGAGTTGAATAATATACAGTATAAGTACACAGAAGTAATCTCTGAGGTCAATAAAGTCAATGTTTGTGTGTAAACAGCAGTTGCTGATTTGTGGTTTCCCATTAAATAGGGTAGGCTACTGAGAATATGGTGTCCAGTTCATCCCATCACATTTTCATAATGAACCAAAAATAAATGAGCTCTATAGCCTAACATAAAATAGTATTCTGTATGCAAAGCTAGAAAGGTTAGTTGCTTGAGGTGAATTTAAAGGTCAACTCATTTGTCACCCTTATTTTGTAGTATTGCTCCCAGTGTTTCCTGTCTGCCTACTTACTTTTACCTGCCTTAACCAGTCTTGTAATTTTGTCAGTGTTTCCACCTGCGTCCTCCTAGTCCCCCAGCCTATCCCAGTGTTGATTGTCAGTTGAGTTCACCTGTGTCCTGTTAATCCCTGTATATTTAAGCCCTGTGTTTGCATTGTGTTCTTGTTGGTCTGTAGACCTTTGTCATGTGAGGTTTTTAGTCGTTGTTCTTTGTGCTCAAGAATCTTGGATAAGAACCTCTCGCCAGAGCAGGATGCACAGCACGCCCTGTCTGTAGTGCTTTCCTCGTAGTGCTTGGTCTACCAACCCCTCCACTACTACCCCTGCTGTAACCAGAGTGTCTGCCATTCCAGAGCCCTTGAATCGCTTGTAGATGGCATAGATGTACTGTAGGACATCAGCTGGTGGAAAGGTACGAGGATTGGGAGGATGTCCTTGAACATTTCTGGATTCTCTGCCTTGAGCTCAGTGAGCGTCTTGTAGGTGGGCAGGTCACCAACAAGAAAGGAGAATGGAATATTCTTCTGCAACATGGCCTCCACATGTTTCACCATGATGTCATTCACCACTGACTTACTTGAAGGTTCATTGTATGTTGTGTGGTAATAAGGCTTGCTCTTGTTGGGTGGTGGATGACAGCAGGACTGGGCACCACTGTATCCTGGAACTCGCTGCTCTTCAGGTGGTGGTCTTGTACCATGATTGTCTACACGAGACAGTGCATGTATCACAGAGCGAGCACACTGCGGAGCTCTGCTATCAACCTGGGAGTAAATGTCCATGGCATGACAAGGAGTAAAGATCTGGTAGACACTCTGCACAAGAGCGGTGTCTGCATCAGCTTTGCAGACACACTGCTCCTCTATGACCATTGGGCTCTGATGGATGTGGAGGCATCAGCAACCTGCCCACACGAGATCGCAGACAGCAAGCCAGCTATCGTGATCATCGACAATGACGACTTCAAGATTGACACTATGACAGGTGACTCTACAGCAGTCCATCGAACAAATGTCATGTACATGCAGCCAGAGAGCTATGAAAAGAAACCAGGCGAAGAGACTGCTGAAACGCTCACCAAGAAGAAGGAAATCTCTGCACAGCTAAAGCAGAAGTGTGCGGAACTGACAAAGGTTTGCCAGTACAGATGCCCCCCCTGGTAGCAAGAGTGAGTCACCAGCTTGTCCCAGGGTAGTTCCACCAGTGGATGGGTCAGCTCCGCAGCGTGCTCGCTCTGTAATACATGCACTGTCTCGTGTAGACAATCATGGCAGAAGACCACCACCTGAAGAGCAGCGAGTTCCAGGATACAGTGGTGCCCAGTCCTGCTGTCATCCACCACCCAACAAGAGCATGCCTAATTACTACACAACATACAATGAACCTCCAAGCAAGTCAGTGGTGAATGACATAATGGTGAAACATGTGGAGGCCATGCGGCAGAAGAATATTCCATTCTCCTTTCTTGTTGGTCACCTGCCCACCTACAAGACGTTCACTCAGCTCAAGGCGGAGAATCCAGAAATGTTCAAGGACATCCTCCCAATCCTCGTAACTTTCCACCAGTTGATGTCCTACATCTATGCCATCTACAAGCGATTCAAGGGATCTGGAATGGCAGACGCTCTAATGTCCAAGATTCTTGAGCACAAAGAACAACAACTAAAAACCTCACCTCACATGACTACAGACCAACAAGACCACAGTGCAAACACAGGGCTTAAATATACAGGGATTAACAGGACACAGGTGAACTCAACTGACAATCAACACTGGGATAGGCTGGGGGACTAGGAGGACGCAGGTGGAAACACTGACAAAATTACAAGACTGGTTAAGGCAGGTAAAAGTAAGTAGGCAGACAGGAAACATTGGGAGCAATACTACAAAATAAGGGTGACAAATGAGTTGACCTTTAAATTCACCTCAAGCAACTAACCTTTCTAGCTTTGCATACAGAATACTATTTTATGTTAGGCTATAGAGCTCATTTATTTTTGGTTCATTATGAAAATGTGATGGGATGAACTGGACACCATATTCTCAGTGGGTGCAGTACGTTAGTCCGACAGCGCATTCCTCCGACAGCGCAGCGCTCCGACGTTTCAATACTAAACCCGAACAAAACCCGCACCTTAACCCTAACCGCACGCGGATGCCACATAGTCGGAGAAAAGGTCTGTCGGATTATCGCATGCCTCCCATTCTCAGTAGCCTACCCTATTTAATGGGAAACCGCAAATCAGCAACTGCTGTTTACACACAAACATTGACTTTATTGACCTCAGAGATTACTTCTGTGTACTTATACTGTATATTATTCAACTCATCATGAGCAGAGCTTTCATTTGAGCCTAATATGAAGGCTCTGTGACGATTTTGAAAAAACTCCCTTTTGGAGCTCATAATTGGCAGCCATCTTGCATTTGAAGGTCGACAATAGGTCAAATCATTATATAAACACCATATATGTATTCCTTGACCAAAATAAGCTCTGAAACCATGTATTGTGCATCATTGTAGGTCAAACCATTAAAAAGTTCATTTTCACGGCAGCCATTTTGGATTTTGGTCTCCCACAAATTTTCCCCGCCGTTTAAAAAAATACACCCCGGCTAAATTTGTTTAATAACCCTCCTAGATGACAAATCCATTGAGAAACGGACCTTCGCTCTCCACGGTCACGGAAGTGCCATAAATGACCCAACTATGAGGTAACATTTTGACGCTGGAATCCAGGAACACTGAGATCCGATTATGGACCAGATCACACTTTATTGATTACTGAGGATAAACATGTCCTTTGGATTAACAACATATCCTGTCCTACGTCAGAATGGTGAATGGATATTATGGACACAACTATATTTCATCCATACTGTATCCTCATCAGATCATAAGACATAAGTGTGATGTGATGTGGTCAATATTATAAATTAATAGCACAACATATGTTGTTTGCATGAAAGTCCAATATGTGAAACTGTGGCCACATTTGCAGAAACGGAAAACATGCAAAAGGACCTAATATTTCAGCTCTAAATGTGTCAACTGACAAGAAATACTCGGTTGAATTTGCATCATGTCTACCATATGCATCCAAGCAATAGATCTTTGACATAATTTTTTTATGTGTTGACACATTTTGGGCACATAAAAACGGGTGCAGTACGTTAGTCCGACAGCGCATTCCTCCAACAGCGCAGCGCTCCGACGTTTCAATACTAAACCCGAACCAAACCCGCACCCTAACCCTAACCGCACGCGGATATGCCACATAGTCGGAGAAAAGGTCTGTCGGATTATCGCATGCCTCCCCATAAAAACATTATTTGAGGTTTGGCACTATTGTCATTGATTTTTCATGAAGAATAAGGCATTCTTAACATATATGAAAGGTTTGAGACATAAGTCTGTTCCTGAGCAGACGTGAGTTTGAGTGTCCGCCCAAATTCACGGTAAAAAAAAGATGAATGAATACTGAACGTGGGAAGTCACCTATATGCACATAAGTACAAAATATGTGAAGACCTGAGCTTAGTGAATGAAACCCAATGCCTCACAACTCCTCACAACGCCTCACATTGTGACACATTGTGTGCTTGTAGATCGGCAATATTTAAAATATAGCCGATCTACAAGCTCACGTGTCACATTTCGACACGTTGTGAGCTTGTAGTTCAGCTATATTTGAAACCAAATGTGTCTATCTAACAATTCACAACAAGTCACATTGAGACAGGTTGTAAGCTTGTAGATCAGCTGTAGTTCAAACATAAAAAGAGCCAATCTACGAACTCACGATCAGTGTTGGAAGTAATATGTAACTTAAAGTAATATTATTACTTTTTCTCAGTTACTAGTAACGTAACTAATTACTTTCACGTCTTGAGTAATAATATTACCTTTACTTTTTTTCAAAAAGTAATGTATTACGTTTTTCACAAGCCTTGGTGGTACTCTGGGTTTGAGTGTGTTTATTTGATCCTGTGTTGTTTTTGGTCGTTTTTGATATAATGGTAAACTGGTTGGGATCGAGTTGCTATGCAGGCTGCTTGCTGATCCGGTCTAGAGCGGATACGGAAACGTGTTTAATCTATATCCTGATTGAGTTCTCTATCCTGATTGGATAACATTGGAAATGAAACTGAAGCTGAAACGAAAATGCATTTTCTGTTTTATAAAGAGCTGGAGAGACAAGGAGACTCCTTTTACTGAACAAACACTCTATAGCAATGAGTACTATCAGAATATAGAGTTATTCAACACTTATTTTAACCAAAGAAAATCACTTACCCTACCTTTAAATACATTTAAAATACTTCCAAAGAAGTCCTTGCGGTCTTGTTTGCATTGAGGTCCTTAGTATTCAATTCATAGTGAAATGGTTTTCATTTAGGCTGTAAGTTATGTATTCATACACAGTAAAAGTCTTAGTGTTAATATAATTCAAATGAGTGTACAAATGGAACCAAATGGACCCGTCATGTGTACAGAACACTTTTCAGAGTTAAATCAACAATGAGGATTTTACAATATAGTCTGCAGAAAAGAGAACAAAACAACTGCTAATGTTGAAAATGCAAAGTCAGACTTTCGGGGAGAAAGGATACAATTACTGGGGGCGAGAGAAAAAAAGTAACTAAAGTAATAAGTAACTACTTACTTTTGGCAGGGAGTAATAAGTAAAGTAACTACATTACTTTTTAAACAAGTAATATGTAATAAGTAACATATTACTATGTTTTAGTAACTTTTCCAACACTGCTCACAATACATTGCATCATGACCAGGGTTTCCACAAGGCACTTTTTAGGCCGGCCACCTTGACCTACAGGATTATATTTTACCGGCTAAAGAATGAAGTGGGCTTTTAATATCTATCTATCATGCAGAGGTGTCACTTTCAAAAAAATAACTGAATAAAGTGGGCGTTATGAACAGCTTGCGTGACTACGTCACACAGTATAAACACATTAATATATGTTTTGGGCCCTACATCTCATTCAACCTTAATATGCAAAACCTAAAGCTTTTGTTTTGTTTTGTTAATGTTAATTATGTCATCATGAATGATGGTACAAGGAAGGTTTATTACTTGCCTGCAATGTATGTGTGTCACCAACTTTCACCACTTTATCCATTGCAGACAGACAGACATAAAATAGTCTAATAACAGCATTTTTCCAATCGGCCACAGTGGCCTGTGATCTTTATAATTAATGGCCAATTAAATATTACATTTAATTGGTAAATACCGGCTAACGGAAACCCTGATCATGACGTGTGGTGAGCTTTTAGATAGACTATTACAAATAAATACAAATTGCTGATCACAACTTGTCGCATTGTGACAGGTTGTGAGCCGATCTACAAGCTCACATCATGTTGCGAGCAGGTTGTGAGCCTTTGCATCGGCTATATTACAAGAAATAGCAGATCTACAAGCTTGCAAAGCCTCGCATTATGATGCGCTATGAGTTTCGGCTATATTTCAAAAACAGCCGATCTACAAGCTCACACCATGTTGCAATGTGACAGGTAGTGAGTTATTTCAAACATCAACAAGTAGAAGATCACGCTCATCCAAAGTCATTTAAAAAGCCAGATGCAGATCAGAACTCTGCACTGGAATAATTATGATCCATAAGTTAAATGGTTTATTACCATCATGAATGTGATGTTTAAAGCCTGCTGGATCTTCCTCAGACCTCAATATATCAAACATAACAAAGACAGCCGATCTACAAGCTCACAAGGATCACATTGTGACACGTTGTGAGCTTGTATAGTTTGGCTTTGTTTAAAACTCAAAAGTAGAAGATCTACAAACTCATGAGTTACATTGTGACAGGTTGTGAGCTTGTAGATCAGCTGTATTTCAAACATAAACTCACAATATGTTGTTTAACGTGTGATGAACTTTTATATGGACTTTTATGTTTTCTAAACAGTGGATCTACAAGCTCACAACTCGTCACATTGTGACAGGTTGTGAGCTTTCAGATTGGATTGTAGATTATCAATAATTGATATAAAAAATATATATATAAAAATAGCCGATCTACAAGCTCACCATGCGTCACATCATGATGTGTTGTGAGCTTTTAGATCGGCTATATTAGAAAATTAGGTAAAAATAGCCGATCTACAAGCTCAAAATGGGTTACATTGTGACGGGTTCCGAATTTGTATGCCGGCTATATTTGAAAAATACCACAAGCACACAACGTGTCTCATTATAACGCGTTGTGAGCTTGAAGATGATTTATAGTTAAAAAATAGCTAATCTACAAGCTCACAACACCTCATATTTTGTACTTTTTAATTAATGAATTAATTAAATTGCCGATATGCAATCGTTGTGAGCTTGTAGATAGGCTATTTTTCTAATATAAAACTACCCGATGTATCAAATTACAACGACTTGCATTGTGACAGATTGTGAGCTTGCAGATTGGTTTGTGGTAAAATAAAATAAATAGCCGATCTACAAGCTCACAATGCCTTGCATCATGACAGGCTGTGAGCTTGTAGATTGGCTATATTTCAAAAACAGCGGATCTACAAGCTCATATGTTGCATTGTGACAAGTTTTGAGCTTGTAGATCGGCTTGTAGATGTAAATACTGCAGTACAGAAAAACATTTAAAAAATGGAATGTACATAATAAATAGGAGATCTACAAGCTCACAACGCCTTGCATCGTGACACGTTGTGAGCTTGTAAATCAGCTTGTAATTCCTCCATATTTCAAAAATAACTAAAATAGCCGATCTACAAGTTACCAACGCTTCACACCATGGTGTGAGGTGTTGCTAACTTATAGATGCTGAATGTTTTCTATGTAACACAGTGGTTTCCAAACTGGGACCCAGGGTCCCGACATTATTGTGGGGGGTCCCCAGATGATTATCTTAATGTGTAACATTGTTTTCTCACTCAACAGTAAACAAACCAACATACAGTATAAGTGTATACAGGGTTTCTGCACATTTATTATGTTACAAAATAGCCGATCTATAAGTGGTAGATCTGCTATAAATATACTATAAAATATATCTACAAGCTCACAACGCCTTGTAGATCGGCTATTTTCACAATATTTATATGTGGAACCGAGTCAAACTAAATGTAATGCCTCAACTCCTACAACTACCCCACCCTGACAAGTGCTTGCCAGAGTGGGGGGTCCCCAGTTCAAATATGATTATTTTGGGGGGTCCCCAGTTCAAATATGATTGTTTTGGGGGGTCCCCAGTTCAAGTATGATTCTTTTGGGGGTCCTCAGTTCAGATCTGATTATTTTGGGGGGTCCCCAGTTCAAGTATGATTATTTTGAGGGGTCCCCAGTTCAAATATGATTATTTTGAGGGGTCCCCAGTTCAAGTATGATTATTTTGAGGGGTCCCCAGTTCAAATATGATTATTTTGGGGGGTCCCCAGTTCAAATATGATTATTTTGGGGGGTCCCCAGTTCAAATATGATTATTTTGGGGGGTCGCAGCCTTAAAAGTTTAGGAACATTTGATGTAACAGATGTGTGTATTTTCAGTGGTGTAAAGTAACTAAGTACATTTACTCAAGAACTGTACTTAAATAACATTTTGAGATATTTTTACTTTGCTGGAGTATTTCCTATTTTCAGTACTTTTATTTCTACTCCACTACATTTCAAAGGCATATTGTACTTTTACTCCACTACAATTATTTGAAAACTTTAGTTACTAGTTACTTGGAGGATTTTGATTATTCTTACAAAACATACATTAACTACATTAACAGCCCTATATACATTTCGGCCGTTTGAAAATAGTCGATCTATAAGCTCACACTGCGTCTCCCTGCAATAAGCTCACAATGCGTTTCCATTGTGAGCTTGTAGATCTGCTATTTTCAAAAGATTTTTATACAATTTATACATTTGAAAACTTGTGAAATGGGACATTCTGCATAATGAGTACTTTGTTACTTTAAGTATATTTTAATACCGATACTTTTGTACTTTTACACAAGTACATTTTGAATTCCGGACTTTTACTTGTAACAGAGTATTTATACATTTTAGTATTGATACTTTTACTTAAGTAAAACATGTGAGTACTTTTCCACATTGATGTCATTTCACATAAACATAATGTAAACATTTTCTCACAGAAAGTCACTTCTCACCTGGAGGCTTTAACACTTCCGTGACTAAGCAATCAATGGGACCGATTTTGAGAATTGAAAGTGGCTTAACTTCTCTCAGGAAGCTCTGAGAAAGTTCCCCTTTCATGACTTTTCCTATATATATGTTTCAAACCATCTCCGTTTTTTTTTTTTTTTTTAAACTCATTATAAATATGAAATACATACCATGTATCCCATCCCAGCCGTTTTATTTCGGCTAAATTGATCGCTCTCCCCCTCTCTCCCCCTCCCTAGAGCACTTTACACCTCGAGACCCCCCACAGAGCGGCCCGTAGACAGCAGACTTGCTGCTGCGCAACTATTCTATGTTGCCATGTCTGCTTATTATAAGCGACTTTGGGCGTCTTTCTATTATTATTATTATTATAATGATATATATAATTACATTATAATGGTAATACTTTTCTACTCCACTACAACTCAGAGGCAAATCTTGCACTTTTACTCCACTACAATTATTTGAAAACTTTAGTTAGGCTACTAGTTACTTTGCAGATATAAATATATTTTCATACTTGTTTAGATTAGAGCTTCATGCATGTCCTTTTGTAGATACATTTTATTAGGTAAATATTTATATAGAAAGGTCTAACCAGGGATTGGGGTTGCAAATTTGCCTCGGATATAAACCCCATTTACAATGCAATGGTTTCATGCCTCACTGTTTTCTTAGGGTACAATGCATGCAGTAACATTTTCATAGACCTGACTGCTTATTTTTCTCGCAAAATTTGGCAACCCTTTCACTGCAGTGTACAGAGTGTTTGCTACTGGATCGCGCTGTTTTAAAATGCTGTGCCAACAGATGTGATCTACAAGCATATGGCTCGGCAGGCAGCGATTGTTTTATGTTTGTAGATCAGATATTTAGCGCAGGAATGAGCACATTTGTGGAACATATAGCGATGTGTTCACTTGTTACGCTGACAAGGAGATGAGAGGGACAGGAGAGGAGACGCTTTCTCATCAGCGTGAACAGCTGATAGAATGAGAGCTTTACGCTCAGACAATAATGTGAATATTATATAATATAATATTGGTTTGTCAAGAGATATCCATGTGTTTTGCACAATGGAGATCACGTAATCTAACCCTAACCCTAACCCTGGAGTCACGTAATTAGACAGTGGCTTCAGTGGTTCATATAGGCTCCATGTTTCACTGAAGAGTTTAATGTGTGACGCTACAGATCGCGCTGTTTTATACGCTTTTTTTTAAATAAATATTTTACATACAGAATCTGCAGTTACCATTACACGTTAGCCTAATTTTATAATGTTTGTGTCTGCCTACAACAACAACATTATGTGGGCTCACTGACTGCGCAGAGTGCAATTGAGATGTTAATGGCTATTTAGAAGACAATGGAACCCCCCACTGTGTGGGTGAGAAGGTGTCAGCTAGTCTGGAGCACAGAGGTGAGACAGTAACGAATAGGAGAGCTTGATTTCTTGTTCAAAATGACCGTTTTGCAGGCTGTGTGTTGGATAATGTAACCTCAGTCATGCCAGTGTTAAAGGAGAATTCCGTTCATTTTAAGTGTTATGTTTGATGTGCGTCAAATCACTTACCAACGTAGAAATGAAAATCGCGTGACTCCACAGATCCCCCTATCGACCCCCACCGTTGGCATGATAGTAGGATAGTGGATAGCCCAAATTCGCCTATTTTAACAAATGCAAAGTCTGTTTTTTTGCTTCTAGTACTCATTGTTGAGTCCCATGATAATGTAACAGGCGCTAAAACTCCGAGAAGCTAACGGCTAATAACAGAACGAGCTAATGCTGGGGCTGCTTATCTCTCTGCATGGCAGCCCCAGGTTGCCAGGTCGGGAGAGAAACCGGCAACCAGCATTAGCTCGTTCTGTTATTAGCCGTTAGCTTCTCGGAGTTTTAGCGCCTGTTACATTATCATGGGACTCAACAATGAGTACTAGAAGCAAAAAAACAGACTTTGCATTTGTTAAAATAGGCGAATTTGGGCTATCCACTATCCTACTATCATGCCAACGGTGGGGGTCGATAGGGGGATCTGTGGAGTCACGCGATTTTCATTTCTACGTTGGTAAGTGATTTGACGCACATCAAACATAACACTTAAAATGAACGGAATTCTCCTTTAAGACATTCTGACTCACATTTTACTGTGTTGTCGTCGGGCAGAAACCTTGTATCTCTGACACTTTGTGAGCTTGTAGATCGGCTATTTACACTATTTTAAAATGTTTTTAAAATGATATTAAGAATTATGAATTTTTTTGGACATACAAGGTTTCCACCCGATAGCGACGATACATTTTAATTATTTTGAGTGAAAACAACTTGATGTGTGTGTGTGTGTGTGTGTGTGTGTGTGTGTGTGTGTGTGTGTGTGTGTGTGTGTGTGTGTGTGTGTGTGTGTGTGTGTGTGTGTGTGTGTGTGTGTGTGTGTGTGTGTGCGTGCGTGCGTGCGTGCGTGTCAGTCAGTGAATGATGTATGTAATGTTTACAGTGTTGTTTTTCTCATCAGATTTCCATCCTCTCACACTGGACACAAACACAGTAAACAGACGCCTCTCTCTGTCTGAGAACAACAGAAAGGTGACATGGGGAGAGGATCAATCATATCCTGAACATCCTGACAGGTTTGATGAAGTGTATCAGGTTCTGTGTACAGAGGGTCTGACTGGACGCTGTTACTGGGAGGTAGAGTGGAGTGGAGTGGTTTCTATAGCAGTGACTTACAGAGGGATCAGCAGGAAAGGAGGTGGTGAGTGTCTGCTTGGAAACAATGACAAGTCCTGGAGTCTGGACTGTAAAGATGGTCGTCATGTTAACAGTTACACTGTCAAACACAATAGTAAGGCCACTGTCCTCCCTATCAGTCCCTCTGACTCCAACAGAGTATCAGTGTATCTGGACTGGCCTGCTGGGACTCTGTCCTTTTATAAAGGGTCCTCTGACTCACTGGCACACCTGTACACCTTCCAGAACACATTCTCTGAACCTCTCTATGCTGGGTTCTGGGGTACTGGCTCAGTGTGTTTGTGTGAGCAGAGATAGAGTCTCTATGTGAGGATGACATCAGGTCACCATGGTTACTCAACATGTTTGAGTGAGTGCAGGTTGTCATGGTTACCACTGCTGCCAGGATACTTTGAGACTAGCTGAGTCTGGCGTCATGGACTCATCATGACATCACGGTGACATCATCATGATGATGTCATAAGCAGCACAGTGACAGTCACACATTAAAGATCCTGTAGATTTTGACCTTTGAAATTTGACCCCTGACCCCATAATACAAGATTTGTGTTAAAAATGTTACAAATGATATAAAAAATCACACCCAGTGTGAAGTGGGCGGTGTGTGGTCATCACAACATGACTCACTTAAAAAAAAGGATAAATGACTTTTTTTTAAGTCCATACTGCTATTCATAGGGCTGCACATGTGTCATGTGTTTCGCTAGCCAATCACAGTACTGAATTTGCAAAGTCAGCCAATCACTTTACAGCTAGTGGTGATGACACTAGCTGTAATATGATTGGCTGACTTTGCAAAAGTATAGATTAGCATTGGCTGTGGAAGGGTTAGGGGTGTAGACTGCGTTGTAGACTATTGGCCAATCACGATGCAGGATTAGTCAGTGTCCAAAACTCACTTATAGGGAGCGGTTACACCGCCCCAAAAAACTAAAACATGTTTCCTAAAATAGAAGATTTACAAACTCACAACACATCACATTACGACACATTGTGAGCTTGTAGATCTGCTTTTTTCCAATACCAAAGTAATACATGGATAAAGTGGTTACACTGAGTTTGATGCTATTAATGTATATTTAATAATTTAGCTTAGGACCCCCTGAAATCCCCTCTCTCTCTAGATTAGATAGAAGTGAACAAACCTCCACTCCATACATTTATAAATATGTATCATAAAAACTGTCCATCAACACTGATGATGATGATGATGATGATGATGTAAAATCAGTGTCATATTGTGTCTCTTATGATACAAACTCATATTTTATGTAATATTTTATTTTTGATATTTTGACACAATATACAGAGGAAATCTGTATATTTGATCATGTAATTATGACAGTAATAATATTGTTTCTTGTATATATAAACCTTTATACTTTAACCACTTGAACCCCATATACTTTATTGACTGGGGTTCCCCAGGGCTCTGTAATTGGTCCCCTGCTTTTCCCCCCTCTACACCAGATCTCTTTGGTGTAAATAGCAGATCTACAAACTGTCTACTAGCTAAGATCTACATCACAAAGTTACACATTGTGAGCAGTGTTCATTTTGACAGCAAATTATAGTCATATTTTAGTCATTCTGAAATGTTTTTGTTTTAGTCGACTAAATATCATAAGATTTTAGTTGAATAAAATGTCTTTTTGAGGGCCATGATGGCGTCGTAATGCCTGATTTATACTTGGCTGGTGCCAAAAATAGCCGACCTACAAGCTCACAACAAGCCTGTGACGCGTTGTGAGCTTGTAGATCGGTTATTTTCAGAGTGCATGGACTTGCATGGACAATCACTCTGGATTCAAACATCTACTAAATGTGTTAATGAACTCAAATCAATCATTGTTTATTCATTGATTCATTATTACATCATTGTTTCCTCACTCATTCCATTATTGTGTTTTCATTGAATATGAATGTGATTATTCTCATTCTTCACATGTTGTTGTATGATCATGTTTAGAAGTATGAATAGTTTAATAAATGTATTCTTGACAGTCTGTCGTTGTTCCTGTGTATTGATATTCATAGTGTTGTCATGACAACATGGCCACAGCTCATTGGTCATGTATAATAACTACGTTGGATCCGTTGGAACAAAGGTTATTATTTTTCCAAACAAAGGGATTCTACCGTTGCGCCTCAGCCTTAAAGGGCCAGTCCGGTGCGTCACAAGTGTAGGATAATAATAGCAGAAGAGAAGAACGCTGGAGCAACACGGACAGTTTAGGCCTTTTATTTAATACGGTGCAGGTAACAAGTAGACTGACGTTTCCTCACAGTCATCATGACTCTGAGGAAGGTCGAGAGAGAGAACCTCCACTACATTTCATAGATTTCTACAACACTATCATTGTGTGTTGTGTTGCATTCATGTTAAAGTGCATTTTCAGACAGTTAACCTCTTAAATTCACCCAATTTTTATTTTTTACGGAAAATAGCAGATCTACAAGCTCACAACGCTGCGAGCCGTTGTGAGCTTGTAGATCTGCTATTTTTGGGCTAATGTTCCCCTCAGAATAGGGATGCTAGAGTTCAAGTGTCCAGAATCCATTACTTTTTAATGCTGTTTTTAGGTCAAATGTGTCACCACAATAAGCATGGCTCTGTGTTAAGGACTGTTGTATCTCCATTCTCCTTGAGGTGTTTGGTTTGATATGAAACTATTACTGTGTAAACATTTATCAACAAACTATACTACCAACAATGGTTAAACATTGTCCAAATTGTCAAATATTACAGGCAACCATTTTGAAAATATCTACATGCTCACAACGCCTCGCAACTGTAGATTGGCTATTTTCACTATGGAACCGAGTTAAACTAAATGTAATGCCTCAATTCCTACAATTCCAAGAGCTTATCAGGGTGGGGGGGTCCCCAGTTCAAATATGAGTATATTGGGGGGTCCCCTGTTCAAATATGAGTATTTTGGGGGGTCCCCAGTACAAAGATGATTATTTCGGGGGGTCTCCAGTACAAAGATGATTATTTTGGGGGGTCCCCAGTACAAATAGGATATATTTGGGGGATCTCACCCTGAACAGATTGAGAACCACTGCTATAATGGAGCGTCCATCAAGCTGTCTTTTAGCAACTGGAGATGTGAGTCTAGAACAGAGGGTGTGGCTTATTTTTTAGAAACATGTGACATTAATGTGACATAAAACACAAATGTCACATGTGTGTTTTATTATGCATGTTTCTTTGTGTGTCTTGGAATGAGCAGCTAGGAACTTACATTTTACAGGAAAAGACCCCTATCCCACATGTCGCCACAAGGGGGCAAATCAGGTGGTTTTAGGAGGTCATGTGACATCTTTCTTCTGGGCAGTCCCCGAAAGGACAACATCAGTTTGTCCCTGTTTGTTCAGGTAAATAAAGTATTAGAACATAAAACATGTTCAAAATCAGCTCTGTGATGTAAAACAAAGCTTGTCTTGAGGGTTTTACCAGAAATGTGGTGATTGTGTTTTAGTTTATTGTGTGTAGTTGAATCTAGAGGTCTAAGCAGTCAGCTTGATGGCAGCCATTACTGCTGCTCACACACACACACACACACACACACACACACACACACACACACACACACACACACACACACACACACACCTGTGTTTTGGTTTGTTTCACTTTTACAGTATTTGTGTTTCTGCCTTTAGTGTTTAAAGCTCCTGTTGTGTGTTTAATATGTTAGTCTACCTTTTGTGTTGATAAATGTTTATTTTTGGTGTTGATAAATGAGTTAATTCTCTCCAGTAGGGTCTTGTAAAGTGTCTTTCTAGTAAGTCAATACAGTATTAACTGTTGTCAGAGCAGAAGTATGGAATAATGTTAATTCATGTTTATGCATAAATATATTTTTGAAAAATCCCTGGCACAAAATGTTTTTCAGACGGGGGGTCCGCAGCCAAATACATGTAATTTTGGGGGTCCTTGTCACTCCATGGAGACGTGAATTCATGGATATTTATTAGTTTTTTTCTCATTTCTAAAACAATAATGTGATGACCGGCAGACCGGTTAGGCAGTGTTTCTGGTAGGAGACACAAAGGAGACTCTTTGTGTCTCCTACCGGAACCACTGGCAGTCATCAAATTATTGTTTTAGGAATGAGACTAATCCATAGAAAACAAGTCATTTTGGGGGTGAACTATCCCTTTAAGAGATGTAAATCACTGGACCATGGAAAGGAGGTGTCATTCACTGCAGCCGTTTCTCCTTTTTCTCCTTTTGAACATAATAGTGTTTTGTATTTGTTGATGACATGTATTATTGTGTTGTTTTATTATGCTATGTTGATGAATTGAATGCATAGGACCACAATGGAAACAAGACCCCAGGACTTTTTTTATGTTCTCCTTTTTATCCTTAATGACTAAAAGGACCACCTGCTGTGTTTACATTTATGACACTAATAAAGTATGAAATCAATCAATCAATCAATGAAGTCCATTGTGTTCCAGGTGAAGCTGGTGTCAGAGCTTCTACCTGAAGAACGTCCAGACCCAGGAGACCAGAACCCTGACCCACTTCCACTTCCTCAGCTGGCCCGCCCAGGGCATCCCCACCTCACCGTGACCCCCTGCTGGACTTCCTCAGGTATTGCAGCCTGCCTGGAGCATAATGATGACAGCACTGTCCTGAACACATTCCAGTCCTCCTGTAGGCTATGACAACAGTTAGCTAAAGCATTGCTTCTCAATGTGGGGTCCGGGGACCCCCAGGGGTCCTTGGGGGGGGGGGGGGGGGGGGGGGGGGGGTTCTAGGGGGTCCCCAGCTAAATAAGTTAACATAGCATCACAATTATTTTAACCACTTTATCCATATTGGATATTAAAAAATAGCAGATCTACAACCTCACAGCGCGTCACTTCGTGCCGCGCTGTGATCTTGTACATCTGCTATTTTTTAAATATGTTTTAATTCTATCGAAAATGTTTGGATGTTTTATTTTTACGTAAATCTTCTCTTCTGGGGGTCCCTGGCACAGAGCCTTTTCAGATGGGGGTCCCTGGCACAGAGCCTTTTCAGATGGGGGGTCCGTGGTCAAATACATATACATTTGGGTGTCCTTGTCCTTGAAAAGGTTTGAGAACCACTGATCTATAAAACATGTTCACATACATGTCCATCCTAAAGCCATGTAAGTGAAGGTGTAGTGGTTGTGAACGAGGATCCTGACAGATTCACTAGAGCAGCTCTGACTCTGTTCTTCAGAGATTACAAAGTGAGTGACAGGTGGGTCACTGGTTATTGGGACAGAATGCTCTGCAAGATACTCTGTTTTTTACAATGTGCATGACTGCAAAAAACTATCGGCCGCACAACATGACTTTAACAGACCGTGCCCTTACCCAATAACACTGTTACTTCTTTCTTTCTTTCTTTCTTTCTTTCGTCCGTCCGTCCGTCCGTTCGTCTCTCAGCATATTTCATGTCATTATTAACAGACAGATTTGACACAACAATGAACACAAGCCATTGCCTGTCGGCATCCACCTTGTATGCACACACACACTCAATTGGCATCACCTCTAGGGTTTAAGACAGTGGTTTTCAACAACCAGTGGTCTGGGGACCACCAGTGGTCCTTGAGGGAGTATCAGGGGGTCCCCAGCAAACTTAGTTAATAGCGCCACGATCATTTTTTAACCACTTAGCTTTGGCTATTCAAAAATATTAGATATACAAGCTTGTAGATCTGCTATTTTTTGAAAAACCTTGAAAAAGTGTGCATATCTTTGAATATTTATATTTTTTAAAGCGAAAATTAACTGATATCTTTGCTTCTGGGGGTCCCTGGCACAACACATTTTCAAATGGGGGTCCACGGCCAAATTTATATCAATTTAGGGGTCCTTGGCATGAAAAAGGTTGAAAACCACTGGTTTAAGAGGTTAAAAGCTGCTCTATGATATGTGAAGAGCACACTGAGGAGTTGTTGTGGCTCCTCCCTGTATTATCTAACATTAGATTAAATTCCACTTCATTGATCCTATAGGCAGGATCTTAAGAGTTACAAGATCATATGAAAAGTGCAAACGGTGCATTTAAAAAAAAAACTACAAGCTTGCAGGATAGAAGCATCTATTAAGTTAAAACAAAAAACATCACTTTTTTAGTGTGAAGGTGAAGCAGTCTAGTCATCAGTCTCTGGACCCAGAGCTTTTCTTATGTGATTCCCATGTCTTTCCTTGTTTATTTGCTGGAGAACTTCTGTCGTCTGGTCCAAGTTCCTCTCTTGACTTGCAGGCGTTGTTTTAAAGGTCTTAAAAAGTCCTGAAATTGTAACTTTACAAAAATGTGCAGATACCCTGCATACACCTTTACTGTACGTTGGTTTGTTTACCGTTGAGTGAGAAAACAATGTTGAGCTAATCATGTGGGGACCCCCCCCCCCAAAAAAAATAAAATAAATTGGGACCCCCAGTTTGGGAACCATTGTCTTAAGCCACCGAGCCACTGAGTTTGGACGCACAACGTCATCTTGTTCTCTGGGTTATTAGATTTGTGCAGAACTGGGATTGGAACTCATAAAGCGTTTTAATGTGAACATTTATAATATTGAGACACTTAACCCATTAAGACCAGGAACGCATCTGTGTGTCATTTTCACATTTCTTTGGCTATTCAAAAAAATTGCAGATATACAAGCTCATAGCGCGGCACCGAGTGCCGCGCTATGAGCTTGTAGATCTGCTATTTTTTTCTTATATATTTTCTTTTTTACTTTTTTTGTGAACATTTTTTAATAAAACACTGGTGCAGATTCTGCAACGGCTTTGTCTTTCTCATTCATCTCTCTACCGCTGTGTGTGTGTGTGTGTGTGTGTGTGTGTGTGTGTGTGTGTATTGCGTAACAGCAGCACGTTTCCTGCCTCGCTCAAGGGGATGTCTGTGATTGGTTGGCTTCAGCCGTGGATCTCTAAGGAAAGCATGAGATGAGGTTTGTGGTTGGCTGGCCTCAGCTGTACATTTAGGGCAAGCGTATGTTTTCATTGGCTGAGCTTTACAGGCTGGGGAAATGTTATATCGTCAACATTGTTGCCTTTTGCGATATTCATATTCATATTGTGCTGTTCATACACAAACGGTCTGTGTGCGTGTGCATGTGTTCATGTGTGCAAATGAGTGTTTCAAACTTTATCATGTGAAGGACCCCTAAATTAATGTTTTATTAAATTAATGTTTATTTTGCAAAGGACTTCATATGAAAATATGTTTTTGCCATGCAGGGACCTCCATAAGAGATGTGCTGTTCAAATATAATATTGTATTTTATTTTTTATTACAGACAGACAAAGAAACAAACAAACTGGAAAACACTTGTTACACAACACCTGTGTGTGTGTGTGTGTGTGTGTGTGTGTGTGTGTGTGTGTGTGTGTGTGTGTGTGTGTGTGTGTGTGTGTGTGTGTGTGTGTGTGTGTGTGTGTGTGTGTGTGTGTGTGTGTGTGTGTGTGTGTGTGTGTGTGCGTGCGTGCGTGCGTGTCCGTGTGTGTGTGTGTGTGTGTGTGTCCATGTCACACACCATGTACGCTGTAACTGTAGACACTCCCGCTATGATAGAACTTTATGTATTAATACACCGTCAACCATTTTGACACAACATCACAGAGAACTGAACAGCATGGACTCCATTTTGATTTGTGACATCGCGTTAAACCCTAAAGATTAATATAGGGTAAGTGTAATTAATCAATATATACTATAACTAATGTCTCTAGTCTGGTGTTATATAGTTGATTGTTGGGTCTTTATACTATAACTTGGTCATAAAAGTTTAACATGCAAACAATGAAGTATTACTTATTACCTCTCTCTCTCTCTCTCTCTCTCTCTCTCTCTCTCTCTCGATCTCTCTCTCTCTCTCTCTCTCTCTCTCTCTCTCTCTCTCTCTCTCTCATATCAACACCAACATGTATCAGACAGATCCTGTTAAAGGCCAAATTAACAGTTTGTGGTTTCCTGGGCTGTAGGTGCGCTTGGGGCTGCTGCTTGTTGAAAATGTTTGGGTGGGGGTGCTGTAAATGTTCTCTTCCTCAGCAGGGTGATGGGTGATGGGTGCTGCCGCCACAGTGTGTTTCATCACCCTAACCCTCCAGACATGATTTATTTCACAGTTACTTATAATACTCAAGACCTTTGCCCCCCCGGTCTGCATCCTCTAAAGCCTGTGCTTTAACCCATTCAAACCGGGAAAGCATCTTTGTCATTTTAGGTTTTAGCTTTGATATATGAGTGTGTGTGTGTTACGACTTTTTAAATATATCAGATCTACAAGCTCATCAGCTTGTAGATCTGATATCTTTGAAAGATTATGAACATTTGTGCAAATCTTTGAATATGAAATATATTATTTTTTTAAAGCAAACATTTTTAACTCAAATCTTTGCGTCTGGGGGGTCCCTGGAACACGATATTTTGAGATGGGGGTCCGCAGTCAAATACATATCATTATGGGGTAATAATAATAATAATAATAATAATAATAATAATAATAAAGATAAGGAATAAGTTATGACAGTGAGTAACTCAGAGTCTCCACAGCAGTTTACTGTAAATCATGTGATGCGACCACAGAGGAAGTTGGTCCTTGTTGCTTTCAGTTCCTGTCTGCCTGCCTGCCTGTCTGTCTGCCTGTCTGTCTGTCTGTCTGTCTGTCTGTCTGCCTGTATGCCTGTCTGCCTGTATGCCTGTCTGCCTGTATGCCTGTCTGTCTGTCTGTCTGTCTGTCTGCCTGCCTGTCTGTCTGTCTGTCTGTCTGTCTGCCTGTCTGCCTGTCTGCCTGTCTGTCTGTCTGTCTGTCTGTCTGTCTGTCTGTCTGTCTGTCTGTCGGTCTGTTCCTAGTTCCAACCATCCCTCTGGCTTCTCTCTGTGATTTCAAGGAGCAAAAAAAAAGAAGACATTTTAATGATAATTATATTATATTTAATTATATATTTATCATAAATAAAAACTCAAAGTGTGGTCCAGGGACCCTCATGGTTCCTTTAGGGGGTTCCATATGGACCCTTACGGGTGTATAACTCTATGACTCTGAGTCACTTAATTATGCAAATGAGTATACATTGAGCTTCATGTACATAGTGGACACGGTGCATGACTCTGCTTTCAAGTATATCCCATTTATCACAGATGTTTCATTAAATATGACATGTTCCTATTTTGCACTTAAGTACTTAAGTACAGATGTGCCACTTCAAAACTTCACACGTTACTGTTCTTTCCCTGATAGTGCCCTGAAAATGCATTTTTTTCCTCCCTTTTCTGCCCTTAAAATGCACTGTTTTGCCCCTGAAAAGAAGTTGTCACTACACATCCCCGTTTTTCCCTTCAACAGACATCCATATACATGAGAACAAAAGAATGTGTGTTGAACAAGGTGTCAGACTCATTATGAGGCGAAAGGTGATTTGACCAGTTTCTCAAATTAATTAGCATCATAAAAGCAGTGATCATCAAAATAATTCAGCATTTTAAATGCCCTTCTTTGTCCCTCTTATTGCCCTGGGAATCCCCTGAAAATGTACTGTCTTGGCGATGGCAGGACATGTGAAGTTTTGAAGTGGCACATCTGTAATTAAGTACCAGGTATTATGACTGAACTTAAAACCTGGAGGCGTGGCCAATGTTGTATCACTATTTTGAGTGGCCAAACAGCATTGGCCACTCCTCGAGCTGTTAAGTTAAGTTAAGTCATAAGACCTGGTACTTGAAAGGCGCAAAATAGGACCCTCAATGTCCCAGTGTTGGAATCCTTTCAGTTGAAATGCAGCCACACAGTTTATACAGTTTAGCTTTAAACATGTTTGAACAGTGTTTAACGGTAGCCTATATGCTGCTGTCAGAGCTCTAGTGTTGTTGAACAGTGTTTCAGCTAACAAGCTAGTTGATGGTGTTCATACTATGACTCAGTCATAAAAGTTGAATTATACAAACAATGAAGTATCACTTCTTTGTGGGTTTTTTTAAAGATATTTTTGGGGTCTTTTTGGCCTTTATTTATAGACAGGAAACAGGGAGAGAGAGACATGCAGCAAAGATCGTCGGGAACGGGACTAGAACCCGCGATTCGCTGTCAGGCTAGGTGCCCGAACCGCTGCGCCAGCCGTCTGGGCCGAAGCATTGCTTCTTAATTATTCTTCTGCCTACACATACGTCATGACATAGTATGAGCGAATGGGGAATTCCCTTGTTTGACCCTTTGAAGGTGCATACAAAGGTGCTTATTGGTCAGAAATCCAGATGTGTGTCGCAAAGAATTACCCCTCCCTCGCCCCAGCCCCCCCATCACCCCCACCCTCCCCCCCCTCTCTCTCTCTCTCTCTCTCTCTCTCTCTCTCTCTCTCTCTCTCTCTCTCTCTCTCTCTCTCTCTCTCTCTCTCTCTCTCTCTCTCTCTCTCTCTCTCTAATGATATCAACACCTCATACGTAGCAGACAGAGCAGAACATACAGGGCTGAATTAACTGTTTGTGGAGCACAGGGCTGTCAGTGTGTTGGGGAAAAGGTTTTCTTCCTCAGTGGGACAGGAGTTGAAGACAGGCCTGAGAACACAGAGAGACTTGTATAAAGAATGTGAGTTAGATAAGGAATAAGTTATGACTCTGACATTAACACAGTGTGAGTCACTCAGAGTCTCCAAAGCAGTTTACATTAAACCATGTGACCACAGAGGAAGTTGGTTGTTTGCTGCTTTGTGTTCCTCTCTCTCTCTCTCTCTCTCTATGTCTCTCTCTCTCTATGTCTCTCTCTCGTGATGTTTAGTGATGTTATCTCTAAACCTAGCTCTAATATAAATAAGTATATGAAAATATTGCTATAGCCTCGCAATGGTTTTTAAAAAAAAGATTTTTGGTTTATTGAAAGCATGACTGTTAAGATCATTTTATTGTGTTCTGGCTTCTGACATTTGTTTTATTTATATATATATAGACAGACAGACATGAACAATGTTTCAACTTATTTCAGCAGCAGGTCAGGTAACAACATGTTGTGAAGATCAGATAAAACTAGTAGTGAAGTGAACACAATGCTGCATATGACAACATTTAACTTGGAAACCGGTTGTTACATAACACCACCCCTCCTCTGTGTGTGTGTGTGTGTGTGTGTGTGTGTGTGTGTGTGTGTGTGTGTGTGTGTGTGTGTGTGTGTGTGTGTGTGTGTGTGTGTGTGTGTGTGTGTGTGTGTGTGTGTGTGTGTGTGTGTGTGTGTGTGTGTGTGCGTGCGTGCGTGCGTGCGTGCGTGCGTGCGTGCGTGCGTGCGTGCGTGCGTGCCAGAGTCCACATGTGTGCTGCATATTTGAGAGCGAGAGGCAGGAGCAAGTTAGAGAGAGAGGAAGACTAGAGACAACTACAACACAATGTAAACACACTGATACAGTATGTTCATGAAACATCAATGTAAAGTACATGAATACACTGTAACAACATGTTTCCTCTCTCTCTCTCTGTCCTCACATAACCTCGCTTCACCAGGCTTTCTGTCCTCACAGGGTTAAATACTCAGTGACTCCTCCTCAGCTCTTTAGACACTCCTTACTGTATGATAGAACTTTATGTGTTTATTCACAGTCCACCATTTTAACACACAACACACTGTAGACACTCCTTACTGTATGATAGAACTTTATGTGTTTATTCACAGTCCACCATTTTAACAGACAACACACTGTAGACACTCCTTACTGTATGATAGAACTTTATGTGTTTATTCACAGTCACCATTTTAACAGACAACACAGAGAACTGAACAGCATGGACACGGTGTATTAAAGCATAAAGATTAATATAGGGTAAGTGTTTTAATCACTTTACTAGAACTAATGTCTCTAGTCTGGTATTATATAGTTGATGGTGTTTATACAATGACTCTGTCATAAACGTACAAACAATGAAGTATTACTTCTTTTCTTTTTCTGGTATTTTTGGGGTCTTTGTGGCCTTTATGTATAGTTTTTAGTAGAGACAGACAGACAGACAGACAGACAGACAGACAGACAGGAAACATTGAGAGAGAGACATGCTAAATTGGAGCCTAGGTGGCCGGGCCGCTGCACCAGCCGTCCGGGCCGAAGCATTGCTTCTTAATGATTCTTCTGCCTAAACATACTGTATGTCATGACATAGTATGAGCCAATGGAGGAAGGGGATCAACGTCATGTGATTCTCTTGTTTGACCCTGCAAACAAAGGTGCTTATTGGTCAAAAACCCAGATGTTTGTCTCAAAGAATTACCCCTCCCTCGCCTATCGCTCTCATTCTGACTTTCTCTCCCTCTGGCAGTAACCCCCCCCCTCTCTCTCTCTCTCTCTTTCTCTCTCTCTCTCTCTCTCTCTCTCTCTCTCTCTCTCTCTCTCTCTCTCTCTCTCTCTCTCTCTCTCTCTCTCTCTCTCTCTCTCTCTCTCTCTCTCTCTCTCTCTCTCTCTCTCTCTGACACAGGGTGAGTCACTCAGAGTCTCCACAGCAGTTTATTGTAAACCATGTGACCACAGAGGAAGTTGGTCGTTTGCTGCTTTGTGTTCCTCTCTCTCTTTGACAGTGTTGGACAAGTTACTTTAAAAAAAGTAACTAGTTACTAAATTATAAAAGTAAAACGTGTGTGTGTGTGTGTGTGTGTGTGTGTGTGTGTGTGTGTGTGTCTGTGTGTCTGTGTGTGTGTGTGTGTGTGTGTGTGTGTGTGTGTGTGTGTGTGTGTGTGTGTGTGTTGCATGCGTGTGAGAGCAAGTTGTTTTTTGTTCCCTGAAGAAAAGAGGGGAGATGTCATGTCATCATACGGTGGTGAATGTGTCTGTGGTAGACATGTGTGTGTGTATTTTCCCCGGAAGGCAAGACCCGCCCAGCTCTGTCCCTGATTGGCTTACCCTGAAATTATACCCTACGTTAACCAATCATCACTCCTCTCTGTCATTCTACTGTGTGACATGCTGCTTTGGCTCATGTTGCTGTGAGAGTACATCGCCTGTAGGTTAGATCAGTGGTTTCCTAACCTATGGGCCCACATTATGTTGGGGGTCCCCAGTTGAGTAGCTTAATGTGTAACATTGTTTTCTCTCTCAACAGTAAACAAACCAACATACAGTATAAGTGTAAACAGGGTATCTGCACATTTATAAAGTGACAATCTAATGACTTTTTAATACGAATTTGGCCAAATTATCAAATATTCCGATTCGTATATTTGTATATTCCGTAAGAAAGAGGCAAACATTGGCAAACGTTGTGAACATAGCAGATCTACAAGCTCACAACGCCTCACAGTGCGAGTCGTTGTGAGCTTGTAGATCTGCTATTTTCACGATATTTATCTGTGGAACAGAGTCAAACTAAATTGAATACCTACAATTCCAAGTGATTGTCAGGGTGGGGGGTCCCCAGTTCAAATATGATTATTTGACTATAGTGTGACGTGAAGATTATTGCAGGTTAAGAGATTTTAAACAATACACTGTAGCAATAATCTCTCTAGTCTGGTGTTAAGAGTGTTAACCACTTGAACACCACACACCCTATTCTGGGGGGAACGTGTGGCGTTGGGACGCATTGTGAGCTTGTAGATCGGCTATTTTTGGCAAAGAGATTTGGTGTAGAGGGAAAAAAGTACAGAGCCAGGTGTGTTTTACTAAGAATAGAGGGGTGAAGGGGTTAATGTTGTTGAAGTGTTTTATACATTATACTAGAACCACTTGGTATATAATATGTAAAAGTTTGTCTGAATCTGAATGATAAAGTATTATAAACACAACCTGTACTGTTGATATAGGAAGTATGTCTTCAAATCACTGTTTAGTTCTGCCTGGAATATAGACGGAGACAGTGATAGAAAGATCAGGCTTGAACTCGTCTGTCTGCGTGCGTGCAAACGCGTGTGTGTGTGTGTGTGTGTGCGTGCGTGAAGCCAGTGTGTGTGTGTGCAACTGTGCATGTCTTTAAGTGGCGCATGTGTTCCACTTCCTCGTGTTTGTGTTGAATTAGTGTAACTGGTTGCATGTTTGTGTTGCAATCAGCTGCAGCTGTTGAGGCCGTGCTCGAACGGACACACAAACACACGGTTAAATGTAGGAGTGGTTGGCATCACTCAGAAGTTGTGCCAGTGGGAGAAGACAGTCAACATTATTTTAAAAAATAGCAGATCTACAAGCTCACAACGAGTCACAATATGATGCCTTGTGAGCTTGTGGATCTGCTATCCTACTATAATTCTAGTAACCTCTGTCCGTCTGTAGTGGTGAGTGAGTGAGTGAGTGAGTAGGTGAAGCTACCCGGTTCTCCTCAGTGGCTGGACCAATTGCATTACATTACATTACATTACAGTCATTTAGCAGACGCTTTTATCCAAAGCGACTTACAATAAGTGTATTCAACATAGGTAGGGAACGAAAACTACTAATCACCAGAAGCTTTAAGTACATTTCCTGCAAAAACAAGCAACCAAGAGTATACCTAGCGCTAAGGTAAAAGTGCAATATATCAGCTACCTACTTTCTTAAACAGATGAGACAAAAATGGCAAAATCAAATGGGCGCGAGCTAAAACAAATAAGTGTATCGACTAAACAAGATCCAATAAAACAATACAAAAATAAAACAAGAGTTCGCACAACTAGTTAACAACAAGTAGGCCAGGCAAAGAGGAAGGATAGTGTTGCCTGAAGAGGTGGGTTTTCAGCCTGCGGCGAAAGATGGGCAGTTGCTCTGATTTTGCACACAGCCATTGACCATTACCATCTGAACTTAACTGTGAAGCCCCTTTTTCAATTTCATCAAATCTCAGCTTCTTATTAGCGTTTTTGTGTCAAACACTGTCGCCAGGGTTACGGGGTTGCCCAAATATGGGACGAATTGCCTCCCGGGTTGCCAGATCATGTGCGCATATCCCCCCACGGATGCGCTGCGCCGACCGGGTATGGTCTAGTTTTAAAAAAGTTGTTAGAAGTAACTCGTTGTAATTAGAATCACATCACAGTTTTTACAAGTGTAAAGCAGTCACCTCCACAGCTGACAGTAAGTCGTGTGTGTGTGTGTGTGTGGGTGTGGGTGTGGGTGTGTGTGTGTGTGTGTGTGTGCTATTTTATTTTAAAACCGTGAAAATGTGTGCAAATCTTTGAATATATATGTTTTTTTAAAGTGAACATGTTTTACTCAAATCTTTGCTTCTGGGGGATTCTACAAATGTCTAAATCCCAACAGTTTTTCTTTTTTTCAACTTATGTTGCTATAATATCAGTTGTTCTCAAACTTCTTCATGTCAAGGACCCCACAATGATATGTAGACTATTTGGCCGCGAACCTCTATCTCAAAATATTTTGTCCCAGGGACCCCCATGCAAAAGCAAAGATTTGAGTTAAAAATGTATATATATTCAAAGATTTTCACAAATGTTCCAAGATTAAAAAAAAAAAAAAGCAGATCTACAAGCTCATAGCATGGCACTCGTTGCCGCGCTAAGAGCTTGTATATCTGCTATTTTTGAATAGCCAAAGAAATCTAAAATGACAGAGATGCGTTCCCGGTCTTAATGGGTTAATAATGAAATCTTATATATGTAATATGCAAATAAATGGATCTTCTAACAATGAGTTTTTACTGCAGACAGTTGTCTCTGTAGCTGCCAGTAGCTCTGTGCACTGGGCTCTGAAGCACCAGTACTGCTGTTATATCCATCTTTAGGAAACATAGAACAAGAGCAAAGATTCCTGCATTCACTATAGTTTATATTCAGTGACTTTATCACCTGCCTTTGTATTGATATAAGCTAATGACATGATTCTCTGCCCTTTTACTGTTTCAGTCTGGCTTTTGTGAGACTGTAGCACAATATAAAGATAAATGCATCAATCTGATGCACATTGAAAGGAAATAGATCTACAATATGAAGGCAAGCACATTTCATTGAAATGAATAGGCTGCCATTTCCCACGTCTCATCCAGTTCTTCTAATCCATAAGGGATTTAATCTGATAACTTTTTACAGCTTTGTTCATTTATTTTCCATCCACCTCACATTAGTGTGATTTTGCTTTGTATGTTATCACAAACAAGTATTAGAGTGTGTGTGTGTGTGTGTGTGTGTGTGTGTGTGTGTGTGTGTGTGTGTGTGTGTGTGTGTGTGTGTGTGTGCGTGCGTGCGTGCGTGCGTGCGTGCGTGCGTGCGTGCGTGCGTGCGTGCGTGCGTGCGTGCGTGCGTGCGTGTGTGTGTGTGATTTGTGACTTCACGTTAAACCTTAAAGGGTCTACACCATGAATTTTAACTTTTTCTTCATTTTTGTGTGTTTTTGGTCTCCCCCACCTCTCTTCTGTTCCAACAAATACCCGACTTCGAGCATGCAGGCTTTCATAGGCTATCTGTGGTTTTTATGTAAATTGGTCTGAAAACAGTCCGTCAGATTTGTTCCCCCACCCTACGTCACGTCTGGGAACAATTCCTCCCGTTTTTCAGTTCTAACCAAAAAAAAAAAATCAAAAAAAATAAATAAATAAAAAAAAAAAAATCATTTTTTTTTTTTTTCTTTTTTTTTTTTTTTACTTTTTCCACACAGAACCAGGACATAACATGCATACAAACTGGCTCAATAGCGCCCCGTGCCAAACAGGACAATGTGGTATTGCAGGTGAAAGTGCTTTATAAGCCAGAGAGAAGTTAGTTGGAATGAGTATATCTGAGGCTTGATTTAGGTTCAAACCTTTTGAAAAAACGTTTGAGGGACATAAACAATATGATATCAAATATTATTATTATTTTTTAAATTCATGGTGTAGCTCCTTTAAAGATTAATATAGGGTAAGTGTATCTCTCTCTCTCTCTCTCTCTCTCTCTCTCTCTCTCTCTCACACATCATATCAACACCAACATGTATCAGACAGATCCTGTTAAAGGCCGAATTAACCGTTTGTGGTTTCCTGGTGCGCTTGGGGCTGAAAATGTTTGCCCCCCCAGGCTTGGTGGGGGGTGATAACGGGGGGTGATGGGGTGCTGCTGTAAATGTTCTCTTCCTCAGCGGGGTGCTGGGTGCTGGGTGCTGGGTGCTGGGTGCTGGGTGCTGCAGACACAGTAAGGTGTTTCTCCTAACCGTCCGGACATGATTTCCACTGTTACTTACATTACTCAAGACGTTTGGTCTCCTTGACATTTTAGCTATGATGATACACCAGTGTGTGTGTCGGGATTTTTCATAAAAAGCAGATCTACAAGCTCATAGCTCATATGAGCGTGTAGATCTGCTATTTTTGAAAAATTATGAACATATGTGCAAATGTTTGAATTTATATATTTTCAAAGCAAACATTTTCAACTCACATTTTTACTTCTGGGGGGTCCCTGGAACAACATATTTTGAGATGGGGGTCTGTGGCCAAATACATTTTGGGGGTTGTTGACATGACAAGGTTTGAGCAGCACTGATGTACTGTAGAAACATACGTTTTTCACAAAACTGTTTGTAGAATCAGCTTCAGGTCTGAATGGGTTTTAAGATGAACCTGAGAGCATAGAGAGCCTCGTGAAAAGAGTTAAATTAATAAGGGTAATAATAATAACTAGACGCGTCGCAATTCCGGGGAAATTGCAGAGTGTGGTTGCGCCGACGCGGTCGGGACTCCAGTAATACGCCGGGAGGAATACCGTCGGAGACTGCGCCAATTACATCGTCACGTCACTCCTGAGATCGCCTGCGTTTCATTTTTAGAGGATTGATCCCCCAAAAATCATGTTTTTGCATCAAACGGTTACATTTCGAGCATTCGTGGCGCCCCCTATGGATCAAAGTAGAAATGCTTTTGGGGATTGGTTTAGTATACCACCCTCGACATGTGATTCAAATTTGGGATTGACCGGACGTTTCGTTCGTGATTTATGGCATTTTTGGTCAAACGGGCCCCTCCCGCTAACTTTGGAAGCCATTTACGGACGGACGGTACGGACTATCAAAATTCCGCTTGGATAGGTTTATCGCATGGGTCCATAGATCACGTGTACCGATTTGTGTGAGATTTGGAAAAAAATGTAAGGAAAAGGAGCAAAAAGTGTGTTTTGAAGAAAATTCAAAATGGCGGAAAATCTATCCTGACGCAAATGGGCGTGGCCTATATGGGAAGATGCGTCGTGACCCAAGGAATCCAGGGAAAAAGAAATTTTGATTTTACGACCTACGGTTCAAGAGTTATAGGCCAAAAGGTAAAGGGGGCTGTTATAGCGCCACCATGTGGCCGACTGGTGTGATTATTTTCTTAATAATTTTTCAAAAAACTATTAACCTCCCCTCCAAGTTTTGTAACTGTAGCCCTTACGGTTTCCGAGAAAAAAATACTTGAATGGGAGTTTTTGCAATTCCCATTAAAGTGGATGGGGAAATTTAATGCAGAAATAAATCAATATCAAAAAATCTATCCTGACGCAAATGGGCGTGGCCTATATGGGGAGATGCGTAGTGACCCAAGGAATCCAGGTGAAAAGAAATTTTGATTTTCGGACCTACGGTTCAAGAGTTACAGGCCAAAACGTAAAGGGGGCTGTTATAGCGCCACCATGAGGCCGAATGGTGTGATATTTTTTTCATTAATTTCGGACAATATTATGAATTTTCCCTCCAAATCTGGTAACTCTAGCTCTTACGGTTTCTGAGAAAAAAATACTTGAATTTGAGTTTTTTCACTTTTCCATTAAAGTGGATGGGTGAATTTAATGCACTAATAAATCAATATCAATTAAACTATTTAACCAATCTCTTAGCAAAATACAAGCGCACGATTCCCGATTTAGATGGTCATTTTGATATATGGCACAACATTAGGGGATAAAAACTGTGGGAGGAGATGCGGTTCGAAATATTGTTTATCTTGAAGTGGAAGAAAGTGTATAGAGTACTATAGTCTGGTTGCCCTGTTAGGGCAACCACACTAATAATAATAATAATAATATAATGATAAGGAATAAGTTATGAGTCTCCACAGCAGTTTACTGTAAATCATGTGATGTGAGCACAGAGTCCTTGCTGCTTTCAATTCCTGTCTGTCTGTATGTAAGTCTTTCTGTCTGTCTGTCTGTCTGTCTGTCTGTCTGTCTGTCTGTCTGTGACTCTTGAGTGACACCATTGTGCAGTTGAGTCCAAATAGAGCTTCATGTACATAGTGGACATGGTGCATGACTCTGCTTTCAAGTATATATCACAGATGTTTCATTAAATATGACATGTTCCTATTTTGCACGTATTAAGTACCAGGTATTATGACTTAACTTAAAACCTGGAGTCGTGGCCAATATTGTATCACTATTTTAGTGGCCAAACAGCATTGGCCACGCCTCCATGTGTTCAGTTAAGTCATAGACCTGGTACTTAAGACACGCAAAATAGGACCATCAATGTCCCAGTGTTGGAACCCTTCCAGTTGAAATACAGCCTCAGAGCAGTAGTGTTGTTGAACAGTTTTTAAGCCACCAAGCTAACAGTAGCCTACAAGCTGCTGTCAGAGCAGTAGTGTTGTTGAACAGTTTTTAAGCTAACAAGCTAATGGTAGCCTGCATGCTGCTGTCAGAACAGTAGTGTTGTTGAACAGTGTTTAAGCTAACAAGCTAACGGTAGCCTACATGCTGCTGTTAGAGCAGTAGTGTTGTTGAGCAGTGTTTAAATTAACAAGCTAACGCTGTTTTTGGAGTGCTTGTGTCATTATTTTACTTCATAAGGAGGTGCATGGTATACCAGTAAGGAGAAAGTGGCATTGGAACTGTGTGTGTGTGTGTGTGTGTGTGTGTGTGTGTGTGTGTGTGTGTGCGTGCGTGCGTGCGTGCGTGTTTAAACAATCATAGCAGTTAGTTAACTGCATTGACCTGGTATTCCTGTTCATTGCTGGTTAGATGAATACAATAAAAAGCAGCATTAGTGTGAGTGTTCAGGACTAGAGACCAGGACCACATTTTGATTGAATACTTTATTTAGAAGTTTGCAGAAAAAAAGCACACCCCCTGCCAGGGTTATTTCTGGCAGGGGGTGGCAAAAAAAAAATCCAAAATTACATTCACATACTATATCTTTCATCCCTTACCTTTGTACCCTAAGTACAATGGTCTAATTCTAACACAGATTTCAAGGTGTCATCTCGTTTTTTCCTTTTCTTTTCAGCAAGATCAATACACTACACATACACAAAACAAAAACTGGCCACTTAACCCTCAACGAAAGACCTTAAAGAAAAGAAAACTGGAGGAAAATACAATTCAGACTGCATAAGAATAATAAAGATGCAAATAAAAGAGGGGGGGAGGCTATTGGTGAAAGTGCATTTGACATTTACTCTGTCTAGGAACTCTAGGCTGCTGAGCCGGATTTTAATATTTCAATTAATGGTAGAGGTTGTGGGGGTGAATGGGTGAGGGGAGGGTGATGACAAGATCAGATTTCCCTTTGGCTGTCCCCGTACACGCTCTCATCAATGTAGGCAATGTAGAGGAAAAAGTAATCTTCTTGGTGTTCCTGGTACAACAGTCCCATGGTAGCGGAGGTGGGTGGAATGACGTTGTTTACAAAGAAGAACAGAGCATCCTCAGCTCGTGTTTTTTATAACTTTAAAAAATTCAACTTTAAAAAAATCAAAAATTCAAATTCAACACCATGTTTCGCTTTGTAAACGGAAATCTCTCTTACTTTCTCCACCTCGCCACAGACCTCGCTAAATCCCTTCTGATCGCGTGTTCAACTGTTTGTAGACACACAGGGTAGTTGTGTGAGTGGCCCAGAGAAGAAATTTTCAATTGGCGACATTCCATTTTGCAGTAGTAGCAGTTTCAAAACAGCGTCGCTAAACAGCATTCCATGGCGGAGAAATGCAAAGCCAAGAAAATACCGTTTTAGGGCGGGACCTAAACAGCCTAAAATCCGGGTGTGCTACAATGAAATGTGTCACTGCGAGAGATGAAGGAACGTGAGATCTTGTTTAAAAAAAAATATTTTTCAAAATTACGTTTTTTACGTCCTAGGTAGGTATGGTAATTGGAAAAAAGTATGTTTTTCACGGCCTAGGCAGGGAATGAGTTGTTAAAGTACAGTTTAAATGCAAGGTCAACTCAATTAAAAAAGAGAAAGAAAGGCAATGGCTTGTTTCAATTGGGGTCCTTTCGTACTCAATTCATAGTGACATATAAATTGATAGATAGATATACACTACTATGCAGAACCTCATATAAACAGTTTAGAAAAGAAAAATCACACCCAGTGTGAAGTGAGCGGTGTTATTTAGAAACAACAGTGGTCATCAAAGTGATGGAAGCTCACAAAAAAAAAATATTTTTGGAGGGGAGGGGAAAGGAACTGGTTGGAATAACGTGTTCCTTCCACGCGCTACGTCTAACCAGGGAACCTCCCCCCTGTCGGGTGATAAGAAGCGGCCTGCTTGCTCCTCATGCATTGAAGGAGGCATGAGCTTCAGCTTGGGCTCTCCCTAGGCTGGCAGAGGGAGAGTAACGCCCAGGATTACATAGGCAATTGGCACTGGGTGAATAAATATGGGTTACAAAATCGTGGGATAAAAATTATAAAAAAAAAAAAAAAAAGTGCGTTCACCATGCGTCTCGCTTGCCAATCACAGTACCGAGCAAAGGGTGTGAATAGAGTCAGCCAATCACAGTACAGCGAAAGACACATTTTCACGACGGTCCCAAACCCACTTCGCGGCTACACTGCGCTCAAAAATAAGAAATATGTACAAATACAGTAAGACGTGTGTGTGTGTGGGGGGGGGGGGGATCACCTGCTGATTGACAGGAAACCAGAGGAACATCATGTATATTAGCAGTAGGTGTGGTGTAGGAACAGTCGGAGAGTAAAGCATAGTGCACAGTCTGTGCACGTGACTGTGTATGTAGCTGTGCTGGCACGTGCACACAGACATTAGAGTGTGCACGTGTCTGTCTGTAAAAACTTTCCTCTCTCTCCAGACCATGAATGTAGCTTTTACTATGGTGAAAGAAATGTTAAATGCATGGAACCAAATCCATTTGGTTCCATTTGTACACTGTCACACACTGAGTTATGGGGGTCCTTAAAATTAAAACGTTTGAGGACCACAGTGCTACACTAAATGGAACATAACCTTCATTAGAATCATCGGTAACACCTGTGAAGGAAGTAAGGAAGAGGCCCAATTTCTTTTTAATATGGCTGCTGTGCATAGAGCCCATTGATCTCAGTGTAGAAATCAATGCTGTGCACCGCATCTCAAGAAAAATACTTGATTATACTTAGTTGAGAGTGGTGTGTTGCACACCGAAAATAGCCGATTCACAAGCTCACAACGCATCGTACTGCGACGCGTTATGAGCTTGTAGATTGGCTATTTTTGCCAAAAAAGTACCCTTTTAGAAGTGTTAGCCCTTGCCCCTCTATCATTCTCTGCACTTCCTTGTATAGCTGTGTGTGTGTGTGTGTGTGTGTGCGTGTGTGTGTGTGTGTGTGTGTGTGTGTGTGTGTGTGTGTGTGTGTGTGTGTGTGTGTGTGTGTGTGTGTGTGTGTGTGTGTGTGTGTGTGTGTGTGTGTGTGGTAAAATGCATTAATCTGTGGGGCTATTTGCCCTTGTTTAAGGAGAATTAAAGAGTCCAGGCATTCCTTCTCCTCAGTTGATTTTATTAAGGAGAGAAGATAATTACGTGTGTGTGTGTGTGTGTGTGTGTGTGTGTGTGTGTGTGTGTGTGTGTGTGTGTGTGTGTGTGTGTGCGCGCGCGCGCGCATGCACATTGTGTATATGAAGCAAACATTTACTGTTTTCTGGTCTATTTTCACTGTAATCTTGACAGGTTTAATAAAGACCAAAGATGAGTCATGGTGAGGAGAGAGAGGAGGAGGGAACTGACAAACAGCTCATCCACAGACCAGAGCCTCCATCTGTGTTGATGAAGAGTGACTGGTCTAAAGATGAACCTCCTGACTTCAGTAATGAACCTGGACTTCCACACACAGAGTAAGTCAATCCTCCTATACAATATATAACACTAACACAACAACGTGATCTCATGCTAAGTTACATGAATTACAAAAACAAGACATACATCCAATAATGTTGATCCTAAGTTACTATGTGTGCAGTTTGTGAATGAAGTGGTACAAATCACAGAGTGGTGTTCAATGGTGATGCTGCATTACACAAACTGGCTGCGCGTGTGCATGTGCAACAAGCTATGTAAAATATATATAGTTACTTAGTACTATACTTAGTTATTGTACTGTATATTTAGTCAAATGTTATGGTTTGTATTATTTTATTGCTATTTTATTCGGTTTTCTTGTTGCTGCAATGTTGTGAGAGGAAACTAAAAGATGTTACCCTTTTAGAAGTAAAATTGAATATAACAATGAAAAGAGCAAATTTCCTATCCTAAATTGTCTTGCCGGCCTTGAATGACTGAGAGCAAACTGGGAGATGTAAGATTGGATCTTTGAACCGCTCTCACTAGAGGATAATCATGCCTGACATTTGCTCTGGTTCAAGACTGAAGGAACAGAATGCCCCCTGTGGATCTCAACGCAAATTCAAGAAGTAGACATAGGATCTATTAACGTTATATCCTCCCTGGTCAAGGTTTATCGTGTGTGTGTGTGTGTGTGTGTGTGTGTGTGTGTGTGTGTGTGTGTGTGTGTGTGTCCGCACGCGCGGACACAAAGTATGGCAATTCTCCTATACGATATACACAACACTATAACATAACGACGTGATCTCATATGCTAAGTTACATATGATCTAATAATGTTATATCATCCCTGTCCAATGTTTATCCACATATTGTAAGTTACTATGTGCGCAGTTTGTGAATGAAGTTGTACAAATCACAATGTGGTGTTAGTGGTGATGCTAGATCATGCTGCATTCACGATTTTGGGAATTATTTAGTAAAATAGGCCACTCCCGCAAACTTTGGAAGGCAATCATGGCTAATCGAAATTTGGAATTGAATATACAAATTACCAACACACAACGCACGCACGCACACTATTTGTGACAACTGACAGGTGTCTATTCTTTCTCTGACAGCAGGTGGGTAATTGTATCAGTTCCATCTTGTTCACAATTTCCAATTCACACACAGCTGTTCCTCCCCCAACAAGCCGGTCGTGGCCGACACAAATTCAACATCTGCTCACACAATGACGGGCTCTTTCACAGTTTGTGATGCAAAAGACAAACATGTGCTCGCTCTCTGGGCTTAGAGCGTCCAGAAGCAATTAACCTGGACCTCCACACACAAAGTATGTCAATCCTCCTATACTATATAATATATTCTTTATGATTCCAGAAGTCTTCACCACAGACCAGAGTCTCCAACACCCAGCTGTGTGTCTATGAAGAGTGACAGGTCTAAAGGATTGGTTGGTAACTTCAGTAATGAACCTGGACCTCCACACACAAAGTATGTGAATCCTCCTATACAATATAGACAACACTTGCACTGTATTTATTGTCAAACATTACTGTTTATTGTTACTAATATATTTTTTTTATGATTCCAGAAGTCTTCACCACAGACCAGAGTCTCCAACACCCAGCTGTATGTCTTTGAAGAGTGACAGGTCTAAAGGATTGGTTGGTAACTTCAGTAATGAACCTGGACCTCCAGACACAAAGTATGTAAATCCTCCTATATAATATACACAACAGTAGAATAACATAGTTATGCAATCATTTGGCCAACGTCATTATTTTGTTAATTAATGGTTATTAAGGCTAAGATATTGCAAAAAAATAAAATAAAAAAATATTGGTATTTGCTCTTTATTTGTTATTATTTTGTTGTGAGCTTGTAGATCGTCTATTTCCAAATAGCCGATGCATATAGTCTAATAGTCACTTAAATCTTTGGGCTCGTTTTCATTGACCTGGTTGCTTATTTCTCTCTCAAAAATCTGGCAACCGTGTCATTGTTTAGACCACCGAAGAAGAAAATGCGGAAGCGATCCTCCTTTCCAAGCCCCGTGAAAAATACACATTATTATGTTGCGAAAACATAAAGTCATTACAGCACCATAACATGGTTAATAAATTCTATTTTGGGATGTACAATACATGAAAATTACGGGAGTAATAACGCGACTTGCGTTGATAACTAACCGAGAGCGGACATTACTGGGTTTGGCTAAAAACAGTGTGTTTAGTAACGTCAAACAAGCTAATTATTAGCCAAATTCGGCTAGCGCTCGGAGGACTCCACTTCACATTAACTCATGTATAACTCATTAATTGATAACATCTGAGATTTTTGGTGTTTGCAAAAAGACTGCTTTCCATAAGCTTGTAAAAGTTTACCCTCCTTCGGTCTAGGGTGGTCATAGCTGAATGGGTAGAGAGTCCCCCTGGGAAACTTAAAGAAGAGTTCACCCAAAAAATGATTTATTTTCTATCAATTGCACACCCCATGAAGCCTTGAATACATGGATATATTTTGTTTTTTGTCGCAATAATTTGATGCCCGGGTGTAGGAGACACAAAGATTCTACTTTGTGTCTCCTACCGGATACATTAGCCGGTAGATAGTGATAACTGCCATTAAGCTACAAGATTGGAAGGGTTATCATACCAAAATATAAACTAGAGACATGAAGGATAGGGTGACCACCCGTCCCGAAATTCGCGGGACAGTCCCGAAATTGGACCCTCTCTCCCGCGTCCCGCACAAGCAGAGCAATGTCCCGAAAATCAAAGATATGAAAAAAAACAAAAAACGATTTTGTTTTCGATAATAAATCGGTAAAATCAGGCAAAAATAAGAATTAAATAACATAACCCTAACCTAACCCTAATCTTAACCCTAAAACCGAAATAAAGAAACCAAAAACGAACCCAATCCGGCCAGAACCGTGCAAAAAAAATTCGGGAGGTCCTCATGCACGCGCGTGCAGTCCCGCGATGTCCCGCGGAACGGGTACGTCTGTCCCTCAATGGGTCTGTTTGAAGGTGGTCACCCTAATGTAGGAAGACAAAAATACAAAAACTTTACGGTCACCTTAGGTGGTACCAAAATATGGCTTGGCCCCTGGACTAGTATGTATATCCTCCCTTTATACCTTTCTGAACTTTTGGAGCTTTATGCCCCAGACAGAGCACTAAGGTCTACCAACAAGTTGCTCCTGGTGGTTGTTATTTTGATAGCATGTTATTTAAACAAATGCTTGGTTGTTTACTGATATCCTATAGTTCGCATTTACAGATTATTATTTTGTAGAGGTGTAACGATATAGTAACTGCATCAAAAAATCGCTTTGAATTTTCAACAATCTACTATATCGATATGCAAACAGCTAAATAATATAACGGCTATATATTTTTGATAGTATATTGTTTAGAGTTTAAACCTTAGCCTGATGCTAGGTTCTAATAATAATAAGGGTAATAATAATAATAATGGATTTTATTTATCCGAATTGTAAAAAATCTCAAAGTGCTACCCAGGAAACCGGTGCGGTAGTTCCTGGGTAAACAGGAAACCGGTGCGGTAGTTCCTGGCCAAACAGGAAACCAGTGCATTTCCGCTTCCGTTTTCCGGCTACATGACGTCATTTTCGCGGGAAAGTCCCCCCCCCCCCCCCCCCCCGACACCGTTCAATAGAAAATATATAAATAAAAGGCTTTCGGGGGTTAAATTCATGGAGTGGGTGTTGTGAAACTTTTGCCACTCACAAAAGATATACAATTTAATTTTAGTTTTATTGAAAAAGTTACCTAGCATTACTTTAAGGCTTTCATGATCTAAGATGGTTCTGTTTCCTGATGTCTTGCATGTAGCATCATGAGCTGTGATTGGTCTACTTTTGAGGAGACAGAAAGCCTGTTCTGAAGCCACAGTGTAAACAATGATTACTAGTACTATCGGCAACACATTGTTTTTAATTTAAATTATAATTGTAGAAACATTTGATTATGTTTGTTTCATTTGGCCAAATGTAAAATAGCAATATTTTTCTACAAGAACAAAGTTGGTGTAACTAAGAATGTTGCAGGGAATACATAAATAAGATTGTAAAATATGATCCAACTTTGATGCTATTCGTGAGTAGTATATCAAAAGTATAAGTATTTCAAAAATATACTTATGAGGGGACTACGGCAGCTAGGACATATATACTGTACAGAATACCCTTTTCTGTAGCCACACAATGAATATTACTAGTAATATATCAACTCAAATAATAATGTCATAAACATGTATGATTCCAGAAGTCTTCACCACAGACCAGAGTCTCCAACACCCAGCTGTTTATCAATGAAGAGTGACCGGTCTAAGGATTTCCATGTGAACTTCAGTAATGAACCTGGACCTTCAAACACAAAGTAAGTTAGTTAGTCCAACGAAAATTAAGTATTTTGCTTAGTTTTAGTCAGCAAAAATGGTTTAGTTTTGGTCAATGATAACTCTTTTAGTCTACTTTTATTCCATGACAACTTGACGTTTTGATTTTACCACACTGATCCCAGTACAGCCCAACACTAAAGACCTGGTTATAGAACCAATGTCCAGTTCTGTGTGCGTGTGTGCGCGTGTGCGTGTGCGTGTGCACGTGCGCGTGCATGCGTGCGTGTGTACACGCCGCTGCCCGCAAAGCAGCAGATGTTTGTAAACGGAGCGCTGCGCATCACAGGAAACATGACAAGAATATAATAATAATATAAAATATTTCGTCTCGTCTTTTTTCGTTTACTAAAATGAAGACAGATTTTAGCCCAGTCTTTATTTTGTTGACTCCATTTTTGTCTCATCTTTATTCATCAACAGAATTGCATAATGATTTAGTCCCAGTTATTGTTTATTCACGTGGGTTTTTGTCTCGTCTGGTCTAGTTTTCGTCCTTTGAAAAATAAGTGTTGACGAACATATTTCATCATAGTTTTCGTTAACGAAATCAACACTGCTCCCCACCCATGTGGGCAGGGTGGCGCAATCGGTAGCGCTGTCGCCTCACAGCTAGAGGGTCCTGGTTCTGCTGTGGGCGCTGGGGGCGTGTTCTCTCCTCCGTGTCATCAGTGCCCATACCCTAGGTGGGGTTGGTAGTATACAACAGCAGTGACAACAAACACTGTGTGGAGAAGAAATAATTGGCATAATGACTAAATTGGGGAGAAAAAAGTGATTAAAATTTAAAAAATACAGTCTGTCAGTCAGTTGGCTTTCACTTCATTTCAGTTGCAGTGTGTGTAGTTTCTGAACTAAAACCTCAATAATCACAAATTGGTGTTTAATGGTGAAGTCACTTTGTACATACTGACTGCTTGTGCACATGAGTGTGATAATGTCTGGTTCATTTGGCTAAATGGAAATAGCTATATTTACAATACTCCATTAGGAGTAAAAAATGTTCTACAAGACTAAAGTTGGTGTAACCCAGATATTTGCAGGAAATAAATACATGAAGGATTGTCATCTGTGACCCAACTTTAATGCTGTTCATGAGTTTCACTTTAACATCAAGAGGTATTTCAGTATTTCAAAAGTCTGCTTTAACCATTTTCTGCAGCCACACTGTAAATTATTACTAGGAATGTCTGAGCAGCAAACTGTATTTCAAGTGAAAATATAGCTGCAAGCAGCGATAATACGGGGCCAGGAGAGAGAAAGAGAAATGATAATTCCTTTAACAGGTCAGTTCATGAAAGTCCTTGCGGTCTTGTTTCCAATGAGGGCCTGTGAGCAATTAGGGGTTAAGAGTCTTGCTCAGGGACAAATTTCATTTAATTGACACGAGAGAGAGAGAGAGAGAGAGAGAGAGAGAGAGAGAGAGAGAGAGAGAGAGAGAGAGAGAGAGAGAGAGAGAGAGAGAGAGAGAGAGAGAGAGAGAGAGAGAGAGAGAGAGAGAGAGAGAGAGAGAGAGAGAGAGAGAGAGAGAGAGAGAGAGAGAGAGAGAGAGAGAGAGAGAGAGAGAGAGAGAGAGAGAGAGATGGAAACGGAATAGATTGAAGAGACAGAGACATGGAAACGGAATAGATTGAAGATAGAAACGGAATAGATTGAAGAAAAAGAGAGAGCCATGGAAACGGAATAGATTGAGTCATGTTTTTTTTTTCATGAACCGGCAACCTTGCGATCGTGAGGCACTCTTAGGTAGCTGCAACACTACCTATAGTGCTATAGCTTTGTCCAGGCTGATATTGTCTGTTGAGGATCACAAACTCTTGCCTTCTGTCATGACCCAAGCCCCTGTTTCACTAACACAAAGATCACTCGTTCACAAACCATTTACCAATGAAGAAATTGTACATCTCCTCAGAACCAAAACTAGTGAAAGTAGCCGATCTACAAGCTCACAAACCATTAAAAGTTGTCAGATTGTACATCGGCTATTTTCACAATGAAGTATGTTATACATTGAAAAAACATACTCTCATTGCTATCTGAAAAGTTGTGAGATTGTAGATCAGCTATTTTCACAATGAAGTATGTAACACTCAATTAAGTATTTCATGTTATCTTTAGCAATTGCAAATGTATTCATTGATAGTCATGTTGTGTGAAATGCAACTTAGATGAAGTCTGCACCAAGTGAGGCTTGAACCTGTGACCTTGAGGTTGTGAGACATACACTTAAGCGGGACGCTATTGGACCAACAGACAAACCTCTGAAAAAAGAGATCACACTGATCATACAGTTTCACGCAAATAGCTGAAAAATCCTGGGTTTAAGTGTTTTTCAAACTGCTCAAGATTGCGGACAATCTAAGGGCGGTGCTCACTGGTCAACGTGATAGATGTGTTCCTCATTAGTCAAGGCACATGTGTAAGCAGGTCTAATGGCTGTCGGCCAAACGAGGCATGACTTTTGCCTGTTTAAAGTTTCCATTTTCAAAAAATTGCTATAGCGCCCCCGTTTGACCAATTGGAGTAAGATTGGTTTCAGTGATATTTGGAATGGCCCTTTACATTTCTGCAAAGTTTCAAAGAATGGTAAGTCTGCATGTATGTGTTAGGGGCAGATGAATAATTGTCATAAAACTGCAATATTCATTGGCTCATTAAAGCTTCATTTTTTCACTTATGGAAAATATTTTGCAAACGTTTTTTGGCATAGGTCCAAAGTTCATGTGTAAAAGGTTTTGTGCAGATTACTCAAAAATCCCAGGAGGAGATAGGTTTTAACTGTTTTTCATATAATTCAAAATGGTGGGAGATCTAAAGGTCAGAGGTCAAAAGTCAGAGTGTGAAAGTTGTTCAGCATGAAGAGACGCATGTGTGCATCGAAGTTTCATGGCTGTAGGTCAAACAGGGCATGAGTTGTACCTGTTCAAAGTTGGCATTTTCAACTGAGTGCTATAGCGCCACCTTTTGACGAAAGATTGTGAGATTTATTTTTTGATCGTTTTTCATGACCATCTACGAGAGAGAGAGAGAGAGAGAGAGAGAGAGAGAGAGAGAGAGAGAGAGAGAGAGAGAGAGAGAGAGAGAGAGAGAGAGAGAGAGAGAGAGAGAGAGAGAGAGAGAGAGAGAGAGAGAGAGAGAGAGAGAGAGAGAGAGAGAGAGAGAGAGAGAGAGAGAGAGAGAGAGAGAGAGAGAGAGAGAGATGGAAACGGAATAGATTGAAGATAGAAACGGAATAGATTGAAGAGAGAGATACATGGAAACGGAATAGATTGAAGAGAAAGACATGGAAACGGAATAGATTGAAGAGAGAGAGAGCCATGGAAACGGAATAGATTGAATCATGTTTTTTGCAATTCAACTTAAATGAGTGTGCATCAAGTGAGGCTTGAACCAGCAACCTTGCGGTCGTGAGGCACTCTTAGGTAGCTGCAACACTACCTATAGTGCTATAGCTTTGTCCAGGCTGATGTTGTCTGTTGAGGATGACAAACGCTTGCCTTCTGTCATGACCCAAGCCCCTGTTTCACTAACACTAAGATCACTCGTTCACAAACCATTTACCAATGAAGAAATTGTACATCTCCTCACAAGCAAAACTAGTGAAAGTAGCCGATATACAAGCTCACAAACCATTAAAGGAGCTACACCATGAATTTAAAAAATAATAATAATATTTGATATCGTATTGTTTATGTCCCTCAAACGTTTTTCAAAAGGTTTGAGCCTAAATCAAGCCTCAGATATACTCATTCCAACTAACTTCTCTCTGGCTTATAAAGCACTTTCACCTGCAATACCACATTGTCCTGTTTGGCACGGGGCGCTATTGAGCCAGTTTGTATGCATGTCATGTCCTGGTTCTGTGTGGAAAAAGTAAAAAAAAAAAAATAAGAAAAAATGAAAAAAAAAAAAAATGAAAAAAAAAACATTTTTTTTTTTTTTTTTTTTTTTTTTTTTTGGTTAGAACTGAAAAACGGGAGGAATTGTTCCCAGACGTGACGTAGGGTGGGGGAACAAATCTGACGGACTGTTTTCAGACCAATTTACATGAAAACCACAGATAGCCTATGAAAGCCTGCATGCTCGAAGTCGGGTATTTGTTGGAACAGAAGAGAGGTGGGGGAGACCAAAAACACACAAAAATGAAGAAAAAGTTAAAATTCATGGTGTAGACCCTTTAAAAGTTGTCAGATTGTACATCGGCTATTTTCACAATGAAGTATGTTATACATTGAAAAAACATACTCTCATTGCTATCTGAAAAGTTGTGAGATTGTAGATCAGCTGTATGTAAAAAACACTCAATTAAGTATTTCATGTTATCTTCAACAATTGCAGATGTATTCATTGATACTCATGTTGTGTGAAATGCAACTTAGATGAAGTCTGCACCAAGTGAGGCTTGAACTGGTGACCTTCAGGTTGTGGGGCACACATTTAAGCGAGAAGCCACCAACAGACAAGAACCTGTGAAAGGAGATCACACAGATGATACAGTTTCACGCAAATAGCTGAAAAATCCTGGGTTTAAGTGTTTTTCAAACTGCTCAAGATTGCGGACAATCTAAGGGCGGTGCTTACTGGTCAACGTGATAGATGTGTTCCTCATTAGTCAAGGCACATGTGTAAGCAGGTCTAATGGCTGTCGGCCAAACGAGGCATGACTTTTGCCTGTTTAAAGTTTCCATTTTCAAAAAATTGCTATAGCGCCCCCGTTTGACCAATTGGAGTAAGATTGGTTTCAGTGATACTTGGAATGGCCCTTTACATTTCTGCAAAGTTTCAAAGAATGGTAAGTCTGCATGTATGTGTTAGGGGCAGATGAATAATTGTCATAAAACTGCAATATTCATTGGCTCATTAAAGCTTCATTTTTTCACTTATGGAAAATATTTTGCAAACGTTTTTTGGCATAGGTCCAAAGTTCATGTGTAACAAGTTTCGTGCAGATTACTCAAAAATCCCAGGAGGAGATATGTTTTAACTGTTTTTCATATAATTCAAAATGGTGGGAGATCTAAAGGTCAGAGTTCAAAAGTCAGAGTGTGAAAGTTGTTCAGCATGAGGAGACACATGTGTGCATCGAAGTTTCATGGCTGTAGGTGAAACAGGGCATGAGTTGTACCTGTTCAAAGTTGGCATTTTTCAATTGAGTGCTATAGCGCCACCTTTTGACGAAAGATTGTGAGAATTATTTCTTGATCGTTTTTCATGACCATCTATCATATGGCCGAGTTTCATAAAAAGCGACTGCACGGTTCAGCCAGAACTGCCAAAAGTGGCAGAAGAAACGGAATAATCTGAATAACAAAACGGGTCCATGCTGGAAGCCTGGCCCCGTAATGATAATTTCATAAACATTTGTGTGATTCCAGAAGTCTTCACCACAGACCAGAGTCTCCAACACCCAGCTGTGTGTCTATGAAGAGTGATCAGTCTAAGAATTTCCCTTTGAACTTCAGTAATGAACCTGGACCTTCAAACACAAAGTAAGATCACTGATATCTGTGAACTGTGACTAAAAAATAAAGAATCCACATAGAAATAATTAAATATAAACTTGTTTTACGTTGGTTGTACTTAACAAAAAAAAAGAAAAAAGAAACATGCAGTAATTTGATAGATGACAGGTTTCAAAGGGCTTCAAAGATCACCTTTGCCCTTAAAAAAAGTTGACATCTCATATTTGTCAATATCATTATATTATAATTTCCATGCTTTTATGTCATCTTGTTGGGGTAGCAGTCTCTCCTGCCTGTCAGAAATCACTCTCATGTCTCCATCTTGTTGACAATACAGGATTTGAAGAAAAAAAAAAACTAATATTACAACTAGTTAGAGTTTAAAGTACATAGTTTATTAACACAATTGAATAAGAGTAGCCAGTTATTTTCTTTACTGCTGTTGTACCCTACAGGCTCACCTGCCAGTGAGGACAAAAATGGAAGTGTCTTAATCAGTAAAAAAAAATAGACAATTTATATCTTTATAATATATGAATGAAAAATGTCTGAATATACCATATAGTTCCATGACAGAGTGGAGATTATTATTGTACATCAACACAATGCAGTGTGAACATATCAATGATGTTAAATGTCATATACGCATGCAGGCGCATTTGGCCACGCATGTGCAGTAACGTCAAAAACTCGGGCCGTAGAGTTAAACAGAGGTTCGGAAAAAGGGTATTAAACGGCTCGAATTTGGGTAAAGTGAAAAACGGACGTCGGTGTTCCGTGCACATGCTGATGGTCAATGGCCGTGCGCAAATACAGATCAATTGCTCCAGGCACTGAGGAGAACCGGGCAGAAGAGATTTTGGGGATGCACACACTCACAGAACTTTGTAGAATTATAGGATGTAGATATGAAATACTATTATATAGTAATACATTGTCTTCATCTCCACAGAGAGAGGAAGAGGAGTGGTTGTGTTGTGACAGAGCAAGCGTCCAGGTGTTCATTGTGTGAGGAGGTTCTGACAGATCCAGTCTCTACCAGCTGTGGACACTGGTTCTGCAGACAGTGCATCTCTGTCTGCAGAACCTCATACTGGGACCAGTCTGCTCCAACAGGACACTATGGCTGTCCCCAGTGTGGAGAGACAATCAGAACCACACCCGGACTGAAGATACCCAGTCAAACCACACCTGGACAAAGTAAGACTGGACAGAATTTGCACTAATTAAAATGGCATGTTAATAAATTGAATGCTGAAATTGCAGAAATCATAGTCAGACTAAATATTCAAATTATTGTCTTTATCAATATCAAAGTGAACATGAAACTAAACAACTATCAACTCTGGACAAAAACGACTGATCTTGTGTTGTTACTTTTGGCTGTTTTTCTTAACAAATTGGATATGTTCTGGAGGGCATTTAATTAGTAATGTGTGCATGTGTTCTGTAAAGATGTAAAGTTAAAAATGTACCAGAAGGTTTAAAACGTAATTGTTTCTCTCATTTCAGATGTCAGCCTGCAGGATGATTTGAATGATTATAAGATAAGTTTGAACCGTCTTGATGATGTGAAAGACCACATGACGGAAGAGTCTGGAACCTCCCTCACCAGCACCTACACAGAGCTCTACATCACAGAGGGAGAGAGTGAAGGGGTTAATAGCCAACATGAGGTGATACAGCTTGAGACAGCTTCCAAGATGAAGACCTTCCATGACACACCAATCAACTGCTGTGACATCTTTAAACCCCTCCCTGGCAGAAAGACACCCATCAGAAGAGTTCTGACCAAGGGCATCGCTGGCATTGGAAAAACATTCTCTGTGCGTAAGTTCACTCTGGACTGGGCAAAGGGTTTGGAAAATCAAGATATAAATCTCCTGGTTCCTTTTTCATTCCGGGAGCTGAACTTGGTCAGAGATGAGCAGTACAGTCTTCTCACACTGATCCATGATTTCCACCCAACATTAAAGAAGGTCACAGCAGAGCAGCTCGCTGTCTGGAAAGTTGGCTTCATCTTTGATGGTCTGGATGAAAGCAGGTTTCCATTGTTCCAAAACAATGACATTGTTTCTGATGTCACGGTGACATCATCAGTGGATGCTCTGTTGACAAACCTAATCAATGGGAATCTGCTCCCCTCAGTCCTCCTCTGGATAACTACCAGACCTGCAGCAGCCAATCAGATCCCTCCTACATGTGTTGACATGGTGACAGAAGTACGAGGGTTCACAGACCCCCAGAAGGAGAAGTACTTTAGGAAAAGAGTCGTTGAAGAGAAGCTGGCCGACAGAATCCTCTCACACTTGAGGACTTCAAGGACCCTCCACATCATGTGTCACATCCCACTCTTCTGTTGGATCATTGCTACCGTTCTGCTGGACATGTTGAAGACACACACAATAGGGCAGCTGCCCAAGACCCTGACTGAGATGTGCTGCCACTTCCTGTTGGTTCAGACAAAGAGAAAGAAGCAGAAGTATAACACCCATGATGTGAAAAAGAAAGAGAAAGAAAAAGAAAAGGGGACTCAACAGCACCTCATGGAGACTGACAGTGATGTTCTTCTGAAGCTGGGAAGGCTGGCATTTGAACATCTGGAGAAAGGTAGCATCATGTTCTACCAAGAAGACCTGGAAAAGTGTGGCCTTGATGTGAAAGAAGCCTCGCTGTACTCAGGAGTGTGCACAAAGATCTTCAAAAGAGAGAGTGTGCTGTTCCAGAAAACAGTCTACAGCTTTGTTCATCTGAGCATCCAGGAGTTTATGGCAGCAGTCTACCTGTTCCACTGTTTTACAAAGGATAGGAACCAGGCGGTTTGGAACGATGTTGTTGTTGACTGGAACGATGTTGTTGTTGACTGGAATGGTGGTGGTGTGGTTGAGACATTTCTTGGTGCTAGTGTTGATTCCCTGGATGAATTCCTGAACAAAGCCACCACTAAAGCCCTGGAGAGTAAAAATGGCCACTTGGACCTCTTTGTCCGCTTCCTTCATGGCCTCTCTCTGGAGTCCAACAGGAGTCTGTTAGGAGGCCTACTGGGTCAGATAGAGATCAGTCCAGAGAGCATCCAGAGAGCCATCAACAACCTGAAGGAGTTGAGAAACGATGCCTCTCCTGACAGATGTATCAACATCTTCCACTGTTTGATGGAGATGAACGACCACTCAGTACATCAGGAGATCCAACAGTACCTGAAGTCAGAGAACAGAACAGAGAAACTGTCTGAGACCCAGTGTTCAGCTCTGGCCGTCATGCTGCAGACGTCAAAAGAGGTTCTGGAAGAGTTGGACCTGGACAAATACAACACATCAGAGGGGGGGAGAAGGAGACTGATCCCAGCTGTGAGGAACTGCAGAAAGGCTCGGTTAGTAGTCAAGTGAATAGAAACATCCTAGAGTCAATCTGACATTACAGTTAACACTATAATTAGAAATGAAGGTTGACATAAAAGATCCAATCATACTGTCTGTCTCTCAAGTAGTGACTAGTGGTATTGTGTGTATGTCCAAATAAAGGCCAGACCACAATAAAGCAGGGTAAAAACTAAACTAAGAGTCTAAAAGCCCTGCTGGTTACCCCCACCAGACCAGTGGTTTGAACCCACTAACATTGCCATGCTCTCAGTAGTGGAACTTAAAATAAAAATGACAACATAATTAGTATTTTCAATGGGCCTCATTCACACAGCTCTTAACATTTCTGCTATATTCTTTAGTGTAGGTTTGCTTGTAAATAAAGAGCCACGTGTGATTCATGAGGGTGCAATACGTTAGTCCGACAGCGCATTCCTCCGACAGCGCAGTGCTCCGACATTAAACAGTAAACCCGAACCAAACCCGCACCCTAACCCTAACCGCACGCGGATGCCACATAGTCGGAGAAAAGGTCTGTCGGATTAACGCATGCCTCCCGATTCATGAAAGGCTGTGTAAAGCCTTGATTTGTACGCGTTGCATCAGATGATGAATTCCACCAAATCAAATGTGCATTCATCATCTGCATTGTTCCACGCCCCTTTTAACACCATAAAAGACAACCTAAATACCCAACATTAAAACCGCTTCACCGTGGTGAAAGCACTCTGTAGTACAAGTTCAAAGGCGTCACTTGTCAAAAAGAAAAGGTCTACAAGCTTACAATGCTTTGCATCGTTGGTAGCATGAAGGTGAACCTGTGGAATGTGGAAAAATTTCCTGGCAATATTTTTAAAGATATGATGTTTTGGTTCCAAAGTGTTGGACCTGACGGCTGAATAAAATTGCCATTACCAATGCTGTAGTACAGCTGAATATCCATGGACAACTTATAAACAACATATGTTTGTCCAAGCTCCAGATTCAATCATTGTATTGCAACTGCCACAGTTCACCAGTTGAGCTTCTTTACTCCGTTAAAGGGACAAGGGACATTATTATTTTTATTGTTTTGATTGCTGGTCTCTGCCAGCTTGTTTGTAAAGCTTTTACACATTGTTGGCAGTAAATATGCCATGTATTTGCTCATTCTCACTTTATTCATTTCACACCTTCAACTGCTAGTTGAAATCATTGATATCAAAATTGCGATCTTCCTCTGACTCGTCGAAAATAAGCACAACAAGAGCGTGCCTTCATCATCATCAATCATCATTGTTGGACAGCCACTTCAGAGGCTCTGTACAACTATGTATAATGATAGTATGATAAGGTTAGCAAGGAATATCACTTCAAACACTAGCCATGCTTTGTATGGAGAATATAGGTTGCTGCCTTCAGGAAGGAGATACGGTGTTCCTACATACAATAAGGTCAAACTGAAGAGGTCCTTTGTCCATCAGACGACACTGAGGCTTAATCAGGATTTATAGGCCAAGGGTAGGCTGAGAGGTGGACATTGCTCTTGTCTTTGTATGTATGTATGTATTTTGTGTTGTGTTTTTTTTTTTTTTCTTGTGTAATGTCAAATGTGTGAACTGTTATTGTTGCATACATGGCTGCTGGGTCGCAAGACAAATTTCAGTGTGAACTGACAATAAAGTATTATCGTATCGTATCGTATCGTATCATTAGAATGGCCCAAATTGATTAACATTTCATATACGCTTTGTATTGCGTTTTACATTTATTTTGTCTTAATTTGAAGAGTTTAATTCTCAAAGAGGCAGACCATTAGGATACATTTATTTTTCAAAATAAAGTGACAAATATCGTCCAAAAATTGCCTAATAAAAACATTTGACGATTGGACTCAAACAATCGCCGACAGACGACTCCAACCTTAGTACACACAGAACAACAGAAGAACTCAAGTCCTCAAACTATTCATATGTGTCCTCTTTATGAGTTATTCTACCATGAAAACAGACCATACCATATGAGAAATGGACCATACCATTAGTGAAGGGGTGTACAGAGGATGGCTTTTTAAACAGTTAGCTTGGTTACTCAGATTACTTACATTACATTAACGTTCATCTGTTGTTTACTTCCCTGTTCTTTGATCATACTTAAACTGTTTATGTCTGTATAACTAGATACAGTAGGAGATCTCTTAGTTAAAGGTAGGGTAAGTGATTTTCTTTGGTTAAAATAAATGTTAAATAGCTTTATATTCTGATAGTACTCATTGCTATAGAGTGTTTGTTCAGTAAAAGGAGTCTCCTTGTCTCTCCAGCTCTTTATAAAACAGAAAATGTATTTTCGTTTCAGTTTAATTTCCAATGTTATCCAATCAGGATAGAGAACTCAATCAGGATATAGATTAAACAAGTGAAATTGTAACTGATGACACCAAGAAATGAGCAGGCAAAATTGGAACTCGAACACTTTCAAAATGAAGCTTAAAAATACTACTTTCTCCTGATTGGCTGAGATTTTGACACCTACCGGAAAATGTATTTTCTGTTTTTTAAAGCGCGGGAGAGACGGGGAGACTCCTGTTACTGAACAAACACTCTATAGAAATGATTACTATCAGAATATAGTGCTTTAACCTTTTAACAAAATACTTTTTGTTTTAACCAGAAATATCACTTACCCTACCTTTAACTTCCATGACAGTGAACTAGGTGTAATTTGTTTTGATAGTCTCTTATTTAATCTGTATTTACAGACTTGTTGGCTGTAACCTCAGACTGACAGAGGTTGAAGTTGTGGCTTCAGCTCTCAGCTCTAATCCTTCTCATTTGAGAGAATTGGACCTCAGCGAAAACTTCCTGGACTCAGGACTACTGGACCTGCTCTTTGCTGGACTGAAGAGTCTGCACTGTAGACTGGAGATTCTAAGGTGAGATACATTTACACGATTTATTTTGATGAGGGGTGTGCACAGATATTCGGTTAACCTACTAAACCTCCTATAATTTGACAAACCTCTGTCATCAGTGGTGGTGTCATGGTGAAGCTGCCCGGTTCTCCTCACTGGCTGGAGCAATTGCTCTGAATTTGCACACAGCCATTGACCGTTTATTATTAGCGTTTATGTGTCAAACAATGGGAGATAACGTTGCCAGGTTTCGTGTGAGAAACAAGCAACAAGGTCTACAATAACCCCAAGTTTGCAACTACTTTTGCCTGCACCCTTCACCGGGTATGGTCTAGTATGTTTAATTGAGATGTATACATGTTTTCCCATATTGCTGTCATGTCTTAATAAAATTATGCTTTTAACAAGCAAAATAAACTGGGGCCGATCACCTAGGGCTCGGGCACACAAGGGAGACGGTGAGCACCCACTTTGATTGCGCTGGTCGGACGGTTAAAATACTTTATAACATGTGCACTGATACCTGGTGGTCTTATACCACGTAATTCTGTCATTCAAACTCTCTCTCTGTAATCTTCAATGTCTGATTATGAATTCCTTAACTATTAATGCCACTTGCTATCATCCGCCAATAATACAATTTTACAACTTGAAATGTAGATTATTCACTCTGTTTGTCTTTGTCGCTCTCCGTCTCTCTTTCTCTCTCTCCCCGTCTCTCAAAGCCGTAGAGAGAGTGTGGTAGCTAGAGGTCCTTGATCATCACTTCGGGTGGGTTGGCATAAGAACGTACGTCCAGTCGTGAAGGTTACATCATACAAAGGTTTATTTAGAAGAGAAGTTACAGTCTTAGAAAGTTAGCAGGCAGCATAAGCAGCTATTGTGTGATCCCAAATATCTCTGTCCTCTCTCCTCTGTGTGGCCCTAATATATCGTTTCAGGGGCTCGGGGAACCTCCCTATCTCCTCCTTCTCAAAACAGAAAGCAGACAAACATGTTGATGTTCCCCCTTTGCCAATATGTAAATGAAATTAGCCTGATATCATCTTCACCTCTGTACACATTCTGCATGTATTCTAGTGGTGACTTTTTCCCTAGATTCGCTGTCTTCTGGCTAACACTCTTCCCTTCCAATTAACCAATTAACATTGCCTCACTCTCACTAGCTTGTTCTCTCCCTACATAGGAATGTGGAGCTACAACTGTTCGCTGTCTTTCTCTACTTCCTTCATATCTTTTAAGGAAGGGGAGATTGTCTGCTTTTAACCCTTTCTTCTCCCACACAATATATAGCGCCTGTCCAAAAAGCTCTCCATCTCACAGTAAACACTCTAGTCTCTTCATTAAGGGGTTAAACTTGGTCGTGCAGCTGTTTGTGGTGCTGGGTGCACTGATATGTGAACGCATTTATAACGTTACATGCCAATGAAGTTTTACCAAGGCAAGGGTGATTATCGGGGCCTGTCCCTCTGATCTGCACAGTGCTGGTCACCTGCAGCTGGCATCGTTCACTTCCCAGTGCAGTGAGTGAATCTAGATACTCAAGCTACAGACACACACTGTCTGTTTGCAAAAAGAGAGTTTGCAAAGTTTGGATTGCTTTGTTTGATGGGAAAGCGTTGTGATGGAGAAATCTCATCCAATATAAACACCTGGATGTGACTCGCCCATGTTACCTCGTAGCCTACTGCCCGCTGCCTCTGTGATACGTTTTTAAATAAATAATACATTATTTACTTTGAGTTGGGAACATGGAGAATGCAGGCTAGAATGCGCCCTAGACAAAGCCCGATTTTATTTTATTTTTCTCTGCCATATATTATAATATATGGCATAAATATGGTATATAATATATGGTATAATTTGTTTTGATAATCTCTTATTTAATCTGTATTTACAGACTTGTTGGCTGTAACCTCAGACAGACAGAGGTTGAAGTTGTGGCTTCAGCTCTCAGCTCTAATCCTTCTCATTTGAGAGAATTGGACCTCAGCAAAAACAACCTGGACTCAGGAGTACTGGATCTGCTCTTAGCTGGACTGAAGAGTCTGCAAATTCTAAGGTAAGATACATTTACCAGATTTATTTTGATCACTTCTGTTTTATTATATACTGTATTATGTGAATATATTATGAATGCTGTGGTGAGAATGTATTAATAAGAACGATCTCATGGGAGCCCAAGCCTACCTCCATGTCCTGCCATGCTGAGATACAGTATTACACTATCGTTGTTGGATGTATTTTGTCAGATCTTCATCATCTTCTAGTTTTGATTATTTATATTGATATTAATGGGTACAAGCGTCCATTTCAGTAATAGGGATTTCACTAGATGACCACCCTTAAAAAGTTACCATATGAGAAATGGACCATACCATTAGTGAAGGGGTGTAGAGAGGATGGCTTTTTAAACAGTGAGCTTGGTTACTTTGATTACTTACATTACATTAACTTCCATCTGTTGTTTACTTACCTGTTCTCTGTTCATACTTAAACTGTTTATGTCTGTATAACTAGATACAGTAGGAGATCTCATAGTTAACTTCCATGACAGTGAACTAGGTGTAATATGTTTTGATAGTCTCTTATTTAAACTGTATTTACAGACTTGTTGGCTGTAACCTCAGACAGACAGAGGTTGAAGTTGTGGCTTCAGCTCTCAGCTCTAATCCTTCTCATTTGAGAGAATTGGACCTCAGCAAAAACAACCTGCAGGAATCAGGACTACTGGATCTGCTCTTAGCTGGACTGAATAGTCTGCACTGTAGACTGGAGATTCTACGGTAAAATACATTTACCCGATTTATTTTGATTAGGGGTGTGACTGTGCGCAGATATTCAGTTAACCTACTAAACGGGGCTGCCCTTACTAATCGTTTTCAAAATAATATTTCGTTATCGTATATATGTTTAATTGGAGATATATATGTTTTTTTCCCCATATTGCTGTCATCTCTTAATAAAATGATGCGTTTAACTCTTTAACTCCCAGAGCATATACACAATCTACCCCCTTCCCTGCCAGAGAATAACATTGCAAAAATAGGTAAAATGTGAATTTTGTCTCCGTTTATTTTTTAACATTGAAGTGAATGGAGCAGAAAATCTTCGCATCGCGTTATCTCCTGCTTCCTTTGTGATAAAAAAAAAATTAAAAAAAACATTTAAAAAAATATATATATTAATTTTTTCAAAAGTCTCGTTAATCTCGTTGATGGCTGGCTGTGCCATGCGGAGAAAAACGAGAAATCTCGTCAATGGCAGGAAAAGAGTTAACAAACAAAATAAGCAGGGGCCGATCACCTAGGGCTCGGGAACCCACGGGAGACAGTGAGCACCCACTTGGAATGTGCCGGTCGGACGGTTAAAATGCTTTATAACATGTGCACTGATGTGTCATTCAAACTCTCTCTCTGTAATCTTCAATGTCTGATTATTAATTCCTTAACTATTAATGCCAGTTGTTATCATCCGTCAATAATCCAATTGTACAACTTGAAATGTAAATTATTCACTCTGTTTGTCTTTGTCACTGTCCGTCTCTCTCTCTCCCCGTCTCTCAAAGCCGTAGACAGAGATAGAGAGGGAGAGAGAGAGCGAGTGAGAGAGGTTAGCGCCTGTCCGAAAAGCTCTCATCTCACAGTAAACACTCTAGTCTCTTCATTAAGGGGTTAAACTTGGTCACTTAGCTGTTTGTGGTGCTGGGTGCACTGATACAGTATGTGAACACATTTATAAAGTTACATGCCAATGAAGTATTACCAAGGCAAGGGTGATTATCGGGGCCTGTCCCTCTGATCTGCACAGTGCTGGTCACCTGCAGCTGGCATCGTTCACTTCCCAGTGCAGTGAGTGAATCTAGCTACTCAAGATACAGACACACACTGTCTGTTTGCTAAAAGAGCAAAGTTTGGATGACTTTGTTTGATGGGAAAGCGTTGTGATGGAGAAATCACATCCAATATAAACACCTGGATGTGAATCACCCATGTTACCTCGTAGGCTACTGCCCGCTGCCTCTGTGATACGTTTTTTTGAAGAAATAATCCAGCGTTTACTTTGAGTTGAGAACATGGAGAATGCAGGCCAGAATGGGCCCTAGACAAAGCCTGATTTTATTTTATTATATCTGTCTCTGCCATATGTTATAATATATGGCATATATATGGTATATAATATATGATATCATTTGTTTTGATAATCTCTTATTTAATCTGTATTTACAGACTTGTTGGCTGTAACCTCAGACAGACAGAGGTTGAAGTTGTGGCTTCAGCTCTCAGCTCTAATCCTTCTCATTTGAGAGAATTGGACCTCAGCGAAAACACCCTGGACTCAGGAGTACTGGATCTGCTCTTAGCTGGACTGAAGAGTCTGCACATTCTAAGGTAAGATACATTTACCAGATGTATTTTGATCCCTTTTTATTTTATTTTAATTATATACTGTATTATTTGAATATATTATGCTGTGGTGAGAATGTATTAATAATAATAATGATATCATGGGAGCCCAAGCCTACATCCATGTCCTCCTATGCTGAGATACAAAATTACACTCGTTGTTGGATGTATTTTGTCAGATCTTCATCATCTTCTAGTTTTGATTATTTATATTGATATTAATGGGTACAAGCGTCCATTGCAGTAATACGGATTTCACTAGATGACCACCCTTAACAAGTTACCATATGAGAAATGGACCATACCATTAGTGAAGGGGTGTACAGAGGATGGCTTTTTAAACAGTGAGCTTTGTTACTCAATGTTACTTACATTACATTAACTTTTCATCTGTTGTTTACTTCCCTGTTCTCTGATCATACTTAAACTGTTTATCTCTGTATAAATAGATACAGTAGGAGATCTCTTAGTTTACTTCCATGACAGTGAACTAGGTGTAATTTGTTTGATAGTCTCTTATTTAATCTGTATTTACAGACTTGTTGGCTGTAACCTCAGACAGACAGAGGTTAAAGTTGTGGCTTCAGCTCTCAGCTCTAATCCTTCACATTTGAGAGAATTGGACCTCAGCGAAAACAACCTGGACTCAGGACTACTGGATCTGCTCTTTGCTGAACTGAAGAGTCTGCACTGTAGACTGGAAATTTTAAGGTAATTTACATGTACCTGATTTATTTTAATTAGGGGTGTGCGCAGATATTCGGTTAACCTACTAAACGTGTCTGCCCCTACTGTTAAAAAGTTGTGCAGGTACAATGGTGATCTACACGAGCATGTGGTATTTTTCTCCTTCCTATGAAACATCTTTCTGAACTCTGTAGATCTGAATTCCTAATATTCACCATTGTGATGGAGAAAACATTTGGGGTTGATAAACTCATTGATATAGTTTATTATTTGGTCTAAAGTTTAAAAAGGATCAAATAACTCAAGACCTGACAAAGACCTATGAGACACAGAGAGCAGGAACATCCTCAAACATTTAAAATGACATTCATGAAAAACATTAGGATAGCCTTGTTCATTTGTAGCAATTTATAGATGATCTTGCAATGTACTTTTCTCATTTTATTTTGAAGGATCAGTCTGAAACGGAAGCCTATTTTTGTCTCAACTAATCACAAGTACAAAATTGTACTTAAGTACAGTACTTGAGTAAATGTATTTAGTTACTTTACACCACGGGAAGCCTGTTCATGTAACTACATTTCTTATTTCTAAACAATGTTTTCAGATACATATTTTAGTGTACTCTTTAAGTTTAGAATGAGTAATACACTGTCTGGACGTCATCTTGAATGAGATTCGAAATGGCGTAGCGCTGTATAATTTACATCAGGTGTGTTTGGAGGAACATGCAGCTATGGGGATCACACAGGTGAATGAAATGAAGATTCATATTTATGCACAAGTTCTTGCTTATGTCAGGAAGTAATTCAAATTGGCCTTTTAGGGACTTTTAACATAAGAATACACTCAGGTCATTTTCCAAGTTTGACGTTGGTCTGTCGGACAGTTCTCAAGATACCTGAACTACAGACGTACTTAAAATAAATACATGAGTGTTTGATGGTAGTAACAGCCTTGTTTGTATGTGTGTGTGTGAACTGAACTTCAGAATCTTGAGAATCTGTCTTTGTTTTCTTTCTTGTTTCATTGTATTCTTGTTGTATTTTCTGTCTTTTCTTTTCCTTTTTTCCTTTCCATATCTTGGGTCACTAGTCCAAAACCCTGACAGTCCATCACGGCCAGGTCCAGGTTCTCAATCTAGGAATAATGTATATACAACGTGTTTTATGTATTGTTTTCTTTTTTTTTGTTCATCTGGTGTTTCATTCTTCATTCAGACTGGCTCAGTGCATGTTGACAGAGAGATGCTGTGAAGTTCTGTCCTCAGCTGTAAACTCTCATCCCTCCCTAAGAGAGTTGGACCTGAGCCTCAACATGGTGAATGATTCAGTTCTGGAGAACTGCATGTGAGTAGACTTGGACTGTGTCCATGTTGGATAGTACAGTGAATGTGCAGTATTTCCCTCATGTGTCTCTTAACGGTGGATTCACTCTGACACAAAGTCACAAATAGATGCAAATATGTATGTATATTTAGTTAATACTTTAACCAACAAACAAATAAGGTTATATATATATATATATATATACAGATCCTTTTCAAAAAGTTAATTTTCTCCGTAATATAATTCGAAAAGTTAAACTTTCATATATTCTATATTCATTGCCATAAAAAAAGGATATAAAATACAGAAATGTGGACCATCTGAAAAGTATGTTTATTTATGCACTCAATAATTGGTCTGGGCTACTTTTGAACAAATGATTTCATCAATGGGCGTGGCATGGAGGTGATCAGCCTGTGGTTCTGTTGAGGTGTTATGGAAGCCCAGGTTTGCTTTGATAGCAGCCTTAGGCCACATCCACACGGAGACGTTTTCAAAAATGTCACAGAGTCGTTTTCAAAAAGTTTACCGTACACACGGAATCGTCTCAAGAAATGTGTGTGTCCACACGAAACCACTGAAAACACCACAAACCTAAAACGCTGTAGTATATATGTCCGGCCTGTGGGTGGTGCTGTGGTGGAAAGCAACTAAGTACATTTAATCAAGTACTGTACTTAAGTACAATTTTGAGGTATTTTTTAGGTATTTCCAATTTTCAATACTTTTACTTCTACTCCACTTCAGAGGAAAATATTGTACTTTTACTCCACTACAATTATTTGAACGCTTTAGTTACTAGTTACTTTGCAGATATAAATCATTACATTATAAAACATACATTATTTGCCCTATTTTACATAGTCTATTTGAAAATAGCCGATCTACAAGCTCACAGCGGGCATCGTTACGCATTGTGAGCTTGTAGATCAGCTATTTTCAAACATTTCAGTACTTTAAGTATATTTTGATGCCAATACTTTTGTACTTTTACTTTGATTGAACTCAAGTAACATTTGAGCACAGGCCTTTTACTTGTAACAGATTATTTTTATATTGTGGTATTGCTACTTTCACTTAAGTAAAATATCCGAGTACTTCTTCCACCCAAATGAATTTGACCCACTGCTGGTCAACTATAGTCGAGATAGGTTGCGAGCGTCCTCACTACCGTCCTGGCTGAATTCAACCGGGTATTTGTACTTTCTCTATTTTTCTTTCTCTATCTACAACCTGTACATCTACATAAACGTTCAGATTTCAAATATAAAGTGCTTAACTCATGGCCATGGATGTTACAATTCACTTCGAGTGGGTATAAGTACCCGCATCTTCCGTATTGTTCAATAAAAAGCGTTTTAATCCGATCGGCGGCCATTTTCTCATAGAGTTATAATGTATCAGAGTGCAATACTCCTCCCAACCGATAGGGTCGCGTAAATGAAAGCCAATGGAGAAAATTCGAATTTTTATTGAACAAGATAGGTGTATTTATGCGGACCCATACATAATTGTAACATCTGTGGCCATGGGGTCAGCACTTTATATTAGAAATTTGAACTTTTATGTAGATGTACGGGTTATAAATGGAGAAAGTGTAAACACCAGGGTGAAGTTCATCCATGACCGTCGTAACAGATGACCGTCATGTGATCCATGGCTGGCCAACAGCAAGGCGTTTGTTTTCATTCTTATAAGACCGCATGGCTCATTTATATGCACGTGAAAATACTTTAAAAAGTAACTAAGCGGAAAGTAACTAAGTACATTTACTCCATGTCCACTTGTTGCTGACGAGTCTAGTGTCTCTCACACCTTCCTCTTGACAAAACAACGTCTATTCTCTGTGGGGTTCAGGTCAGGTCAGTTGTCTGGTCAGTTAAGCACAGTAATACCATGGTCAGTACACCAGTTACTAGTAGTTTTGACATAGTGGGCAGGTGGAAGTTCTGCTGGAAAATGAAATCAGCATCTCCATAAAGCTTGTCAACGTACGGAATATGTTATACGGAAATAATAAGACATATCCAACATAGTAAACTTGCATTAAGAACAAGATATATCTGCATAGTAAACTTGCATTAAGAACAAGATATATCTGCATAGTAAACGTGCATTAAGAACAAGATATATCTGCATAGTAAACTTGCATTAAGAACAAGATATATCTAGGGGCACGGTGGCGCTGTCGCCTCACAGCTAGAAGGTCCTGGGTTCGATTCCCGCCAGGGACGCTGTGGGCGCTGGGGGCGTGTTCTCTCCTCCACGTCATCGGCGCCCATACCCTAGGTGGGGTTGGTGAAAGGGCCTACTCTGTGTGGAGTTTGCATGTTCTCCCCGTGTCTCCTAGGGTAGTTAATACCCTCACAAAAACATGTAGTAATCCTGGTCACTATACTGCCTCCCCCTGGTCAGCCGGGGCGCCTGATGGAGGAGAAGGGAACTGGTTGGAATAACGTGTTCCTTCCACGCGCTACGTCCAACAAGGGAAACTCCCCCCTGTCGGGTGATAAGAAGCGGCCTGCTTGCTCCTCATGCATTGAAGGAGGCATGAGCTTCAGCTTGGGCTCTCCCTAGGCTGGCAGAGGGTCGGTAGTGCCCAGGATTACATAGGCAATTGGCACTGGGTGAAAAAATGTGGGTTACAAAATCGTGGGATAAAAATTATAAAAAAAGAAAAAAAAGAACAAGATATATCTGCATAGTAAACTTGCATTAAGAGCAAGATATATCTGCATAGTAAACTTGCATTAAGAACAAGATATATCTGCATAGTAAACTTGCATTAAGAACAAGATATATCTGCATAGTAAACTTGCATTAAGAAGGGATAAAGGAGAGTGGAGTGCTAGGGGTTAAGGTGGAGTCTGAGGAGGTGATGAGATCCAAACTGGGCAGCAGTGAGTATGTCTGGATGGGCTGCAGGGCCAAGATAATGATAGGAGAAACACTGTAGTGTCAGGTAGTGGAGACGTTGTGTTAGACAGTTAGACATTGATGCATTGTTGTTCTATTTCCTACAGAGTGAAACATGGAGGAGAAGATTGGCTTAATCCTAGAAAATGTGAGTATCTGTCTGTCTGTGTCAATAACACATTAACATTTTATACACTGTTTTATAGTGGGTTGGCCCCTCCCCAGATACTGTCCTGAAAACTCTTCAGTAGAGCTTCTAGGGAATTCAGGAATTCAGTTTCTCTGCTCTTGGCCCGGTCCTTAACCCATTAAGACCTGGAAAGCCTATACGTTGTTATACCTTTAAAACCAGGAAAGCATCTGTGTCATTTTAGGTTTTGCTATGTATATAGGAACATGAATCTTTTTATTTATTTTGAATAAAACATTTAAGTTTTTCAGAAAACTAAGGTCATATGGGTTGACAGAAACAATGGGCCTCATTCACTAACCTGGTCATAAATAAGGTGTATATCCTGGTCATAAATAAGGTGTATATCCTGGTCATAAATAAGGTGTATATCCTGGTCATAAATAACATATATATATTGGGATAAGTCAATTCTAACATGTGATTCATGAAAGAGGGTTCAGAGCCATGATTTGTGCGTATCACAGGTGTATCATTTGTGTTCTAAAGTCACTAGTGTGCTCCCGTGTAGATCCTTTGTATTGTTCCACGCCCCATTTAACACCATAAAAGGCAACCAGAAATAACCCACGTGAAGAAAAAAAAACAGATCTGCCAAATTACAACGTGTCAAGTCGCACCACATTGACAACTTGTACATCTGTTCTGTCTGGAAGTGAGTCCCTCGATCGCACGATGGATCAGCTGAACGTTAATAAAGTAATGCTCTCATAATGACAATAAGAAGTTATAAAGTTTAACCCCACCACCAAATAATAGGTTAACACTCTACCCGCCGGGCCCGTAGCCTACGGGCCGATAAATCCAACTGTAAAGCGCCGATCCCGTAGCCTACGGGCCGTGGTGATTTTTCCTTCTTTTCTAAAAAAAAAGTTTTTTTTCAATTTTCTACACGGACCATTTCATTGTAACACCACCGGAAACAGAATCATTCGGGATTCCGGTTTTGCCGATGCCGTCAGCCCTCGTTCTAATGACGAAACTGAAACTCATTTTTCTCCTTGTTGTTTTCTTCTCCTCGGCGATCACTGTTTAACATAAACCGTTCTAACTACAACATGGAGGCACCGTTTGACACGCGCTCTTCAGTGGTAGAAGCAGGCAGATGTCTGCGATGTTTACAAAAAGTGCACGGCTCAATTTTAAGGATTTTAACAAGGTCTATGGCGATGTGAAAAAAACAAAAAACAACAATAAAACGTTGCCACTGGTGAGTACATTATGAGATTAACCTCTGGCGGTCAATGTGTTAATAAAACGTGGAAAGGATATTATAGAAGCCTTTTCTATTAAATAATGCTCACATTTGACTGAGGTAACATTTTGACGCTGGAATCCAGGAACACCGAGATCCGATTATGGACCAGAACACACTTTATTGATTACTGAGGACAAACCTGTCCTTAGGATTAACAACATATCCTGTCCTACGTCAGAATGGTGAATGGATATTATGGACACAGATTTCATCCATACTGTATCCTCATCAGATCATAAGATATAAGTTTGATGTGATGTGGTCAATATTATAAATTAATAGTGCAACATATGTTGTTGGCATGAAAGTCCAATATGTGAAACTGTGGCCACATTTGCAGAAATGGAAAACACGCAGAGGGACCTAATAATTCAGCTCTAAATGCGTCAACTGAAAATAAATACTCGGTTGAATTTGCATCATGTCTATAATATGCATCTAAGCAATAGATCTCTTTTTTTTTTACACATTTTGGGCACATAAAAACATTATTTGAGGTTTGGCACTATTGTCATTGATTTTTCATGAAGAATAAGGCATTCTAATAACATATATGAAAGGTTTGAGGCATATAAGTCTGTTCCTGAGCAGACATGAGTTTGAGTGTCCGCCCAAATTCACCGTCAAAAAAAGATGAATGAATACTGAACGTGAGAAGTCACGTATATGCACATATATGTACAAAATATGTGAGGACCTGAGCTTAGTGAATGAAACCCAATGCCTCACAACTCATCACAACGCCTCTCATTGTGACACGTTGTGAGCTTGTAGTTCAGCTATATTTGAAACAAAATTTGCCTATCTAACAATTCACAACGAGTCACATTGAGACAGGTTGTAAGCTTGTAGATCAGCTGTATTTCAAACATAAAATGAGCCAATCTACAAACTCACAATACATTGCATCATGACCAGGGTTTCCGCAAGGCACTTTTTGGGCCGGCCACCTTGACCGACAGGATTATATTTTACCGGCCAAAGAATGAAGTGGGCTAGTAATATCTATCTACTCTATCATGCAGAGGTGTCGCTTTCCAAACAATAACTGAATAAAGTGGGCGTTATGAACAGCTTGCGTGACTACGTCACACAGTATAAACACATTAATATATGTTTTGGGCCCTACATCTCATTCAACCTTAATATGCAAAACCTACAGCTTTTGTTTTGTTTTGTTAATGTTAATTATGTCATCATGAATAATGGCACAAGGAAGGTTCATTACTTGCCTGCAATGTATGTGTGTCACCACTTTGTCCAAAGCAGACAGACAGACATAAAATAGTCTAATAACAGCATTTTCCCAATCGGCCACGGTGGCCTGTGATCTTTATAATTAACGGCCAATTAAATATTACATTTAATTGGTAACTACCGGCTAACGGAAACCCTGATCATGACGTGTGGTGAGCTTTTAGATAGACTATTACAAATAAATTAAAATTGCTGATCACAACTTGTCGCATTGTGATAGGTTGTGAGCCGATCTACAAGCTCACATCATGTTGTGTTGTGAGCTTTTACATCAGCTATATTACAAGAAATAGCAGATCTACAAGCTTGCAAAGCCTCGCATTATGATGCGCTATGAGTTTTGGCTATATTTCAAAAATAGACGATCTACAAGCTCACAACATGTTGCAATGTGACAGGTAGTGAGTTATTTCAAACATCAACAAGTAGAAGATCACGCTCATCCAAAGTCATTTAAAAAGCCAGATGCAGAGCAGAACTCTGCACTGGAATAATTATGATCCATAAGTTAAATGGTTTATTACCATCATGAATGTGATGTTTAAAGCCTGCTGGATCTTCCTCAGACCTCAATATATCAAACATAACAAAGATAGCCGATCTACAAGCTCAAAAGGATCACATTGTGACACGTTGTGAGCTTGTTTTGTTTGGCTTTGTTTAAAACTCAAAAGTAGAAGATCTACAAACTCATGAGTTACATTGTGACAGGTTGTGAGCTTGTAGATCAGCTGTATTTCAAACATAAACTCACAATATGTTGTTTAACGTGTGATGAACTTTTATATGGACTTTTATGTTTTCTAAACAGTGGATCTACAAGCTCACAACTTGTCACATTGTGACAGGTTGTGAGCTTGCAGATTGGATTGTAGATTATCAATAATTGATATAAATAAAATAAGATCTACAATCTCACCATGCGTCACATCATGATTTGTTGTGAGCTTTTAGATCGGCTATATTAGAAAATAAGGTAAAAATAGCCGATCTACAAGCTCAAAATGGGTTGCATTGTGACGAGTTCTGAATTTGTATTTCAGCTATATTTGAAAAATACCACAAGCACACAACGTGTCACATTATAACGCGTTGTGAGCTTGAAGAAAGTAAAAAATAGCTAATCTACAAGCTCACAACACCCCATATTGTGTACTTTTTAATTAATTAATTAATTAATTAGTATACAATATGGGGTATTATATTGGAAAAATAGCCGATCTACAAGCTCACAACGATTGCATATTATGCAATCGTTGTGAGCTTGTAGATCGGCTATTTTTCTAATACAAAACTATCCGATCTATCAATTTACAACGAGTTGCATTGTGACACATTGTGAGCTTGCAGATTGGGTTGGTGTAAAATAAAACAAATAGCCGATCTACGAGCTTACAATGCCTTGCATCATGACAGGCTGTGAGCTTGTAGATTGGCTATATTTCAAAAACAGCGGATCTACAAGCTCACATGTTGCAATGTGACATGTTGTGAGCTTGTAGATCGGCTTGTAGATGTAAATACTGCAGTACAGAAAAACATTAAAAAATAGAATGTACATAATAAATAGGAGATCTACAAGCTCACAACGCCTTGCATCATGACACGTTGTGAGCTTGTAAATCAGCTTGTAATTCCTCCATATTTTAAAAATAACTAAAATAGACGATCTACAAGTTAGCAACACCTCACACCATGGTGTGAGGTGTTGCTAACTTATAGATGCTGAATGTTTTCTATGTAACACAGTGGTTTACAAACTGGGACCCAGGGGGGTCCCCAAATTATTGTGGGGGGTCCCCAGATGATTATCTTAATGTGTAACATTGTTTTCTCACTCAACAGTAAACATACAACATACAGTATAAGTGTATACAGGGTATCTGCACATTTATAATGTCACAATTTAAGGACTTTTAAGACCTTTTTAACACCAAATTGGCCAAATTGTCAAATATTACGCCAAAAAAAAGGCAAATATTGTGAAAATAGACGATCTACAAAATAGCCGATCTATAAGTGGTAGATCAGCTATAAATATACTATAAAATATATCTACAAGCTCACAACGCCTTGTAGATCGGCTATTTTTTTACAATATTTATATGTGGAACCGAGTCAAACTAAATGTAATGCCTCAACTCCTACAACTACCCCACCCTGACAAGTGCTTGTCAGAGTGGGGGGTCCTCAGTTCAAATATGATTATTTTGCGGGGTCCCCAATTCAAATATGATTATTTTGGGGGGTCGCAGCCATTAAAGTTTAGGAACCTTTGATGTAACAGATGTGTATATTTTCAGAGGTGTAAAGTAACTAAGTACATTATTTTACTCAAGTACTGTACTTAAATAACATTTTGAGGTATTTTTTACTTTACTGGAGTATTTCCTATTTTCAGTACTTTTATTTCTACTCCAGTAACTCCACTACATTTGAAAGGCATATTGTACTTTTACTCCACTACAATTATTTGAAAATTGTACTTACTAGTTACTTGGAGGATTTTGATTATTCTTACAAAACATACATTAACTACATTAACAGCCCTATATACAGTACATTTCGGCCATTTGAAAATAGTCGATCTATAAACTCACAATGCGTCTCCATGCAACACATTGTGAGCTTGTAGATCTGCTATTTTCAAAAGATTTTTATACAATTTATACATTTGAAAACTTGTGAATTGGGACATTCTGTATAATGAGTACTTTCTACTTTTGGTACTTTAAGTACATTTTAATGGCGATACTTTTGTACTTTTTCACAAGTGCATTTTGAATTCCGGACTTTTACTTGTAACAGAGTATTTATACATTGCAGTATTGATACTTTTACTTAAGTAAAACATGTGAGTACTTTTCCACATTGATGTCATTTCACATAAACTTAATGTAAACATTTTCTCACAGAAAGTCACTTCTCACCTGGAGGCTTTAAGACATTCTGACTCACATTTTACTGTGTTGTCGTCAGGCAGAAACCTTGTATCTCTGACACGTTGTGAGCTTGTAGATCTGCTGTTTACACTATTTTAATGTTTTTAAAATGATATTAAGAAAATAAATGAAATGTTTTGGACATACAAGGTTTCCAGCCGACAGCGACGCCGACGTGTGTGTGTGTGTGTGTGTGTGTGTGTGTGTGTGTGTGTGTGTGTGTGTGTGTGTGTGTGTGTGTGTGTGTGTGTGTGTGTGTGTGTGTGTGTGTGTGTGTGTGTGTGTGTGTGTGTGTGTGTGTGTGTCAGTCAGTGAATGATGTATTTAATGTTTACTGTGTTGTTTTTCTCATCAGATTTCCATCCTCTCACACTGGACACAAACACAGCACACAGACGCCTCTCTCTGTCTGAGAACAACAGAAAGGTGACATGGGGACAGCTTCAATCATATCCTGAACATCCTGACAGGTTTGATGAATGGGATCAGGTTCTGTGTACAGAGGGTCTGACTGGACACTGTTACTGGGAGGTAGAGTGGAGTGGAGGGGTTTCTATAGCAGTGACTTACAGAGGGATCAGCAGGAAAGGAGGTGGTTATGACTGTATGCTTGGATACAATGACAAGTCCTGGAGTCTGGAATGTAGAGATGGTAGTCATGGTAACAGTTACACTGTCAGACACAATAGTAAGAACACTGTCCTCCCTGTCAGTCCCTCTGGCTCCAACAGAGTAGCAGTGTATCTGGACTGGCCTGCTGGGACTCTGTCCTTTTATAAAGGGTCCTCTGACTCACTGACACACCTGTACACCTTCCAGAACACATTCTCTGAACCTCTCTATGCTGGGTTCAGGTTATCCTCCTACTCCTCCTCCTCCTCCTCCTCCTCCTCCTCCTCAGTGTGTCTGTGTGAGCAGAGACCATGGTCACCATGGTTACTCAACATGTTTGAGTGAGTGCAGGTTGTCATGGTTACCACTGTTGCCAGGATACTGTGAGACTAGCTGAGTCTGACGTCATGGACTCCATATTTGGGCATGATTGACTCGTCATGACATCACGGTGACATCATCATGATGAAGTAATAAGCATCACAGTGTTTCTCTAACGTTGTCATGTCAACGACCCCCAATGTATTAGACCTTTGACCCCGGACCCCCTTAAGACAAGATTTGTGCTAAAAATGTTACAAATGATAAAATCCTGAAATAGCAGATCTACAAGCTCACAACGCGTCATTACGGCACATTGTGAGCTTGTAGATCGGCTATTTTCTAACAGCGAAGTAAATGATGGTTGAAGTGGTTACACTGATTTTGATGCTGTATATTTAATGATTTAGCTTAGGACCCCCTGGTACCCCCTCAAGGACCCCCGGGGGCCCCTGGACCCCACTTTGAGAACCAGTCGTCTCTAAATCACTTTAACCACGTTACCCTCTGTATATATTGGCTATTTGAAAGTAGCAGATCTACAAGCTCACAACGTGTCACATCGCGACACATTGTGAGCTTGTAGATCTGCTACTTTAAAAAAAGTCCCTGGCACAAATAAGTTCAAATGGGGGTCCCTGGCACAATTATGTTCAATTGGGGGGTCCCTGGCACAAATATGTTCAAATGGGGGGTCCCTGGTCAAATCCATATTAAGGTCAAACTCTATGGTATAAAATGAGTCATCACCACAGGGAGCTTTAGATCTTAGATTAGATTAGATAGAAGTGAACAAACCTCCACTCCATACATTTATAAATATGTATCATAAATACTGTCCATCAACACTGATGATGATGATGATGATGATGATGTAAATATCAGTGTCATATTGTGTCTCTTATGAAACAAACTCATATTTTATCTAATATATATATTTTTATATTTTTACACAATGAACTGAGAAAAGCTGTATATTTGATCATGTAATTATGACAGTAATAATATTGTTTCTTGTATATATAAACCTTTATACTTTAACCACTTGAACCCCATATACTTTATTGACTGGGGTCCCCCAGGGTTCTGTAATTGGTCCCCTGCTTTCCCCCCCTACACCAGATCTCTTGGGTGAAAATAGCAGATCTACAAGCTATCTACTAGCTAAGATCTACATCACAAAGCGACACATTGTGAGTAGTGTTCATTTTGACAGCAAATTATAGTCATATTTTAGTCATTCTGAAATGTTTTAGTTTTAGTCGACTAAAGATCATAAGATTAAGACTAAAACTACAGTTGATTTAGTCGTCTAAAATGTATTTTTGAGGGCCATGATGGCGTCGTAATGCCTGATTTGGCTGGTGCCAAAAATAGCCGATCTACAAGCTCACAACGAGCCTGTGACGCGTTGTGAGCTTGTAGATCGGTTATCTTCAGAGTGCATGGACTTGCATGGACAATCACTCAGGATTCAAACATCTACTAAATGTGTTAATGAACTCAAATCAATCATTGTTTATTCATTGATTCATTATTACATCATTGTTTCCTCACTCATTCCATGATTGTGTTTTCATTGAATATGAATGTGATATTATTCTCATTCTTCACATGTTATTGTATGATCATGTGTAGAAGTATGAATAGTTTAATAAATGTATTCTTGACAGTCTTTCGTTGTTCCTGTGTATTGATATTCATTGTGTTGTCATGACAACATGGCCACAGCTCATTGGTCATGTATAATAACTATGTTGGATCCGTTGGAACAAAGGTTATTATTTTTCCAAACAAAGGGATTCTACCGTTGCGCCTCAGCCTTAAAGGGCCAGTCCGGTGCGTCACAAGTGTAGGATAATAATAGCAGAAGAGAAGAACGCTGGAGCAACATGGACAGTTTAGGCCTTTTATTTAATACGGTGCCGGTAACAAGTAGACTGACGTTTCCTCACAGTCATCATGACTCTGAGGAAGGTCGAGAGAGAGAACCTCCACTACATTTCATAGATTTATACAACACTATCATTGTGTTGCATTCATGTTAAAGTGCATTTTCAGACAGTTAACCTCTTAAATTCCCCCAATTTTTATTTTTTACTGAAAATAACAGATATACAAGCTCACAACGCTGCGAGCCGTTGTGAGCTTGTAGATCTGCTATTTTCGGGCTAATGTTCCCCTCAGAATAGGGATGCTAGAGTTCAAGTGTCCAGAATCCATGACTTTTTAATGCTGTTTTTAGGTCAAATGTGTCACCACAATAAGCATGGCTCTGTGTTAAGGACTGTTGTATCTCCATTCTCCTTGAGGTGTTTGGTTTGATATAAAACCATTACTGTGTAAACATTTATCAACAAACTATACTACCAAAAATGGTTAAACATTGTCCAAATTGTCAAATATTACAGGCAACCATTTTGAAAATAGCCGATCTACATGCTCACAACGCCTCGCAACTGTAGATTGGCTATTTTCACTAAATGTAATGCCTCAATTCCTACAATTCCAAGAGCTTATCAGGGTGGGGGGTCCCCAGTTAAAAGATGATTATTTTGGGGGATCCCCAGTTCAAAGATGATTATTTTGGGGGGTCCCCAGTACAAATATGATTATTTTGGGGGGTCCCCAGTACAAATATGATTATTTTGGGGGGTCCCCAGTTCAAAGATGATTATTTTGGGGGGTCCCCAGTACAAATAGGATATATTTGGGGGGTCTCACCCTGAACAGATTGAGAACCACTCTTTTAGCAACTGGAGATGTGAGTCTAGAACAGAGGGTGTGGCTTATTTTTAGCGGCGCTAGCCGCTCTATACCTTTAGGTATAGAGCGGATATTAGCCCTCTATACCTGGCTTTTGCGTCAACATTCTGATTGGTCAGGCTCGCCAAGGTTCTGATTGGTCAGGTCCGTCAACGTTCTGATTGGTCAGGCTCGCCAAGGTTCTGATTGGTCAGGTCCGTCAACGTTCTGATTGGTCAGGTTCGCCAAGGTTCTGATTGGTCAGGTCCGTCAACGTTCTGATTGGTCAGGTCCGTCAATGTTCTGATTGGTCACTATTCTTGACATCACTTTTCCCCCTTCTTTTTTTGTATGTATTTTTAACGGCGATGGTCCTGCTCTATACCTGGCTTTTCCGTCAACGTTCTGATTGGTCAGGCCCGTCAACGTTCTGATTGGTCAGGCAAGGGAACTATTCATGACATCAATATTATATCATGAATACAAAATTAGATGGTTTATATAAACTGTAAAAGTCCGGAACATAAACACTCTGGGTACGGCTTATAAATTGTATAGATTATTTCATAACACATACATATCTTTCTGGTACCACATTTATACACACGCACACACAAAGTTTATTTTTTAGGTACCCACTCTATCAGCTATGACAGATCAGTTTTTGCCACTTACCTTGGAATGCATTTGGTGATTCGCTTCCAATGGCACTATTTAGTGCCACTGGAAGCCTTGAAATAAATTTACAGAGATTTAATATTGTTTCTCTAGTAGAAACACATATCTATGACAAAATATATCAAAGGCGCCGCTACCTTCACACAGGTGTGGCTTATTTTTTAGAAACATGTGACATTAATGTGACATAAAACACAAATGTCACATGTGTGTTTTATTATGCATGTTTCTTTGTGTGTCTTGGAATGAGCAGGAACCTACATTTTAGGAAAAGACCCCTATCCCACATGTCGCCACAAGGGGGCAAATCAGGTGGTTTTAGGAGGTCAGGTGACATCTTTCTTCAAGGAAGAGAGAAAGAACAACATCAGTTTGTCCCTGTTTGTTCAGGTAAATAAAGTATTAGAACATAAAACATGTTCAAAATAAGCTCTGTGATGTAAAACAAAGCTTGTCTTGAGGGTTTTACCAGAAATGTGGTGATTGTGTTTTAGTTTATTGTGTGTAGTTGAATCTAAAGGTCTAAGCAGTCAGATTGATGGCAGCCATTACTGCTGCTCACACACACACACACACACACACACACACACACACACACACACACACACACACACACACACACACACACACACACACACACACACACACACACAAACACTCTGTGTTTTGGTTTGTTTCACTTTTACAGTATGTGTGTTTCTGCCTTTAGTGTTTAAAGCTCCTGTTGTGTGTTTAATCCATCAGGACCGGGAACGCATCTGTGTCATTCTTTTACATTTCTTTGGGCTATTCAAAAATAGCAGATATACAAACTCATAGCGCCGCGCGATGAGCTTGTAGATCTGCTATTTTTGGGGGAAATCGTGGGTCTTTGAATATATATTTTTAAAGGTAACATTTGTAAGTTAAATCTTTGCTTCTGGGGGATTCTACAAATGTCTTCTAAATCCTGACAGTTGTTTTGAATAAAACAAAAAGCAACATAAGAAAAAAACATGTTGCTATAATATCAGTGGTTCTCAAAAATTATATGTATTTGGCCGTGGACCCCCATCAAAAACTATTTTGTTCCAGGGACCCCCCCAGAAGTTGTAACAGAGTAAAACATGTTTGCTTTAAAAATATATATATTATTCCAAGATTTTCACGGTTTTTCAAAAAATAGCAGATATACAAGCTCATAGCGCGGCACTCGGTGCCACGCTATGAGCTTGTATATCTGCTATTTTTGTACAGCCAAAGAAATCTTCAAATAACACAGATGTGTTCCCGGTCTTAAAGGGTTAATATGTTAGTCTACCTTTTGTGTTGATAAATGTGTATTTTTGGTGTTGATAAATGAGTTAATTCTCTCCAGTAGGGTCTTGTAAAGTGTCTTTCTAGTAAGTCAATACAGTATTAACTGTTGTCAGAGCAGAAGTATGGAATAATGTTAATTCATGTTTATGCATACATTTTTTTCCCTCAAAAATAGCAGATCTACAAGCTCATAGCGTGGCACTCGGTGCCGCGCTATGAGCTTGTAGATCTGCTATTTTTGAAAAATCCCTGGCACAAAATGTTTTTCAGACGGGGGGGTCCGCAGCCAAATACATGTCATTTTGGGGGTCCTTGTCACTCCATGGAGACAATAATGTGATGACCGGCAGACCGGTAGGCAGTGTTTCTGGTAGGAGACACAAAGGAGACTCTTTGTGTCTCCTACCGGAACCGCTGCTGGTCACATTATTCATATTCATTATTATCACATTATTGTCTTAGGAATGAGACAAAAAAATTAAAAAATATCCATGAATTCAAGTCTCCATGGAGTGACTCATCCATAGAAAACAAGTCATTTTGGGGGTGAACTATCCCTTTAAGAGATGTAAATCACTGGACCATGGAAAGGAGGTGTCATTCACTGCAGCCGTTTCTCCTTTTTCTCCTTTTGAACATAATAGTGTTTTGTATTTGTTGATGACATGTATTATTGTGTTATTTTATTTTGCTATGTTGATGAATTGAATGCATAGGACCACAATGGAAACAAGTCCCCAGGACTTTTTTTATGTTCTCCTTTTTATCCTTAATGACTAAAAGGACCACCTGCTGTGTTTACCTTTATGACACTAATAAAGTATGACATCAATCAATCAATCAATCAATCAATGAAGTCCATTGTGTTCCAGGTGAAGCTGGTGTCAGAGCTTCTACCTGAAGAACGTCCAGACCCAGGAGACCAGAACCCTGACCCACTTCCTCTTCCTCAGCTGGCCCGCCCAGGGCATCCCCACCTCCACGCCACCCCCTGCTGGACTTCCACAGGTACTGCAGCCTGCCTGGGGCATAATGATGACAGCACTGTCCTGAACACATTCCAGTCCTCCTGTAGGCTATGACAACAGTTAGCTAAAGCATTGCTTCTCAGTGTGGGGTCCTTGGGGGGGGGGTCCCCAGCTAAATAAGTGGGTCCTTCTAGGGGGTCCCCAGCTAAATAAGTTAACATAGCATCACAATTATTTTAACCACTTTATCCATGTTGGATATAAAAAAATAGCAGATCTACAAGATCACAGTGCGTCACTTCGTGCCGCACTGTGATCTTGTACCTCTGCTATTTTTGAAATATTTTTTAATTCTATCGAAAATGTTTGGATGTTTTTTTTTTTTACGTAAATCTTCTCTTCTGGGGGTCCCTGGCACAGAGCCTTTTCAGATGGGGGTCCCTGGCACAGAGCCTTTTCAGATGGGGGTCCCTGGCACAGAGCCTTTTCAGATGGGGGTCCGTGGCCAAATACATATACATTTGGGTGTCCTTGTCCTTGAAAAGGTTTGAGAACCACTGATCTATAAAACATGTTCACATACATGTCCATCCTAAAGCCATGTAAGTGAAGGTGTAGTGGTTGTGAACGAGGATCCTGACAGATTCACTAGAGCAGCTCTGACTCTGTTCTTCAGAGATTACAAAGTGAGTGACTGGTTATTGAGACAGAATGCTCTGCAAGATACTCCGTTTTTTACAACGTGCTGACTGCAAAAAACTATCGGCCGCACAACGTGACTTTAACAGACCGTGCCCTTACCCAATAACACTGTTAATTCTTTCTTTCTTTCTTTCGTCCGTCCGTCCGTCCGTCTCTCAGCATATTTCATGGCATTATTAACAGACATATTTGACACGACAATGAACACAAGCCATTGCCGGTCGGCATCCGCCTTGTATGCACACACACTCAATTGGCATCACCTCTAGGGTTTAAGACAGTGGTTTTCAACAACCAGTGGTCTGGGGACCACCAGTGGTCCTTGAGGGAGTACCAGGGGGGTCCCCAGCAAACTTAGTTAATAGCGCCACGATCATTTTTTAACCACTTAGCTTTGGCTATTCAAAAATAGCAGATCTACAAGCTCATAGCGCGACACCGAGTGCCGCGCTATGAGCTTGTAGATCTTCTATTTTTTGAAAAACCTTGAAAAAGTGTGCATATCTTTGAATATTTAGATTTTTTTAAAGCGAAAATTAACTGATATCTTTGCTTCTGGGGGTCCCTGGCACAACACATTTTCAAATGGGGGTCCACGGCCAAATTTATATCAATTTAGGGGTCCTTGGCATGAAAAAGGTTGAAAACCACTGGTTTAAGAGGTTAACACATTGGGTGCCAGAGGTTTTTTAAAATGATGTACACTGAGTGCCAGCATTTTCAAGCTTTCTGGCTCATCTTTCAAGGACCACAGAATACTCTGTGCTATTGCTATATAAACACCAAATATCTCAAAATAAAGATTGGACTCTCTACTTTTTACCAGAAAAAAAAGTGAGTCGATAGCATGTTCCGTTCTTGAGATATTGGCTGTTGAATACAGCTTGATTTCACCAAAATCAGCACCTTTTCTTTAGAAACAGAGTTATGGCCGTTTTAGTAAAACTTTTTTTTTCTCTTTTCATTTTTTTTTGGAAAAATAATTTGACATTTATTTTTGCCTTCAGTGACAGTAGTCATCTCAATAGTAGTTGCTTTAGAGAAAAGAAAAAAAAACGCTTTTGAAAATACTTTTGTGGTTCGTTTTCACTCCTATGGGTAATAACAATAGAATAATGATAGGAAACATAAAGGCTCGTTGTCACTCCAATCTCTTTGAAGTGCATCTTAGTTCAGCTTATTTCAAAGTTCTCAAATAATACATCAACTTTGGTTTCATACAAGACAGCAGCAGCATAGTAATAATAATAGAATAATTACAGAAAACATAAGAGGTTCGTTTTCACTCCAATGTATTTCAAGTGCACCTAGTTCAGCTAATTTCAATTTCAAAGTAATCAAATAACAATAAATACTACAATAACAATAAATCAAATTTCAAAGGTTCAAGATTGTACTTTATTGTTCTTTCTTGTGTACAGGTCGGATTCCAACCAGACAGCAGCAGCAGCATATGTAATAACAATATAATGACTGAAAAAAAGTTTCACTACAAGCAGCACACTTCACACTATATACAGCAGATAGTTTAGTGCAAATTCAGGCATTAGGCCACACTATATACACAGCAGATAGTTTAGTGGAAAGTAATAGTGCAAATGTAGGCATTAGGCCACACTATATACACACACACACCAGATAGTTTAGTGGAAAGTAATTGTGCAAATTTAGGCATTAGGCCACACTATATACACACACACCAGATAGTTTAGTGGAAAGTAATTGTGCAAATTTAGGCATTAGGCCACACTATATACACACACACCAGATAGTTTAGTGGAAAGTAATTGTGCAAATTTAGGCATTAGGCCACACTATATACACACAGCAGATAGTTTAGTGGAAAGTAATTGTGCAAATTTAGGCATTAGGCCACACTATATACACAGCAGATGAAAAGTAAAACAATTAGGCATTAGGCTCAAAATAATAACCTTCATATGATTAGTAGAAAAAAATATGCATTATGCTAAAAGTAGGCATTAGGCCAATCAATACAAAATAATAAGCAAAAATATGCATTAGGCAACAAAAAAAAAGACATTCTGTGATTCTACCACTTAGTGAGGTCCTTTTTCGAGTGGTACGATGTTGTACATTCAACATGCAAGGGGACCTTACAGCCTTTACACATCCACCTTGTGTCTCTCTTTGGGTCTCTTTTCTTGTTCTGTGATTCAGATTTTCGCATGCAAACCCTGCATGCCCTCTGAGGGGTTTTTTTCCCTTTGGTTGGAGGGTATTTGACCAGTTCATGGTCGGTCACGATCCTGTTCAGCCTGCTCTCGGGGTCTTCTTTTGGTGCCCTCCACCGTGGGTCGTGTACAGGTGGTTCAGGTGCAGGTGCCCCCCCCTCCTCCTCCTCCTCTTGGGGAGGAGGGGGGGGGGGCTCCTCCCCAAGGCATCCGAGGTAGCCCCAGGATTTGATGACGAGGTAGATGAAGGACTTCAGGTTTTTACAGCTGGCAGTGCCCTGAGGATGTTTTGCCTTGAACAGGACAAAGGCATTGAACATGCTGATCTGAAACAGATAATTGACAAACTTTTTTGGCCACTTGCATGTCTTCCTGACAAATAGATAGTAGGCGAGATTTTGGTCCAACTTGTCGACGCCATTCATGTACTTGTTGTACTGGGCGACGCATGTTGGCTTCTGTATTTCAACCAACCGGCTGGGGGCCCTTTGTTGACCCTTCTTCTTCTTCTCCCTCCTCCACTGGGAAGCAGGGACCGTCTCATGCTGGTGGAGTGTGGTGACCATCTTCACGATCCGTTTGTCGTGCCATGCCACCACCATGACGTCGTCCGTGTGACGCATCAGGGTTGACCCAACGGGAAGCTTGGAGGTGGTCAGCTCCCTGATGGCTGGTGGCTCCCCTCTGTTTGTGCGTAGGGTCCCGCACACATGGGTCTGAAGACCAAGGAGGAGTTTACACAGCTTCACTGAATTGTAATAGTTGTCCATGAAGAGATGAAAACCATAACCTTTTAGGTCACCAAGGAGGGAAGTGATGGTGGTTGGCAGGGGCACCTTCTCCCCACAGAACGGTTTCATGTTGTACATGTACCCAGTGACAGAATCACACAAAATATAAGATTTGATGCCGTATTTGATGGGCTTAGCTGGGTTGTAAACCCTCCAAGAAAGCCGCCCTCGCCAACACAGCATTCCCTCGTCTATGCTAATGTTCTTGCCTGGCAGGAACATCTCTTGAAAGTTAGACAGCAAGGTGTTCAAGACTGTGCGGACTTTGCACAGCGGGTCCTCAGTGTGCATGGTCTCATTGTTGTCGAAATGGAGGTTACTGAGGATGAGTTGGAACCGGTTCCTGGACATGGTTTTGTGGAAGAAGGGAGTGGTTCGGATCTCATCAGTGAGCCAATAGTCTGCAATCTTTGGCTTCCCTATCAGTGCGGTGAGGAACAACAGCGCCAGGAACTGCTTCAGCTCCCCAAGAGTCAGCTCCTTCTTTCCCCATGCGTGCTGTCTGGAATGTGGCAGGGCGCTTGTAACACGTTGTTTTGCATAAATATTTGTCTGCTCCACGATGTGCTCAAGCAGCTCATCTGTGATGAGCAGCTCCAGGAAGTCCACAGGTTCTTCAGACTGCAGGTCAGCGGCCCTGCTCCGAGGACCTGGAGTCCCAGCACTGAAAGGGATGTCCTTCGGCTGCCAAGAGTCTGCTGACTCATACCACACAAGCTCATCAATTGCACCGCTACGAGGCCTGCCACCACCTGGAAATAAGAAATGCATAAGTTACCATAACATCAGGTGTCATCGCCATGCTGGCTTGTGGTGGACATTTTTGACAAAATTCTATTTTTGCCATGGACATACAATATAGACAAACACAAAGAGCTAGCCCTAAATGACCATTACAGGTCTGTAACTCTGAGTGTGTACAAATGGAACCAAATGGACCCGTAACTCGAGTTATGGGGGTCCTTGAAAATAAAATGTTCAATACATGGTGTCATAGTAAATCAGTGTCATACATATTCTGTAGAAAACCTGGAGACTGACATTCAAGTAATTGGGTGTTATGATCAAAATAAGAACACTATAAAATGGTGTGTAAAAATGAAAAACATTTGGCACAGACAAGGCAAAGTCTTGTACGGACATATTGATGACCCCTGCATAAAATACATATTTTGTCATTTGTGTGGTAAAAGAGAGCTCAGTGTGACAACAGAAAATGTTCTTACCTCGATTACGGCTGACAGGTGGCATTACAGGTGTGTGCTCCTCCTCCTCCTCCTCCTCCTCCTCCTCCTCCTCCTCCTCCTCCTCCTCCGACTGTGTGTCTGTAATCACAGTAAAATATGAAATAGTTTGGTAAATATGATTTACAGAAAATGAAATCAACTAATTTCACCCCTGTGGACGATGGAGGATTGTACAACCCTTCTGCCAAGAGCACAAGTAATCAGAACATGGCTATACTGTCATGTTACAAGGACAAGCTGTACTATAAACAATAGCCATCAGGCCTAGCAGAGACATCTTGGCTCTACATCATGTAAACTAAAATGTATCATAGAGTAGAAAAATGAATAGAATAAGATAAACAACATAATGTACTGACAACAAGGTAACATAAGCAATCATGATAACATAATCTGATTTCGTCCACACCTTAGAATGAATACTTTTTATTCCTGTTGTAATGTCTTTACTTACCACGCTGATGATACACAGACGCCCCAACAGACGCCCCAACAGACGCCCCAACAGCTTCCAGCTCCTCCTCCGTGTCGGAGCCTAAGATAAAATATACTTGGTCAATATAAGTACATCAAATACATTTAGGCATAATAAACGATGTTACTATGAGATGCCTGACAGAACACATGCATTTCATTAGCTAACTAATTGTGCTTATTGGAAGTCCCTCTGGATAAGAGTGTTTATGGCTAAATAGATTTGATGTACTACACTACACATTCTATGATCCTATAGCATACTGAGACACTACACTGTCTCTGTATTCTATGATCCTATAGTTTACTGAGAAACTACACTGTCTCTGTATTCTATGATCCTATAGTTTACTGAGACACTAAGAACATATGCATCTGTCATCCCTCTGGATAAGAGTGTTTATGGCTAAATAGATTTGATGTACTACACTACACATTCTATGATCCTATAGCATACTGAGACACTACACTGTCTCTGTATTCTATGATCCTATAGTTTACTGAGACACTACACTGTCTCTGTATTCTATGATCCTATAGTTTACTGAGACACTAAGAACATATGCATCTGTCATCCCTCTGGATAAGAGTGTTTATGGCTAAATAGATTTGATGTACTACACTACACATTCTATGATCCTATAGCATACTGAGACACTACACTGTCTCTGTATTCTATGATCCTATAACTATAGGATCATAGAATACAGAGACAGTGTAGTGTCTCAGTAAACTATAGGATCATAGAATACAGAGACAGTGTAGTGTCTCAGTATGCTATAGGATCATAGAATGTGTAGTGTAGTACATCAAATCTATTTAGCCATAAACACTCTTATCCAGAGGGATGACATATGCATATGTTCTTAGGTCAAGGCACCCCATAGTAAGATTACATCAAAGGAAGAAGAGCATCAAAGCTGTATTGTTTTTTTTTGTTTAGACAATTTGACCTTCTAGCTCTTTGAAGCTAGTTAGAAGGGGGGCTCGCTCACCCCCCCAAAAAAAGCAGAATATGCCATTTTGTTTACATGAACTTGTGACCGGGGAACAGGTTCAAAGGTGTTGTTGTGTTTTGTTTATCTGACATGACATTATCTCTTTGAAGCTGTCTTAGAGGGGGGGTCACCCCCCCAAAAAAAAGCAGAATAGGCCATTTTGTTTACATGAACTTGTGACCGGGGAACAGGATCAAAGGTGTTGTTGTGTTTTGTTTACATGACCTGACATTATCTCTTTGAGGGAGCTTTGCACCTGCTAAAACAAAAAAAAGCAGATCTACAAGCTCACAACTAGATTCTGGTAGTCACTAGTAGATCTGCTATTTTTTATGATTGCCACAAACAATACATAGTTTAGCCTACTGCATCTGTCATTCTGTCATTGTACATAGGCTAAATTGTCAAAATTGTCATAATCACAGATCAGAAGCATATGTATACTACAGTATACAGAATACATCATTTTCATCTCATCAGTACCAGGCTATAGTAAAGTAAATGAACCTATAACTTAGAGTTAGAATGGGAGGGTCTAGTACACAGTGAGTGTAACGGTAAGAATAGACACACTTTTCTTGCCAGGCAGACACCTCCTTTCGTATAACAGTGGCCTCTTATTCGGGCCATGCCTGCTGATTCGGGTTGCCAGGTCTTGGGATAGGAATAAGCAACCAGGTCTATGAAAACAAGCTCAAAAGCAGCCACTACATGCCAAAAGCAGAGACTATATAATATTGTCACGGCTATTTTCAACTAGGTTTCAAGTGCCATCTGGCCTATAGTTATTTGGCCACATGAAGGCTTCAAAACTGGACAATAGCCGTGAAAATCACATTCACAATAATACAATTCAAGCTGCAGATCGTCGGATTTCCCGACGTTCTCTTTCTAAACTCCAACCATGGATTGCCTTTCAATAAAACTATATTTGATAGACATACGATTCACCTACATTGTAGCCTAACAACAAGCTCACAATCGCAAGTTCGCAACCATTTTACAAGCAGCTTTACAGAAAAAAACAAGCCTATAGTGGCTTACAATAAGCAGACCTGGCAACTATTACCGTAGTCCACGATTCCATGGAAACTTTATGATAAGTTTTCTCCGTAATATCAACTAGATAACCCATCAAATACGACACAAACACGATAAAATGTATGTATTCTTACCATTGGTAGCTGGTTCCCACTCATCAGAGCCGTCATCTGAAAGGGAAGACGATGATGAGTCTTCATCGCTCCCTGAAGCAACAGGTAGCTGCACATACACCGGCTTCGTTGCAAGCTCAGACACCCGGTCAGACACCCGACGAGGACCAGGCACCATGCCCGGGTCGCGGTGATCGTGGTCCTGGACCACAGACCTGGCTCCACCAGGACCCACTGGAGGTGGAATACATGGAGGCTCTGGTGGTGGTACTGTTCCACTCGTAAGGGGAGCGAAGAAGTCCCGCATTGTCCTCTGCTGTTGCGACGGACCCCCGGACGGTTGGCGCCCGCCGCGCCGCTTAGAGCCAACTAATCCTGACATATTCTACACTATAAACTACACTATAAAATAAATCTATATCTCTCACCTATAGATCTACAGTATCGCCCCTCTAAACCTACTATATAAATACTCCTTTTCTCCTCTCTATATCTTTTCGCCACTCTCCCTCACTATATCTCTCTCCACTTCTCTCCGCTAAATCTATAATAACCTCCTCGCCCTTTCTAACCAAAAAAAAAATAGCTCACTAGGCTTACAATACAATAAAAATACAATATAAACTCAACACTCAACCTCAATCTCACAATAAACTCAACACTCAACCTCACAATACAATCTCACTCTACAACTATAACTATAACCTATCTATCTATATATCTATCACTCACTCTCTCAATCAAATGTATCTATCTAATATCTATCACTCTCTCAATCAATCAATCTATCTATATATCTAAACTATAACACTATCACTATCACTAACTCAAACTCACGCTCACACTCACTCACTTGCTCTCACTCTGTCTCTCTCTCTGTCGGTCTCGGTCTCTCTCAGTCACAATGGCTCTTTACAAACAAAAGTTTGGAATGCACAGGAGGACAGCAGCCTGCAGTTCCTCCTTTTAAAGCCCAAGATTTGGTCATATGACTTCGATCACGTGTTTTTTTGCGGTTCTCCTTCATGTAGCCGCACCAAATTCAGTGAGAGGCTGCATCAAGTATCAATTTACAGTAATCCAATGAAAAGACCAAAAACCGTATATATACGGTTTTGGCACTCCACGTGAGTTTTTGAAAAACCGTATATATACGGTTTTGGCACCCAATGTGTTAAAAGCTGCTACATGATATGTGAAGAGCACACTGAGGAGTTGTTGTGGCTCCTCCCTGTATTATCTAACATGAGATTAAATTCCACTTTATTGATCCTATAGGCAGGAACTTAAGAGTTACAAGATCATATGAAAAGTGCAAACGGTGCATTTAAAAAAAAACTACAAGCTTACAGGATAGAAGCATCTATTAAGTTAAAACAAAAAACATCACTTTTTTAGTGTGAAGGTGAAGCAGTCTAGTCATCAGTCTCTGGACCCAGAGCTTTTCTTATGTGATTCCCATGTCTTTCCTTGTTTATTTGCTGGAGAACTTCTGTCGTCTGGTCCAAGTTCCTCTCTTGACTTGCAGGCAGTGTTTTAAAGGTCTTAAAAAGTCCTGAAATTGTAACTTTACAAAAATGTGCAGATACCCTGCATACACCTTTACTGTACGTTGGTTTGTTTACCGTTGAGTAAGAAAACAATGTTGAGCTAATCATGTGGGGACCCCCCTCCCCGCCCCCCAAAAAAATTAATTGGGACCCCCAGTTTGGGAACCATTGTCTTAAGCCACCGAGCCACTGAGTTTGGACGCACAACGTCATCTTGTTCTCTGGGTTATTAGATTTGTGCAGAACTGTGATTGGAACTCATAAAGCGTTTTAATGTGAACATTTATAATATTGAGACACTTAACCCATTAAGACCAGGAACGCATCTGTGTGTCATTTTCACATTTCTTTGGCTATTCAAAAAAATAGCAGATATACAAGCTCATCTGTAGATCTGCTATTTTTAAATAGACAAAGTGTAAAAGACTGCTTTTTTTTAGCTCAAATCAAATGTATTAAAGGAGTAGTTCACCCAAAACATTTCTTATTTCCTGACCTCACATGACCTCACTGAGTGTGTGTGTGTGTGTGTGTGTGTGTGTGTGTGTGTGTGTGTGTGTGTGTGTGTGTGTGTTTGTGTGTGTGTGTGTGTGTGTGTGTGTTTGTGTGTACGTTTCAGCCACACATCCTGTTTAGACGCTGTTTACACATTTTGACCAAAATATCTGTCAATACTTGTTGTTCCTAGAAAGAGACAAAAGCACAATATGTGTGTTTATAAATGTAGTGTAGTAACACACACTCACACAATGGATTAAAATAATGATAATTCTAACTACATATTTAGTTTGTATCGTTGTTTGTTGTTACTTAAAATATTTTTTCAATATTTTTCAAAAATAGCAGATCTACAAGCTCATAGCGCGGCACTCGGTGCCGCGCTATGAGCTTGTATATCTGCTATTTTTGAATAGCCGAATAAATCTAAAGTGACACAGATGCGTTCCAGGTCTTAATGGGTTAAAGGAGAAGGAACATTGGGAAGGAGCAGGCAGCATGGTAGCTGATTGATTGATTGATTGATTGATTGATTGATTGATTGATTGATTGATTGATTGATTGATTGATTGAATACTTTATTTTGAAGGTTTTAGAGAAAAAGCACATGAAGTACAGTTTACAACACAAGGTCAGATAAAATGGATCGCCCATAAAAGCAGCAACGGCTTTGTTTCAATTGAGATCCTCATGTACTCAATTCATGAAGACATTAGAAAACATACAGATATACACTACTATATAGAACATCATATGAACATTTTAAAAGTAAGAAAAACAAAAAGAACTAGAAATATGTACAGTAAACAGTTCGAGGAGGAGGAGGGGGGGGGGGCTAGGTTACAGGTACATGGGTATCAGAATGTTGTGGTGTATCTTGTAGACCAGGCCCATTGCAAGTTGCCGTTCTCAACCCTGAGCCATCCGACCCTATAGCAAAATGAGCAGGGGTTAGATGAGTTGTGTGTTTAAGGCCAAGAAGTATTCTTACTAGTTTGTTTTGGGATGTCTGGAGCCTTGTTTTTAAGGCCTTTAGTGGTGTTGTGGTACCATGAGGAGCATGCATAGTCCAAATGACCTTGGATGAGGGTCTCTGTTAGAATCCTCAAGGTATTCTTACTGACTAGAGAGGAGATCCTAACATACAAAAAAACGTGTTCTTTGGTTGACCTTTTTGATGACTCTTGCTGCCATTTGCCCTTGTCCACCTCTTGTTTGATGTGGTCGTTCAAATAGAGAAGGCATGAGTCAGTGGAGTGGGATTTTCTGAAGCCAGATAGGAGTTTGTAAATTATATTTTTTTCCCCCCCGCAAGATACTTTTCAACCTGTTCATAAACTATTTTTTCCATGACTTTCGAGATGGAGCTAAGAATAGAAATAGGGTGTTATAGTTGCCGGGGGTCTAATTTGCTTCCTTGTTTTTGTACAGGGGGGGTTACTCTTGCTATTTTGAAATCATGGGGGACCCGTCCCTGTTTGATGGAGAGGTTTACTATGTGGGTGATGATTGGAGCAATGGAGGCGGCTCAGTCTTTTAGACGTTTGGAGGGAATATTGTGGAGGCCTGTTGCCCTGTGTTGTTGTAGTGCGCTCAATGTGTTAAACACCTCATCTGTTGACATCATGGTGAGTTTAAAATCATCTTTGCGTACACCTAGATTTGTGTAGAATGTTTGGATGTTCACTCACTGTGTTAAGACCAAGGGCACAGCATACGCCTTTGAAATTGAGTCTATATTGGCAGTAAGTTCATATGAAGGGCCTGCAGTATCGCTAATTACTTTGTAGATTTTGATTATTATTACAAAACATACTTTAACCACCTATATACATTTCGGCCATTTGAAAATAGCCGATCTACAAGCTCACAATGCTTCGGCTATTTTCAAAATATTTTTATACATTTGAAACCTTGTGAAACAGGACATTCTGCATAATGAGTACTTTCTACTTTAAGTACATTTTGATACCAATACTTTTGTACTTTTACTCCAAGTACATTTTGAATTCCGGACTTTTACTTGTAACAGAGTATATTTTTTACATTGCAGCATTGATACTTTTACTTAAGTAAAACCTGTGAGTACTTTTTTCACCACTGACCACAGATGGTTGACAACATGAGAGAGATACAGGCTCAAACTGATCAAGGACATCAGGACACAGAGAAGAAACATGAACAAATTGCCTCAAATAATAATACACATATTAATAGATGTAATTACAGACTATAGACTCTCATCCCCAACAAGCCCTTTGATGTTCAGGTGGTTTAATTGATGATGTAACCTCTTGTTTCTGTCTTAATTGTGTCTTAAGGCTCCCCTGCTCAACCGCTGTCTAAGACTGTTTGCTATGGTTATGATTTGACCATTTACAGGTCTGACCTTAAGTTGGGAACCCTCAGAAGTTGTACTTCTACTCCTGATGCTCCCGGCAGCCAAAGGATACAAGAGCTGGAACATAGCTGGAAGGTGAGCAAGAGATGGAATGTGTTGTGACATCATGTGAACGTGAACATGTTTGAGATCTACTGGTTTACACATTATGAAGCAATCCCAAATAAGCAACTACACCTTAGAAAACAAGCCCCAAACTAGCGTCTGCTAAATGACTGTAATGTAATGAAATGTAATGTGTTTATGTGTGTCGCGCACAGTGGGGGGGGGGGGGATCGAGAGGGGCCCAATCGGAGGGGGGGTCCCCCCGTCCAAGAATCCTGTCGGCGGGCCTGCCCGGCAACAACCAATATTAACAAGTGACTTTACGGAAAAACAAGCCCAACGTCGTTTATAATAAGCAGACACTGATTCAAGATAATAATGAATGTATTCGTTATTTTCTCAATGTTTTCTAAAGTGCTTTACAGAACAATTTAAAAACAGCAAACAAAGCTATATCTAAATACAGCAAAAGTCTGGAGCGTACCTACAGTATATGTTCCCTCAGCCCTATGTTCCCTCAAAACTAACAATAATCCTAACCTTAATCCTAACCCTAACCTAACCCCAAACCTAATCCTAAACTGAGGGAGCATAGGGCAGAGGGAACAGAAAACAGATTTAAAATAGGACAATCATCAGCAAAGACACTGAGGAAAAACACCTGACATAGAGGTATGTCTTCAGAAGTGATTACTAATGGCCTCTCATCTCTGAATAAATGCTAAATAAATGTTGTTCACACATTTGCAGTGGTTGGACCCACACTATGAGCTTTCCCCTTATACTCTTTCTGTGATGGAGGAGATGGACAAAGATACGGAGCTTTCTCTGCTGGGGACGATTCCACCTCACTCACCACCGTCCTGCTTCTGAAGGTTTTAGGTGAGTACAACAGTCACATGTCAACATCTTCATTAAGGCCTTAAAGGTTGTAAACTTTCTAGGGTGTGGATCCAAAAGAACTCTCTCTCTGGCATAATAATAATTTTCACTGTTATTTAGGTGAGACTGTATGACATTTAAATCTAGTCTGTTCCAGTTCTGTTCTATAGGCTTCATGTAAATAAAAACAGAGATACATTTTCACCACTGTGTGTGTGTGTGTGTGTGTGTGTGTGTGTGTGTGTGTGTGTGTGTGTGTGTGTGTGTGTGTGTGTGTGTGTGTGTGTGTGTGTGTGTGTGTGTGTGTGTGTGTGTGTGTGTGTGTGTGTGTGTGTGTGTGTGTGTGTGTGTGTGTCGCACCAACACCAGCGTCCTGGAGGAGGCTGACATTCCCACCATCACTGCCACCATTGCCCAAAACCAGCTCAGATGGACTGGCCATGTTATCTGTGTGTGTGTGTGTGTGTGTGTGTGTGTGTGTGTGTGTGTGTGATAGATATGTTTTTGGCCGCCAACCCCCATCAAAATACGTTGTTCCAGGGACCCCCCCATAAGCAAAGACTTGGGTTAAAAATGTAGTTTAAAAAAATGTATGTATTCAAAGATGAGCACATTAATGTTCAGGATAGCAGATCTACAAGCCCATAGCGCGGCACCGAGTGCCGCGCTATGGGCTTGTAGATCTGCTATTTTTGAATAGCCAAAGTATAAGTTAATGGTCTAAAATGACATGCTTTCCTGGTCTTAATGGGTCTAACACAAATTCAATCATACATACTGCATTGATACATGTTATTGTAGAGGTTCTAAAAGTGGGGTCCGGGGACCCCCTGGGTTATTTGAGGGGTTTCCAAATGGACCCTTACAGGTCTGTAACTCTTGAGAGTGTACACATGGAACCAAATGGACCCTTACAGGTCTGTAACTCTGAGAGTGTATAAATGGAACCAAATGGACCCTTACAGGTCTGTAACTCTGAGAGTGTACACATGGAACCAAATGGACCCTTACAGGTCTGTAACTCTGAGAGTGTACAAATGGAACCAAATGGACCCTTACAGGTCTGTAACTCTGAGAGTGTACAAATGGAACCAAATGGACCCTTACAGGTCTGTAACTCTGAGAGTGTACAAATGGAACCAAATGGACCCTTACAGGTCTGTAACTCTGAGAGTGTACACATTTGTACTCTCAAGAGTCATGCTGGTCCTTGAAATAAAAGCGTTCAAGAACCACCGGTATTTAACAGTTGGATAAAAAAACATTTTTAATCCATCAATTCCATCAAATGGAAATGAGATATCTGGAGGGAGGGGTTTACCAGGCTAGTCATATCTTACCTACCAACAGTTGAAGCAGTTTACAGCTTCCACTCACACAATGTGGTTAAACATTTACCTGCACAGTGTCATAAAGTGTGTGTGTGTGTGTGTGTGTGTGTGTGTGTGTGTGTGTGTGTGTGTGTGTGTGTGTGTGTGTGTGTGTGTTTGTGTGTGTGTGTGTGTGTGTGTGTGTGTGTGTGTGTGTGTGTGTGTGTGTGTGTGTGTGTGTGTGTGTGTGTGTGTGTGTGTGTGTGTGTGTGTGTGTGGTGTTTGCAGGTCAAAGTACCTGCCCTGTCAGATAAGGGTGTAATATTTCATGTCTGTGCCCAAGAGCTGTCAGTGTGTTGATTCAACTGAAGCGTCTGGACTCCATTTTGTTTTGCCTCGTCGGATCAAAGCATAAAGATTATTTCAGGGTAAGAGATTTTAAACAATAATAGCGATAATGTAGCAATAATCTCTCTAGTCTGGTGTTAAGAATGTTAACCACTTGAACCCCACACACCCTATTCTGGGGGGAACGCGTGGTGTTGTGATGCATTGTGAGCTTGTAGATCGGCTATTATTTGGCAAAGAGTTTGGGGGAAGAGGGAAAACAGCTGTCCAAGTACAGAGCCAGGTGTGCTTTACTAAGAATAGAGGGATGAATGGGTTGTTGAAGTGTTTTATACCATGTACTAGAACCACTTGGTATTTAATAGACTTAAATATGAAGTGTGTGTGTGTGTGTGTGTGTGTGTGTGTGTGTGTGTGTGTGTGTGTGTGTGTGTGTGTGTGTGTGTGTGTGTGTGTGTGTGTGTGTGTGTGCGCATGTGCACACCTGCGTGCTTGCGGAGAGGATGGGTGTTTACTGCGTATGTTTGCACCAGGGAGACAGAGGCAAGCCCCGCCCAGCTCTGCCTCAGATTGGCTTACCATGATATCTGACCCTATACCTTAACCAATCATCACTCCTCTTGTTTAAACCTAAACCAATCAGAGGCAGAATAGGGCGGGTCATGTATCTTGCTGTGCTGAGGTTAGAGTGACAGTAGATCACTGGATGATAATAAACATTATAATCCTCTGAAGACTATTTTAATCTCAGTCATTGTAACACATGTTGTTAATGAGTTACAATACTAGTTAGTAAAAAGGTAGTGGAGTTCAACACTGGTCAGCAACATGTTTAGAAGAGCAGAGCAGAACAGAAGTCCATGTGAGTTATATAGAGCAGTGGTTCTGAAACATCTTCATGTCAAAGAGACATAATAATTGATATGTATTTGGTGGTGGACCCCATCTGAAAATATATGAATACATCAAAATTATTCAAAAATAGCAGATATACAAGCTCACAACGATATGATGTGTTGTGAGCTTGTGGATCTGCTATTTAAAAAAAAAGCTGTTAGAAGTGACGTGTTGTAATTAGAATCACATCACAGTTTACAAGTGTAAAGCATTCACCTCCACAGCTGACAGTAAGTCATGTGACCTCAGGGGAGTTTGGTCATGTGTGTGTGTGTGTGTGTGTGTGTGTGTGTGTGTGTGTGTGTGTGTGTGTGTGTGTGTGTGTGTGTGTGTGTGTGTGTGTGTGTGTGTGTGTGTGTGTGTGTGTGTGTGTGTGTGTGTGTGTGTGTGTGTGTGTGCGCGTGCGTGTGTCACTCAGACATTGACAGCTGAGCTAATACACCAGATGTTGTTGTGGTTGATGAAGTGTCTGTATTAGAGATGGCCTTCACCTTTGACCCTATAGCCTAGAGGAAGCCTTTATGACCAAAAGGTCATTAAATACCAATCACTCCTACATACCATCTCAGAGCTGGGCTATAGGTCAGACTATTGTTTTTATATTTGACAGTCTAGGACATTATACCCACAGACTGGTTGTTAAAGGGTTTCACCAACTGGAGATGCCCAAAAAGGAGGCAAAAAGGCTGGCAAAGTATTGCGATGTCTGTCTCTGCTATAATTGGCATCCGCCCCATACTGTATGGTGTGTGTGAGAGAGAGAGAGAGAGAGAGAGAGAGAGAGAGAGAGAGAGAGAGGGGAGAGGTGAGGTGAGAACAAGTTAGCATGGTGTCATATCTTACTAACAGTTAAACCTGTTTACAGCTTCCAGTCACATAATGTGGTGAAACATTTACCTGCACAGGTGTGTGTGTGTGTGTGTGTGTGTGTGTGTGTGTGTGTGTGTGTGTGTGTGTGTGTGTGTGTGTGTGTGTGTGTGTGTGTGTGTGTGTGTGTGTGTGTGTGTGTGTGTGTGTGTAGAGCCTTGTAAAAAATAATGTGATAAGATATGACTTTGAGACTTTGAGTTCCTCTCTCTCTCGCTCTCCCTCCCTCCCCCTTAGCCTGTCTCTCTGTCTATAGTTCCATCCGCCTGTCTGTCTGCCTGCCTGCCTACTAAGAATAGAGGGGTGAAGGGGTTAATGTTGTTGAAGTGTTTTATACATTATATTAGAACCACTTGGTATTTAATATGTAAAAGTATGTCTGAATCTGAATGAGTAAAAGTATTATAAACACAACCTGTACTGTTGATACAGGAAGCATGTCTTCAGATCTCTTTGTGTGTGTGTGTGTGTGTGTGTGTGTGTGTGTGTGTGTGTGTGTGTGTGTGTGTGTGTGTGTGTGTGTGTGTGTGTGTGTGTGTGTGAGTAAAAGTATTATAAACACAACCTGTACTGTTGATACAGGAAGCATGTCTTCAGATCTCTTTGTGTGTGTGTGTGTGTGTGTGTGTGTGTGTGTGTGTGTGTGTGTGTGTGTGTGTGTGTGTGTGTGTGTGTGTGTGTGTGTGTGTGTGTGTGTGTGTGTGTGTGTGTGTGTGTGTGTGTGTGCGCACGCGTACGTGGATTGTGCATATGCAGCAGCCATTTACTGTTTTCTGGTCTATTTTGACTGTAATCTTGACAGGTTTAATAAAGACCAAAGATGAGTCATAGTGAGGAGAGAGAGGAGGAGGGAACTGACAAACAGCTCATTCACAGACCAGAGCCTCCATATGTGTCTATGAAGAGTGATGAACCTGGACCTCCAGATACAAAGTAGGTCAATCCTCCTATACATTTTAATTTACTTATAAACCACACTGTTATATTATCCTTTGTAATAATAAAATAAGATATCGAAGCTCCTTAACATTTGGTGGGTGCTCCTGATATTTTTCTGGTGGTAGCACCAGTAGTCTATCAAAGTAGTCTATCAATCTATCTGTCTGTCTGTCTTAGCCGCGGCCCGTCAATAGAGGGCACTAGTGCACCGCAGCACCTCTCCTAAACCTAGGTCTTCCTTGAATAAATATTACTTTAAAATATATTCTATATATATTTTAAATGATCAAACCAACAAGGTAAATATTATATAGTTAATGACTAGTGAGTGAAATGTATAATCTACCATAACATGTAGATACAAATCCTAAACTTAATGGTGTGCGCAAAAAAGCTTTAAACATTGACTCATAATGTTAGTTGACGCGTTCACGCTCACTCTTCAGTGCAAGTGATTGGAGCTCCCTTGAGCGCAGGTTTGCGCTGTTTTCAGCACATAGATATCTATACACATAGAACTGTACTGACTGCTGCTGCTCATTCCAAAGGATTTCTATGCCTATTATGTCTATGCTGACTGAGTTATGCTTCGACGCACAACGGGATCATCGATGTACAAAAAGCTGTTGCGTTACAACACTGGTCCTGACACTGATGTTTTCATTCACATGATAATTGTAGAATAATTTGTATAATTCCAGAAGTCTTCACCACAGACCAGAGTCTCCAACACCCAGCTGTGTGTCTATGAAGAGTGACCAGTCTAAAGGAAGATTTCCTAACTTCAGTAATGAACCTGGATCTCCAGACACAGAGTATGTGAATCCTCCTATACAATATAAACAACACTAAGATTTCATGCAAGTTAATAAAACAAAAGGCAACATATAATAACAGCATGGTCTCCCTGCCCGATCTTTATAGATTATAAATGACTATGTGTGCAGTTTGTGAATGAAGTCGTACAAATCACTATTGTGTGTGTTGTTCAGTGGTGAAGCTGCACTATACAGACTGACTGCTTGTCTTATCTGTGCAAACTATGGACTATATATCTATGAAACTGTTATACTGTTTTACTGTTTCTATTGTTATTTTTTATGTATTGTTGTTATTGTTTTATAGTCTTCACCACAGACCAGAGTCTCCAACACCCAGCTGTGTGTCTATGAAGAGTGACCAGTCTAAAGGAAGATTTCCTAACTTCAGTAATGAACCTGGACCTCCACACACAAAGTATGTGAATCCTCCTATACAATATACACCAGTAAGACTCCCTAATCGGGAGATAAGCGACCGTAGGTCACATGTATACAGAAGAGGGCTGTAACGGCGATTGGTTCCTAGTTGTGTGGGCAATGCCCGTTGGGGTGGTCATTTGGTAATTTGTCCACATGTGCTCATTTTTTACACTTGGGGTCCCCGAGGCAGCTGGGGGTCCCTGGAGCTCCGGGGGTCCTTGGAGGGTGTAGTTTGGCAGGTAAGGAGTGTGTGTGCAAAATGTGGCATGGATCGGGGCAATGGGTGCGGAGATATGAGCAGGGCAAAAGTGTGACGTGTGTGACGGAGTGACGGAGTGACGGAGTGACGGACGGACACCTGGAGCAGCTTTCTGTAGTAAGTGCGACCTACGGTCGCAACAAGACTATGATATGACAAGACAAGACAAGACAATATCATGCTAATTACATGCTAATTACTAAAGCACAAGACACCATTTTACAATGGTGTAACTAATTGTAATAAAACTCAGTTTTATTCCAGATTAATTTAAAATACATAGGTGAGCAATGACATACAACATTAATAACATCCCCTGTTTACTGTGTACCTAAGACCCAACTGGCCTGCGCTTCACTCTTGTTGGCTGCAGCTTAAAGAGGGGAATCTATGGGTGAATCACACAGCACCCTACACTTGGCAAAGCCAACACTGCAAATCCATAGAGTAACATAACAGATCTCTTCAAACTAGGCCAAAACCCTCATTACACACACTGCAGTCCAATCAGTGTATAAAAAACCCTCACCTGCAGTCACTTGACCCACAACGGCCACACCGGTCATGAACTTCCGCTCTACCATGAATTTCACCACCTATACATGGAGGTTACACACATGTTACACACAATCACATGTGATACAGTGAAAAAATAAACCTTTTTGTTCACCTTTGCACATACATAAAAATATACTCACATGCCTTCTCCAGTTTACATGTCTACACTTTACTGGAGAGACAACACCTGCACCATATCAACACCACCAACAATGGTACAGACATAACAATATAACAGACATTTGAATTGTAAAACAAATTAATATACACAAAAGTAAAACACAAAGTAAAAGCAAGGAAACAAGCAAACAGGCATACCATTTGACAGGTCAGCAGTTGCACACAAACATCCAATTACCAATTGTTGGATACCAATTGTTTCCAATCAGGATAGAGAACTCAGTCAGGATACATATTAAATAAGTGAAAGTGGAAGTGATGATACAAAGAAATGAGCAGACACAAAATTGGAACTGGAACACTATAACAATTAAGCTGATAAATGGCTACTCTCTCCGTATTGGCTGACATTTTGTCACCTATCTGAAAATGTATTTTCTGTTTATTAAAGAGCTGGAGAGACGGGGAGACTCCTGTTACTGAACAAACCAGAATATAGTGTTTCAACCTTTTAACAAAAAAAAGTTTTGTTTTAACCAAAATATATCACTTACTCTACCTTTAATAAAGCACAAGCAACATTTTATAATGGTATAACCTCCCTGCCCAATGTTAACCAATATGTATACGTTACTATGTGTGCAGTTTGTGAATGAAGTCGTACAAATCACAATGTGGTGTTCAGTGGTGAAGCTGCACTAGACATGCACACATGATGTCCTATCTATTTAACAAAATATGTGTATCCCTGCTATAATGATTAACAGTCAGGACTAAGCAGCATAGAAACATAAATCTGTAATTGGTACAAATAAGGAATTGTAATAAAACTGTTTTATTCCAAAGTCATTTAAAATACACAGTGAGCAATGACATACAACATTAATAACATCCCCTGTTTACTGTGTACCTGAGACTCACCTGGCCTGTGCTTCACTCTTGTTGGCTGCAGCTTAAAGAGGGGAATCTATGGGTGAATCACACAGCACCCTACACTTACCAAAGTGAACACTGCAAATCCATAGAGTAACATAACAGATCTCTACAAACTAGAGCCAAACACCTTGGTTACACAGCAGTCCCATCAATGTACAAAAGCCTCTCACCTTTATAGCAGCCCAACACAAGGAGCTGAAGCACAGCTGTGTTATCTAATAGAGACACTGGGGGAGATGGTTAGACAAAACCAAACAAACAAATAAACAAAAATAAATGTTCAAATCAGCTAACCAGCTCCTCACTCTTACTTCTCACCATAAGTCTTCCATGAGCATAAATATGCTCGCTTGCGGCAGCCGGCCAGCTGACCTTTAACCTGTACTTAAAACCTACAAAGAAAAAGGAACGGTCATCATTAGCTGCTCACTCAACATGACCCTCAAAGTTATCAAAATAAACTGCATTATATAAGGATAGATAACAAGCTACTTTACCAGGAGGCTTTTAGGGTGTATGCAGTCACTTGACCCACAACGGCCACAACCGTCATGAACTTCAGCCGTACCATGAATGTCACCACCTATACATGCAGGTTACACACATGTTACACACAATCACATGTAATACAGAGAATGGACAAACCTTTTTGTTCAGCTTTGCACATACATAAAAATATACTCACATGCCTTCTCCAGTTTACATGTCTACACTTTACTGGAGAGACAACACCTCTGCACCAGTGTCGGACCTATGGGGGGGCATTGGGGGGCAATGCCCCCCCAGATTAGACTTTGTGCCCCCCCAGTTCAGATTGGCCAGATGTTTTTATTTTTTTTATTTTTTTCAAGCAGCGCAGCGCAGCGCAGCGCAGCGCAGCGCAGCGCAGTATAGCCTGCCTTTTTTTTCTCCCGCTGTGGAGTCTGTGCCTGTGGAGATGCAATGCCGACATTACATTAAAGACATTATAGGCCTAATGCTGTAATTGTATTTGTTGTTGGTGCATATAGGGGCAAGGTAAATGAACCGAATTAACCGAAATAGAGTTACAAAACACCCCAAAAAAGTAAAATATCCATCCAATAACCGAAAAAAATCGCGCGCCGGCGCTTCGCGCCGGCGCGCACGGGTCCCTCACGCACGCGCGCTGCGCGCGCGTGCGTGAGGGACAGGCAGGTGCCCCCCCTAGAATAATTAATTAATGGAAGACTTATGGTGAGAAGTAAGAGTGAGGAGCTGGTTAGCTGATTTGAACATTTATTTTTGTTTATTTGTTTGTTTGGTTTTGTCTAACCATCTCCCCCAGTGTCTCTATTAGATAACACAGCTGTGCTTCAGCTCCTTGTGTTGGGCTGCTATAAAGGTGAGAGGCTTTTGTACATTGATGGGACTGCTGTGTAACCAAGGTGTTTGGCTCTAGTTTGTAGAGATCTGTTATGTTACTCTATGGATTTGCAGTGTCACCCTCTCACAACACACTATAGGCGATCTGCTACCTGCCTGTTCAGAAAGGCCTTATATACCTGTGTCACTTATGACATCACTCTATCTCTGCCTCCCTCTAGGGGCTACATATGGAATATCTATCTATTCAACTGTTATTGTACAGTTTTAAAAAATATACATTTTAAGCTATTTTTTCTATTTTTTCCCCCTTGTCGCTCTAGTGTTGTGAAGTGAAACACACATATTTGACTCTTATATTTGTATAACTGGATGTAACAATAAGGAATCTTCAACAGACTGATGTTTTCATTCAAATGATAATTGTAGAATCATTTGTATAATTCCAGAAGTCTTCACCACAGACCAGAGTCTCCAACACCCAGCTGTATGTCTATGAAGAGTGACTGGTCTAAAGATATACCTCTTAACTTCAGTAATGAACCCGGACCTCCACACACAAAGTATGTGAATCCTCCTATACAATATACACAACACTATGATATGACAACACAATATCATCCTAAGTACATGGTAATTACATGCTAATTATTAATTTACAAGACAACATTTTATAATGGTTTAGCCTCCCTGCCCAATATTAACCAATATGTATCAGTTACTATGTGTGCAGTTTGTTAATGAATTGGTATAAATCACATTGTGGTGTTCAGTGGTGAAGCTGCACTAGACATTCACACATGTGTGTGTGCATGTCCTCTCTGTTTAACAAACTATGTGTATCCCTGCTATAATGATTAACAGTCAGGACTAAGTAGCATAGAAAAATACAAATCTTTATTTGGTATATATATGTAATTGTAATAAAACTCAGTTTTATTCCAAATTCATTTAAAATACATAGTGAGCAATGACATACAACACTAATAACATCCCCTGTTTACTGTGTACCTGAGACCCAACTGGCCTGTGCTTCACTCTTATTGGCTGATCTCAGATCTCTACAAACTAGGGCCAAACACCGTGGTTACACAGCAGTCCCATCAATGTACAAAAGCCTCTCACCTTTATAGCAGCCCAACACAAGGAGCTCAAGCACAGCTGTGTTATCTAATAGAGACACTGGGGGAGATGGTTAGACAAAACCGGACAAGCAATGAACACGAATAAATGTTCACATTTTGTCGTTGTTCACCTTTGCACATACATAAAAATATACTCACATGCCTGCTCCAGTTTACATGTCTACACTTTACTGGAGAGACAACACCTCTGCACCATATCAACACCACCAACAATGGTACAGACATAACAATATAACACATTTGAATTGTAAAACAAATTAAAATACAAAAAAGTAAAACACAAAGTAAAGGAAAGGAAACAAGCAAACAGGCATACCATTTGACAGGTCAGCAGTTGCACACAAACATCCGTCTCTCACAACACACTATAGGCCATCTGCTACCTGCCTGTTCAGAAAGGCCTTATATACCTGTGTCACTTCTCACATCACTTTATCTCTGCCTCCCTCTAGGGGCTACATATGGAATATCTATCTATGCAACTGTTATTGTACCGTTAAAATAAAAATACATTTTAAGCTATGTTTTCTCTTTTTTCCCCTTTGTTGCTCTAGGGTTGTGAAGTGAAACACACATATTTGACTCTTATATTTTTATAACTGGATGTAACAATAAGGAATCTTCAACAGACTGATGTTTTCATTCACATGATAATTATAGAATCATTTGTATAATTCCAGAAGTCTTCATCACAGACCAGAGTCTCCAACACCCAGCTGTGTGTCTATGAAGAGTGACTGGTCTAAAGATCTACCTCCTAACTACAGTAATGAACCTGGACCTCCAGACACAAAGTATGTGAATCCTCCTATACACAACACTATGATATGACAACACAATATCATGCTAAGTACATGCTAAGTACATGCTAATTACTAAAGCACAAGACACCATTTTATAATGGTTTAGGCTCCCTGCCGAATATTAACCAATATATATCAGTTACTATGTGTGCAGTTTGTTAATGAATTGGTACAAATCACATTGTGGTGTTCAGTGGTGAAGCTGCACTAGACATTCACACATGCTTGTGTGCATGTCCTCTCTGTTTAACAAACTATATGTATCCCTGCTATAATGATTAACAGTCAGGACTAAGTAGTATATAAAAATACAAATCTTTATTTAGAGCTCCTCACTCTACTTCTCACCATAAGTCTTCCATGAGCATAAACATGCTCGCTTGCTGCAGCCGGCCAGCTGACCTTTAACCTGTACTTAAAACCTACAAAGGAAAAGGAACGGTCATCATTAGCTGCTCACTCAACATGACCCTCAAAGTTATCAAAATAAACTGCATTATATAAGGATAGATAACAAGCTACTTTACCAGGAGGCTTTTAGGGTGTATGCAGTCACTTGACCCATAACGGCCACAATCGTCATGAACTTCAGCTGTACCATGAATGTCACCACCTATACATGCAGGTTACACACATGTTACACACAATCACATGTAATACAGAGAAAGTATAAACCTTTTTGTTCACCTTTGCACATACATAAAAATATACTCACATGCCTTCTCCAGTTTACATGTCTACACTTTACTGGAGAGACAACACCTCTGCACTATATCAACACCACCAACAATGGTACAGACATAACAATATAACACACACTTGAATTGTAAAACAAATTAAAGTACACAAAAGTAAAACACAAGGTAAAAGCAAGGAAACAAGCAATCAGGCATACCATTTGACAGGTCAGCAGCTGCACACAAACATCCCTCTCTCACAACACACTATAGGCCATCTGCTACCTGCATGTTCAGAAAGGCCTTATATACCTGTGTCACTTATGACATCACTTTATCTCTGCCTCTCTCTAGGGGCTACATATGGAATATCTATCTATGCAACTGTTATTGTACCGTTTTTCTTAAAATACATTTTAAGCATTTTTTCCTCTTTTTTCCCCCTTGTTGCTCTAGTGTTGTGAAGTGAAACACATATATTTGACTCTTATATTTGTATAACTGGATGTAACAATAAGGAATCTTCGACAGACTGATGTTTTCATTCACATGATAATTGTATAATCATTTGTATAATTCCAGAAGTCTTCACCACAGACCAGAGTCTCCAACACCCAGCTGTATGTCTATGAAGAGTGACTGGTCTAAAGATATACCTCCTAACTACAGTAATGAATCTGGACCTCCAGACACAAAGTATGTGAATCCTCCTATACAATATACACAACACTATGATATGACAACACAATATCATGCTAAGTACATGCTAATTACTAAAGCACAAGACAACATTTTATAATGGTTTAGCCTCCCTGCCCAATATTAACCAATATGTATCAGTTACTATGTGTGCAGTTTGTTAATGAATTGGTATAAATCACATTGTGGTGTTCAGTGGTGAAGCTGCACTAGACATTCACACATGTGTGTGTGCATGTCCTCTCTGTTTAACAAACTATGTGTATCCCTGCTATAATGATTAACAGTCAGGACTAAGTAGCATAGAAAAATACAAATCTTTATTTGGTATATATATGTAATTGTAATAAAACTCAGTTTTATTCCAAATTCATTTAAAATACATAGTGAGCAATGACATACAACACTAATAACATCCCCTGTTTACTGTGTACCTGAGACCCAACTGGCCTGTGCTTCACTCTTATTGGCTGATCTCAGATCTCTACAAACTAGGGCCAAACACCTTGGTTACACAGCAGTCCCATCAATGTACAAAAGCCTCTCACCTTTATAGCAGCCCAACACAAGGAGCTCAAGCACAGCTGTGTTATCTAATAGAGACACTGGGGGAGATGGTTAGACAAAACCGGACAAACAATAAACACAAATAAATGTTCACATTTTGTTGTTGTTCACCTTTGCACATACATAAAAATATACTCACATGCCTTCTCCAGTTTACATGTCTACACTTTACTGGAGAGACAACACCTCTGCACCATATCAACACCACCAACAATGGTACAGACATAACAATATAACACATTTGAATTGTAAAACAAAGTAAAATACATAAAAGTAAAACACAAAGTAAAGGAAAGGAAACAAGCAAACAGGCATACCATTTGACAGGTCAGCAGTTGCACACAAACATCCCTCTCTCACAACACACTATAGGCCATCTGCTACCTGCCTGTTCAGAAAGGCCTTATATACCTGTGTCACTTCTCACATCACTTTATCTCTGCCTCCCTCTAGGGGCTACATATGGAATATCTATCTATGCAACTGTTATTGTACCGTTAAAATAAAAATACATTTTAAGCTATGTTTTCTCTTTTTTCCCCTTTGTTGCTCTAGGGTTGTGAAGTGAAACATATTTGACTCTTATATTTGTATAACTGGATGTAACAATAAGGAATCTTCAACAGACTGATATTTTCATTCACATGATAATTATAGAATCGTTTGTATAATTCCAGAAGTCTTCACCACAGACCAGAGTCTCCAACACCCAGCTGTGTGTCTATGAAGAGTGACTGGTCTAAAGATATACCTCCTAACTACAGTAATGAACCTGGACCTCCAGACACAAAGTATGTGAATCCTCCTATACACAACACTATGATATGACAACACAATATCATGCTAAGTACATGCTAAGTACATGCTAATTACATGCTAATTACTAAAGCACAAGACAACTTTTTATAATGGTTTAGCCTCCCTGCCCAATATTAACCAATATGTATCAGTTACTATGTGTGCAGTTTGTTAATTAATTGGTACAAATCACATTGTGGTGTTCAGTGGTGAAGCTGCTCTAGACATTCACACATGTTTGTGTGCATGTCCTATCTGTTTAACAAACTATATGTATCCCTGCTATAATGATTAACAGTCAGGACTAAGTAGCATAGAAAAATACAAATCTTCATTTGGTACAAATAAGGAATTGTAATAAAACCGTTTTATTACAAATTAATTTAAAATACACAGTGAGCAATGACATACAACATTAATAACATCCCCTGTTTACTGTGTACCTGAGACCCACCTGGCCTGTGCTTCACTCTTGTTGGCTGCAGCTTAAAGAGGGGAATATATGGGTGAATCACACAGCACCCTATACTTGGCAAAGCTAACACTGCATATCCATAGAGTAACATAACAGATCTCTACAAACTAGGGCCAAACACCGTGGTTACACAGCAGTCCCATCAATGTACAAAAGCCTCTCACCTTTATAGCAGCCCAACACAAGGAGCTGAAGCACAGCTGTGTTATCTAATAGAGACACTGGGGGAGATGGTTAGACAAAACCACACAAACAATAAACACAAATAAATGTTCAAATCAGCTAACCAGCTCCTCACTCTTACTTCTCACCATAAGTCTTCCATGAGCATAAATATGCTCGCTTGTGGCAGCCGGCCAGCTGACCTTTAACCTGTACTTAAAACCTACAAAGAAAAAGGAACGGTCATCATTAGCTGCTCACTCAACATGACCCTCAAAGTTATCAAAATAAACTGCATCATTAAAAGCATAGATAACAAGCTACTTTACCAGGAGGCTTTTAGGGTGTATGCAGTCACTTGACCCACAACGGCCACAATCGTCATGAACTTCAGCCGTACCATGAATGTCACCACCTATACATGCAGGTCACACATGTTACACATAATCACATGTAATACAGAGAAAGTATAAACCTTTTTGTTCACCTTTGCACATACATACAAATATACTCACATGCCTTCTCCAGTTTACATGTCTACACTTTACTGGAGAGACAACACCTCTGCACCATATCAACACCACCAACAATGGTACAGACATAACAATGAATTGTAAAACAAATGAATATACACAAAAGTAAAACACAAAGTAAAAGCAAGGAAACAAACAAACAAACAAACAAACAAACAAACAAACAGGCATACCGTTTGACAGGTCAGCAGTTGCACACAAACATCCGCCTCTCACAACACACTATAGGCGATCTGCTACCTGCCTGTTCAGAAAGGCCTTAGATACCTGTCACTTATGACATCACTTTATCTCTGCCTCCCTCTAGGGGCTACATATGGAATATCTATCTATGCAACTGTTATTGCACTGTATTGCTCTAATGTTGTGAAGTGAAACCCACATATTTGACTCTCTTATACTTGTATAACTGGATGTAACAATGAGGAATCTTGAACAGACTGATGTTTTCATTCACATGATAATTGTAGAATAATTTGTATGATTCCAGAAGTCTTCACCAC